>NC_132914.1:35906491-36206491 GCF_047675955.1 Chlorocebus sabaeus | reverse complement strand
TAAAAACTACAAAGAAGATTTCTGAGAAACTGCTTTGTGTTCTGTTAATTCATCTCACAGAGTTACAGCTTTCATTTCGACAAGACTTTCGCTAAGGCTGTTCTTGTGGAATTTAGAAAGTGATATTTAGAAGCCCATAGAGGGATATGGTGAAAAAGGAAATATCTTCCGTTAAAAACTGGAAAGAAGCTTTCTGAGAAACTCCTTTGTATTCTGTTAATACATCTTACAGCGTTACACCTTTCCCTTCAACACGCCTTTCGCTAAGGCTGTTCTTGTGGAATTGGCAAAGTGATATTTGGAAGCCCATAGAGGGCTATGGTGAAAAAGGAAATATCTTCCGTTAAAAACTAGAAAGAAGCTTTCTGAGAAACTGCTTTGTGTTCTGTTAATTCATAGCACAGAGTTACAGCTTTCCCTTCAAGAAGCCTTTCGGTAAGGCTGTTCTTGTGGAATTTAGAAAGTGATATTTGGAAGCCCTTAGAGGGCTATGGTGAAAAAGGAAATATCTTCCGTTAAAAACTGGAAAGAAGCTTTCTGAGAAACTGCTTTGTATTCTGTTAATATATCTCACAGAGTTACATCTTTCCCTTCAAGAAGTCTTTCGCTAAGGCTGTTCGTGTGGAATTGGCAAAGTGATATTTGGAAGCCCATAGAGGGCTATGGTGAAAAAGGAAATATCTTCCGTTAAAAACTGGAAAGAAGCCTTCTGAGAAACTGCTTTGTGTTCTGTTAATTCATCTCACAGAGGTACATCTTTCCCTTCAAGTAGCCTTTCGCTAGGGCTATTGTTGTGAAATTGGAAAAGTGTTATTTGCAAGCCCATAGAGGGCTATGGTGAAAAAGGAAATATCTTCCGTTAAAAACTGGAAAGAAGCTTTCTGAGAAACTGCTTTGTGTTCTGTTAATTCATCTCACAGAGTTACAGCTTTCCCCTCAAGATTCCTCTCGCTAACACGATTCTTGTGGAATTTGCATAGTGATATTTTGAAGTCCATAGTGGGCTATGGTGAAAAAGGAAATATCTACCGTTTAAAACTGGAAAGAAGCTTTCTGAGAAACTGCTTTGTGTTCTGTTAATTCATCTCACAGAGTTAAAACTTTCCCTTAAAGAAGCCGTTCGCTAAGGCTGTTCTTGTGGAATTTAGAAAGTGATATTTGGAAGCCCATAGAGGGCTATGGTGAAAAAGGAAATATCTTCCGTTAAAAACTGGAAAGAAGCTTTATGAGAAACTGCTTTGTATTCTGTTAATACATCTCACAGAGTTACATCTTTCCCTTCAATAGCCTTTCGCTAAGGCTGTTCTTGTGGAATTGGCAATGTGATATTTGGAAGTCCATAGAGGGCTATGGTGAAAAAGGAAATATCTTCCGTTAAAAACTGGAAAGAAGATTTGTGAGAAACTGCTTTGTGTTCTCTTAATACATCTCACAGAGTTACATCTTTCCCTTGAAGTAGCCTTTGGTTAAGGCTGTTCTTGTGGAACTGGCAAAGTGATATTTGGAATCCCATAGAGGGCTATGGTGAAAAAGGAAATATCTTCCGTTAAAAACTGGAAAGAAGCTTTCTGAGAAACTGCTTTGCGTTCTGTTAATTCATCTCACAGCGTTACAGCTTTCCCCTCAAGAGTCCTTTCGCTAACACGGTTCTTGTGGAATTAGAATTGTGATATTTGGATGCCCATACAGCGCTAGGGTGAAAAAGGAAATATCTACCGTTAAAAACTGGAAAGAAGCTTTCTGAGAAACTGCTTTGTGATCTGCTAATTTATGTCAGAGAGTTACAGCTTTCCGCTCTAGACTCCTTTCGCTTAGACTGTTCTTGTGGAATTTACAAGTCATATTTGGAAGGCCGTACAACGCTTTGATGAAAAAGGATATATCTTCCCTTAAAAACTGGAAAGAAGCTTTCTGAGAGACTGGTTTGTGTTCTGTTAATTCATCTCACAGAGTTACAGCTTTCCCTTCAAGAAGCCTTTCGCTAAGGCTGTTCTTGTGGAATTTAGAAAGTGATATTTGGAAGCCCATAGTGGGCCATGGTGAAAAAGGAAATATCTTCCGTTAAAAACTGCAAAGAAGCCTTCTGAGAAACTGCTTTGTGTTCTGTTAATTCATCTCTCAGAGTTACAGCTTTCCTTTCAACAAGCTTTTCGCTAAGGCTGTTCTTGTAGAATTGGCAAAGTGATATTTGTAAGCCCATTGAGGGCTATGGTTAAAAAGGAAATATCTTCCGTTAAAAACTGGAAAGAAACTATCTGAGAAACTGCTTTATGTTCTGTTAATACATCTCACAGAGTTACATCTTTCCCTTCAAGAAGCCTTTCGCTAAGGCTGTTCTTGTGGAATTGGCAAAGTGATATTTGAAAGCCCTTAGAGGGCTCTGGTGAAAAAGGAAATATCTTCCGTTAAAAACTGGAAAGAAGCCTTCTGAGAAACTGCTTTGTGTTCTGTTAATTCATCTCACAGAGGTACATCTTTCACTTCAAGAAGCCTTTCGCTAAGGATATTCTTGTGGAATTGGAAAAGTGATATTTGGAAGCCCATAGAGGGCTATGGTGAAAAAGGAAATATCTTCCGTTAAAAACTGGAATGAAGCTTTCTGTGAAACTGCTTTGGTTCTGTTATTTCATCTCACAGAGTTACAGCTTTCCCTCAAGAGTCCTTTCGCTAACACGGTTCTTGTGGAATTTGCATAGTGATATTTGGAAGCCCATAGAGCGCTAGTGTGAAAAAGGAAATATCTACCGTTAAAAAATGGAAAGAAGCTTTCTGAGAAACTGCTTTGTGTTCTGTTAATTCATCTCACAGATTTTGAGGTTTTCCTTCAAGAAGCCTTTCGCTAAGTCTTTTCTTGTGGAATTTAGAAAGTGATATTTGGAAGCCCATAGTGGGCTATGGTGAAAAAGGAAATATCTTCCGTTAAAAACTGGAAAGAAGCTTTCTGAGAAACTGCTTTGTATTCTGTTAATACATCTCACAGAGTTACATCTTTTCCTTCAAAGAAGCCTTTCGCTCAGGCTGTTCTTGTGGAATTGGCAAAGTGATATTTGGAAGCCCATAGAGGGATATGGTAAAAAAGGAAGTATCTTCCGTTAAAAAATTGAAAGAAGCTTTCTGAGAGAATGCTCTGTGTTCTGTTAATACATCTCACAGAGTTACATCTTTCCCTTCAAGAAGCCTTTCGCTAAGGCTGTTCTTGTGGAATTGGCAAAGTGATATTTGGAAGCCCATAGAGGGCTATGGTGAAAAAGGAAATATCTTCCGTTAAAAACTGGAAAGAAGCCTTCTGAGATACTGCTTTGTGTTCTGTTAATTCATCTCACAGAGGTACATCTTTCCCTTCAAGAAGCCTTTCGCTAAGGCTATTCTTGTGAAATTGGAAAAGTGATATTTAGAAGCCCATAGAGGGCTATGGTGAAAAAGGAAATATCTTCCGTTAAAAACTACAAAGAAGATTTCTGAGAAACTGCTTTGTGTTCTGTTAATTCATCTCACAGAGTTACAGCTTTCATTTCAACAAGACATTCGCTAAGGCTGTTCTTGTGGAATTTAGAAAGTGATATTTGGAAGCCCATAGAGGGCTATAGTGAAAAAGGAAATATCTTCCGTTAAAAACTGGAAAGAAGCTTTCTGAGAAACTGCTTTGTGATCTGCTAATTTATGTCAGCGAGTTACAGCTTTCTCCTCAAGACTCCTTTCGCTTAGACTGTTCTTGTGGAATTTGCACGTCATATTTGGAAGGCCGTACAGCGCTTTGATGAAAAAGGATATATCTTCCGTTAAAAACTGGAAAGAAGCTTTCTGAGAGACTGGTTTGTGTTCTGTTAATTCATCTCACAGAGTTACAGCTTTCCCTTCAAGAAGCCTTTCGCTAAGGCTGTTCTTGTGGAATTTAGAAAGTGATATTTGGAAGCCCATAGTGGGCTATGGTGAAAAAGGAAATATCTTCCGTTAAAAACTGCAAAGAAGCCTTCTGAGAAACTGCTTTGTGTTCTGTTAATTCATCTCACAGAGTTACAGCTTTCCTTTCAACAAGCTTTTCGCTAAGGCTGTTCTTGTGGAATTGGCAAAGTGATATTTGTAAGCCCATTGAGGGCTATGGTTAAAAAGGAAATACCTTCCGTTAAAAACTGGAAAGAAACTATCTGAGAAACTGCTTTATGTTCTGTTAATACATCTCACAGAGTTACATCTTTCCCTTCAAGAAGCCTTTCGCTAAGGCTGTTCTTGTGGAATTGGCAAAGTGATATTTGGAAGCCCATTGAGGGCTATGGTTAAAAAGGAAATATCTTCCGTTAAAAACTGGAAAGAAACTATCTGAGAAACTGCTTTATGTTCTGTTAATACATCTCACAGAGTTACATCTTTCCCTTCAAGAAGCCTTTCGCTAAGGCTGTTCTTGTGGAATTGGCAAAGTGATATTTGAAAGCCCTTAGAGGGCTATGGTGAAAAAGGAAATATCTTCCGTTAAAAACTGGAAAGAAGCCTTCTGAGAAACTGCTTTGTGTTCTGTTAATTCATCTCACAGAGGTACATCTTTCACTTCAAGAAGCCTTTCGCTAAGGATATTCTTGTGGAATTGGAAAAGTGATATTTGGAAGCCCATAGAGGGCTATGGTGAAAAAGGAAATATCTTCCGTTAAAAACTGGAATGAAGCTTTCTGTGAAACTGCTTTGGTTCTGTTATTTCATCTCACAGAGTTACAGCTTTCCCTCAAGAGTCCTTTCGCTAACACGGTTCTTGTGGAATTTGCATAGTGATATTTGGAAGCCCATAGAGCGCTAGTGTGAAAAAGGAAATATCTACCGTTAAAAACTGGAAAGAAGCTTTCTGAGAAACTGCTTTGTGATCTGCTAATTTATGTCAGAGAGTTACAGCTTTCCCCTCAAGACTCCTTTCGCTTAGACTGTTCTTGTGGAATTTGCAAGTCATATTTGGAAGGCCGTACAGCGCTTTGATGAAAAAGGATATATCTTCCGTTAAAAACTGGAAAGAAGCTTTCTGAGAGACTGGTTAGTGTTCTGTTAATTCATCTCACAGAGTTACAGCTTTCCCTTCAAGAAGCCTTTCGCTAAGGCTGTTCTTGTGGAATTTAGAAAGTGATATTTGGAAACTGCTTTGTGTTCTGTTAATTCATCTCACAGAGTTACAGCTTTCCTTTCAACAAGCTTTTCGCTAAGGCTGTTCTTGTGGAATTGGCAAAGTGATATTTGTAAGCCCATTGAGGGCTATGGTTAAAAAGGAAATATCTTCCGTTAAAAACTGGAAAGAAGCTATCTGAGAAACTGCTTTATGTTCTGTTAATACATCTCACAGAGTTACATCTTTCCCTTCAATAAGCCTTTCGCTAAGGCTGTTCTTGTGGAATTGGCAAAGTGATATTTGAAAGCCCTTAGAGGGCTATGGTGAAAAAGGAAATATCTTCCGTTAAAAACTGGAAAGAAGCCTTCTGAGAAACTGCTTTGTGTTCTGTTAATTCATCTCACAGAGTTACATCTTTCCCTTCAAGAAGACTTTCGCTAAGGCTATTCTTGTGAAATTGGAAAAGTGATATTTCGAAGCCCATAGAGTTCTATGGTGAAAAAGGAAATATCTTCCGTTAAAAACTACAAAGAAGCTTTCTGAGAAACTGCTTTGTGTTCTGTTAATTCATCTCACAGAGTTACAGCTTTCATTTCAACAAGCCTTTCGGTAAGGCTGTTCTTGTGGAATTGGCAAAGTCATATTTGGAAGCCCATAGAGGGCTATGGTGAAAAAGGAAATATCTTCCGTTCAAAACTGGAAAGAAGCTTTCTGAGAAACTGCTTTGTATTCTGTTAATTCATCTCAAAGAAGTTACAGCTTTCCCCTCAAGAGTCCTTTCGCTTAGACTGTTCTTGTGGCATTTGCAAAGTCATATTTGGACGCCCGTACAGCACTATGGTGAAAAAGGAAATGTCTTCTGTTAAAAACTGGAAAGAAGATTTCTGAGAAACGGCTTTGTGTTCTGTTAATTCATTTCACAGAGTTACAGCTTTCCCTTCATGAAGCCTTTCGCTAAGACTGTTCTTGTGGAATTTAGAACGTGATATTTGGAAGCCCATAGAGGGCTACGGTGAAAAATGAAATATCTTCCGTTAAAAACTACAAGGAAGCCTTCAGAGAAACTGTTTTGTGTTCTGTTAATTCATCTCACAGAGCTACAGCTTTCCTTTCAACAAGCCTTTCGCTAACGCTGTTCTTGTGGAATTTAGAATGTCGTATTTGGAAGCCCATAGAGGGATATGGTGAAAAAGGAAATATCTTCCGTTAAAAACTGGAAAGAAGCTTTCTGAGAAACAGCTTTGTCTTCTGTTAATACATCTCACAGCGTTACACCTTTCGCTTCAACACGCCTTTCCCTAAGGCTGTTCTTGTGGAATTGGCAAAGTGATATTTGGAAGCCCATAGAGGGCTGTGGTGAAAAAGGAAATATCTTCCGTTTAAAACTGGAAAGAAGCCTTCTGAGAAACTGCTTTGTGTTCTGTTAATACATCTCACAGACTTACATTTTTCCCTTCAAGAAGCCTTTCGCTAAGGCTATTCTTGTGGAATTGGCAAAGTGATATTTGGAAGCCCAGAGAGGGCTATGGTGAAAAAGAAAATATCTTCCCTTAAAAACTGGAAAGAAGCCTTCTGAAAAACTGCTTTGTGTTCTGTTATTTCATCTCACAGAGTTACAGCTTTCCCTTCAAGAAGCCTTTCGCTAAGGCTGTTGTTTTGGAATATAGAAAGTGAGATTTGGAAGCCCACAGAGGTCTAGGGTGAAAAAGGAAATATCTTCCTTTAAAAACTGGAAAGAAGCTTTCTGAGAATCTGCTTTGTGTTCTGTAAATACATCTCACAGAGTTGCAGCTTTCCCTTCAAGAAGCCTTATGCTAAGAATGTTCTTGTGGAACCGGCAAAGTGATATTTGGAAGCCCATAGAGGGCTAAGATGAAAAAGGAAATATCTTCCGTTAAAAACTGGAAAGAAGCTTTCTGAGAAACTGCTTTGTGTTCTTTTAATTCATCTCACAAAGTTACGGATTTCCCCTCAAGAGTCCTTTCGCTAAGACTGTTCTTTTGGAATTTGAAAAGTGATATTTGGAATCCCATAGTGCGCCATTGTGAAAAAGGAAATATCTTCCCTTTAAAACTGGAAAGAAGCTTTCTGAGAAACTGCTTTGTGTTCTGTTAATTCATCTCACAGAGTTACAGCTTTCCCTTCAAGAAGCCTTTTGCTAAGGCTGTTCTTGTGAAATTCAGAAAGTGATATTTGGAAGCCCATAGAGGGCTTTGGTGAAAAAGGAAATATCTTCCGTTAAAAACTGGAAAGAAGCTTTCTGAGAAACTGCTTTGTGTTCTGTTAATACATCTCACAGAGTTACAGCTTTCCCTTTAACAAGCCTTTCGCTAAGGTTGTTCTTGTGGAATTAGCAAAGTGATATTTGGAAGCCCATAGAGGGCTATTTTGAAAAAGGAAATATCTACCGTTAAAAAATGGAATGAAGCTTTCTGAGAAACTGCTTTGTGTTCTGTTAATACATCTAACAGAGTTACATCTTTTCATTCAAGAAGCCTTTCGCTAAGGCTGTTCTTGTGGAATTGGCAGGTGATATTTGGAAGCCCCTAGAGGGCTACGGTGAAAAAGGAAATATATTCCGTTAAAAACTGGAAAGAAGCTTTCTGAGAAACTGCTTTGTGTTCTGTTAATTCATCTCACAGAGTTACAGCATTCCCCTCAGGAGTCCATTCGCTAAGACTGTTCTTGTGGAATTTGCAAAGTGATATTTGGAACCCCTAGAGCGCTATGGTGAAAAAAGAAATATCTTCCGTTAAAAACTGGAAAGAAGCTTTCTGAGAAACTGCTTTGTGTTCTGTTAATACTTCTCACAGAGTTACAGCTTTTCAAGCAGGCTTTCGCAAAGGCTGTTCTTGTGGAATTGGCAAAGTGATATTTGGAAGCCCATAGAGGGCTATGGTGGAAAAGGAAATATCTTCCTTTAAAACTGGAAAGAAGCCTTCTGAGAAAGTGCTTTGTGTTCTGTTACTTCATCTCACAGAGTTACAGCTTTCCCTTTAACAAGCCTTTCGCTAAGGTTGTTCTTGTGGAATTAGCAAAGTGATATATGGAAGCCCATACAGGGCTATTGAGAAAAAGGAAGTATCTTCCGTTAAAAAATTGAAAGAAGCTTTCTGAGAAACTGCTCTGTGTTCTGTTAATACATCTCACAGAGTTACATCTTTCCCTTCAAGAAGCCTTTCGCTAAGGCTGTTCTTGGGGAATTGGCAAAGTGATATTTGGAAGCCCTTAGAGGGCTATGGTGAAAAAGGAAATATCTTCCGTTAAAAACTGGAAAGAAGCCTTCTGAGATACTGCTTTGTGTTCTCTTAATTCATCTCACAGAGGTACATCTTTCCCTTCAAGAAGCCTTTCGCTAAGGCTATTCTTTTGGATTTGGCAAAGTGATATTTGGAAGCCCATAGAGGGCTATGGTGAAAAAGGAAATATCTTCCGTTAAAAACTAGAAAGAAGCTTTCTGAGAAACTGCTTTGTGTTCTGTTAATGCATCTCACAGAGTTACAGCTTTCCCTTCAAGAAGCCTTTCGGTAAGGCTGTTCTTGTGGAATTTAGAAAGTGATATTTGGAAGCCCATAGAGGGCTATGGTGAAAAAGGAATTATCTTCCGTTAAAAACTGGAAAGAAGCTTTCTGAGAAACTGCTTTGTGTTCTCTTAATACATCTCACAGAGTTACATCTTTCCCTTCAAGAAGTCTTTCGCTAAGGCTGTTCGTGTGGAATTGGCAAAGTGATATTTGGAAGCCCATAGAGGGCTATGGTGAAAAAGGAAATATCTTCCGTTAAAAACTGGAAAGAAGCCTTCTGAGAAACTGCTTTGTGTTCTGTTAATTCATCTCACAGAGGTACATCTTTCCCTTCAAGAAGCCTTTCGCTAGGGCTATTCTTTTGAAATTGGAAAAGTGATATTTGGAAGCCCATAGAGGGCTATGGTGAAAAAGGAAATGTCTTCCGTTAAAAACTGGAAAGAAGCTTTCTGAGAAACTGCTTTGCTTTCTGTTAATTCATCTCACAGAGTTACACCTTTCCCCTCAAGAGTCCTTTCGCTAACACGGTTCTTGTGGAATTTGAATTGTGATATTTGGATGCCCATAGAGCGCTAGGGTGAAAAAGGAAATATCTACCGTTAAAAACTGGAAAGAAACTTTCTGAGAAACTGCTTTGTATTCTGTTACTTCATCTCACAGAGTTACATCTTTCCCTTCAAGTAGACTTTCGCTAAGGATGTTCTTGTGGAATTTAGAAAGTGTTATTTGGAAGCCCATAGAAGGCTATGGTGAAAAAGGAAATATCTTCCTTTAAAAAGTGCAAAGAAGCTTTCTGAGAAACTGCTTTGTGTTCTCTTAATACATCTCACAGAGTTACATCTTTCCCTTCAAGAAGCTTTTCGCTAAGGCTGTTCTTGTGGAATTGGCAAAGTGATAATTGGAAGCCCTTAGAGGGCTATGGTGAAAAAGGAAATATCTTCCGTTAAAAACTGGAAAGAAGCATTCTGAGAAACTGCTTTGTGTTCTGTTAATACATGTCACAGAGTTACATCTTTCCCTTCAAGAAGCCTTTGGCTACGGCTGTTCTTGTGGAATGGGCAAAGTGATATTTGGAAGCCCAAAGAGGGCTATGGTGAAAAAGTAAATATCTTCCGTTAAAAACAGGAAAGAAGCCTTCTGAGAAACTGCTTTGTGTTCTGTTAATTCATTTCACAGAGTTACAGCTGGCAATTCAAGAAGCCTTTCGCTAAGGCTGACTTGTGAAATTTAGAAAGTGATATTTGGAAGCCCATAGAGGGCTAAGGTGAAAAAGGAAATATCTTCCGTTAAAAACTGGAAAGAAGCCTTCTGAGAAACTGCTCTGTGTTCTGTTAATTCATCTGACAGAGTTACAGCTTTCCCTTCAAGAAACCTTTCGCTATGGCTTTTCTTGTGTAATTTAGAAAGTGATATTTGGAAGCCCATAGAGGGCTATGGTGAAAAAGGAAATATCTTCCTTTAAAAACTGGAAAGAAGCTTTCTGAGAAACAGTTTTGTGTTCTGCTAATACATCTCACAGAGTTACATCTTTCCCTTCAAGAAACCTTTCGATAAGGCTGTTCTTGTGGAATTGGCAAAGTGATATTTGGAAGACAATAGAGGGCTATGGTGAAAAAGGAAATATCTTCCTTTAAAAACTGGAAAGAAGCTTTCTGAGAAACTGGTGAGTGTTCTGTTAATATATCTCACAGAGTTACAGCTTTCCCTTAAAGAAGCCTTTCGCTAAGGCTGTTCTTGTGGAATTTAGAAAGTGGTATTTGGAAGCCCATAGAGGGCTATGGTGAAAAAGGAAATATCCTTTGTTAAAAACTGGAAAGAGACTTTCTGAGAAACTGCTTTGTGTTCTGTTAATATATCTCACAGAGTTACAGCTTTCCCTTCAAGAAGCCTTTCGCTAAGGCTGTTCTTGTGGAATTGGCAAAGCGATATTTGGAATCCCATAGAGGGCTAAGGTGAAAAAGCAAATATCTTTCATTAAAAACTGGAAAGAAGCCTTCTGAGAAACTGCTTTGTGTTCTGTTAATTCATCTCACAGAGTTACATCTTTCCCTTCAAGAAGCCTTTCACTAGGGCTGTTCTTGTGGAATTTAGATAGTGATATTTGGAAGCCCATAGAGGGCTTTGGTGAAAAAGGAAATATCTTCCCTTAAATACTGGAAGGAAGCTTTCTGAGAAACTGCTTAGTGTTCTGTTAATACATCTCACAGAGTTACATCTTTCCCTTCAAGATGTCTTTCGCTAAGGCTGTTCTTATGGAATTGGCAAAGTGATATTTGGAAGGCCATAGAGGGCTATGGTGAAAAAGGAAATATATTCCGTTATAAACTGGAAAGAAGCTTTCTGAGAAACTGCTATGTGTTCTGTTAATACATCTCACAGAGTTACATCTTTCCATTCAAGAAGCCTTTTGCTAAGGCTTTTAATGTGGAATTGGAAAAGTGAGATTTGGAAACCCTAGAGGGCTATGGTGAAAAAGGAAATATCCTCCGTTAAAAACTGGAAAGAAGCTTTCTGAGAAACTGCTTTGTGTTATGTTAATACATCTCACAGAGTTACATCTTTCCCTTCAGGAAGCCTTTCTCTAAGGCTGTTCTTGTGGAATTGGCAAATTGATATTTTGAATCCCCTAGAAGGCTAAGGTGAAAAAGGAAATATCTTCCGTTAAAAACTGGAAAGAAGCTTTCTGAGAAACTGCTTTGTGTTCTGTTATTTCATCTCAGAGAGTTACAGCTGTCCTCTCAAGAAGCCTTTCATAAGACTCTTCTTGTGGAATTTGCAAGGTGATATATGGAAGCCAATAGAGGGCTATGGTGAAAAAGGAAATATCGTCCCTTAAATCTGGAAAGAAACTTTCTGAGAAACTGCTTTGTGCTCTGTTAATTCATCTCACAAAGTTACAGCTTTCCCCTCATGAAGCTTTTTGATAAGACAGTTCCTGTGGAATTTGCATAGTGATATTTGGAAGTCCAAAGAGGGCTATGGTGAAAAAGGAAAAATCTTAATTTAAAAACTGGAAAGAAGCTTTCTGAGAAACTGCTTTGTGTTCTGTTAATTCTCTCGCAGAGTTACAGCTTACCCCTCGAGAAGTCTTTCGCTAAGACTCTTCTTGTGGAATTTGCAAAGTGATATTTGGAATCCCATAGAGGGCTATGTTGAAAAAAGAAATATCTTCAGTTAAAAACTGGAAAGAAGCTTTCTGAGAAACTGCTTTGTGTTCTGCTAATTCATCTCACAGAGTTACAGCTTTCGCCTCAGAAATCCTTTCGCTAAGACTGTTCCTGTGGAATTCGCAAAGTGGTATTTTGAAGCCCATAGAGGGCTATGGTGAAAAAGGAAATATCTTCACTTTAAAACTTGAAAGAAGCTTTCTGAGAAACTGCTTTGTGTTCTGTTAATTCATCTCACAGAGTTACAGCTTTCCTCTCAAGAAGCCTTTCGCTAAGACTCTTCTTGTGAAATTTCCACGGTGATATTTGGAAGCCAATAGAAGGCAATGGTGAAAACGGAAATATCTTCCGTTAAACACTGGAAAGAAGCTTTCTGAGAAACTGCTTTGTATTCTGTTAATTCATCTCACAGAGTTACAGCTTTCCCCTCAAGAAGCCTTTCGCTAAGACTGTTCTTGTAGAATCTGCAAAGTGATATTTGGAAGCCCATAGAGGGCTATGGGGAAAAAGAAAATATCTTCCCTTAAAAACTGGAAAAAAGGTTTCTGAGAAACTGATTTGTGTTCTGTTAATTCATCTCACAGAGTTACAGCTTTCCCCTCAAGAAGCCTTTCGCTAAGACAGTTCTTGTGGAATTTGCAAAGTGATATTCGGAAGTCCATAGAGGGCTATGGTGAAAAAGGGTATATCTTCCGTTAAAAACTGGAAAGAAGCTTTCTGATGACCTCCTTTGTGTTCTGCTAATTCATCTCACAGAGTTAGAGCTCTCTCCTCAAGAAGCCTTTCGCTAAGAATGTTTTAGTGGAATTTGCAAAGTGATATTTGGAATCCCATAGAGGGTTACGGTGAAAAAGGAAATACCATCACTTAAATACTGGAAAGAAGCTTTCTGAGAAACTGCTTTGGGTTCTTTTAATTCATCTCACAGAGTTACAGCTTTCCCCTCAAGAAGCCTTTCGCTAAGACTGTTCTTGTAGAATTTGCAAAGTGATATTTGGAATTCCATGGAGGGCTATGGTGAAAGACGAAATATCTTCCGTTAAAAACTGGAAAGAAGCTTTATGAGAAACTGGTTTGTGTTCTGTTAATTCGTCTCAGAGAGTTACAGCTTTCCCCTAAAAAAGCCTTTCGCTAAGACTGTTCTTGTGGAATTTGCAAAGTGATATTTGGAAGGCCATAGAGGGCTATGATGAAAGAGGAAGTATCTTCCGTTAAATACTGGAAATAAGCGCTCTGAGAAACTGCTTTGTGTACTGTTGATTCATCACAAGGAGTTACAGCTTTCCCCTCAAAAAGCCTTTCGCTAAGAATGTTCTTGTGGAATTTGAAGACTGATATTTCGAAACCCATAGAGGGCAATGGTGAAAAAGGAAACATCTTCAGTGTAAAACTGGAAAGAAGCTTTCTGAGAAACTGCACTCTGGTCTGTTAATTCATCTCACAGAGTTACATCTTTCCCCTCAAGAAGCCGTTCGCTAAGACTGTTCTTGTGGAATTTGCAAAGCGATATTTGGAAGCCCACAGAGAACTATGGTGAAAAAGGAAATATCTTCAGTTAAAAACTGGAAAGAAGCTTACTGAGAAACAGCACTCTGTTCTGTTAATTCGACTCACAGAGTTACAGCTTTTCCCTCAAGAAGTCTTTCGCTAAGACTGTTCTTTTCGAATTTGAAAAGTGATATTTGGAATCCAATGAGAAAAATGGTGAAAAAGGAAATATCTTCAGTTAAAAACTGAAAAGAAGCTTTCTGACAAACTGCACTCTGTTCTGTTAATTCATCTCACAGAGTTACAGCTTTCCCTTCATAAGCCTTTCGCTAAGGCTGTTCTTGTTAAATTTGGAAAGTGATATTTGGAAGCCCATCGAGGGCAAGGGTGAAAAAGGAAATATCTTCAGTTAAAAACTGGAAAGAAGCTTTCGGTGAAACTCCTCTCTGTTCTGTGAATTCATGCCACAGAGTTACAGCTTTCCCCTCAAGAAGCCTTTCGCTAAGACTGTTCTTGTGGAATTTTATGAGTGATATTTGGTAGCCCATAGAGGGCAATGGTGAAAAAGGAATAATCTTCAGTTAAAAACTGGAAAGAAGCTTGCTGAGAAACTGTCTTGTGTTCTGCTAATTCATCTCACTGAGTTACAGCTTTCCCCTCAAGAAGCCTTTCGCTAAGACTGTTCTTTTGGAATTTGAAAAGTGATATTTGTAATCCCATAGAGGGCAATGGTGAAAAAGGAAATATCTTCAGTTAAAAACTTGAAATAAGCTTTCAGGAAACTGCTCTGTGTTTTGTTAATTCATGTCACAGTGTTACAGCTTTCCCCTCAAGAAGCCTTTCACTAAGACTGTTCTTGTGGAATTTGAAGAGTGATATTTGGTAGCCCATAGAGGGCAATGGTGAAATAGGAAATATCTTCCGTTAAAAACTGGAAAGAAGCTTTCTGAGAAACTACTTTGTGTTCTGTGAATTCATCTAACAGAGTTACAGCTTTCCCCTAAGAAGCCTTTCGCTAAGACTGTTCTTGTGGAATTTGAAGAGTGATATTTGGAAGCCAATAGAGGGCAATGGTGAAAAAGAAAACATCTTCAGTTTAAAACTGAAAAGAAGCTTTCAGAGAAACTGCACTCTGTTCTGTTAATTCGTCTCACAGAGTTACACCTTTCCCCTGAAGAAGCCTTTCTCTAAGACTGTTCCTTTAGAATTTGAAAAGTGATATTTGGAATCCAATAGAGGGCAATGGTGAAAAAGGAAATATCTTCAGTTAAAAACTGAAAAGAAGCTTTCTGACACACTGCACTCTGCTCTGTTAATTCATCTCACAGATTTACAGATTTCCCTTCAAGAAGCCTTTCACTAAAACTGTTCTTGTGGAATTTGAAAAGTGATATTTGGAAGCCCATAGAGGGCAATGGTGAAAAAGGAAGTATCTTCAGTTAAAAACTCGAAAGAAGCTTTCGGGGAAACTGCGCTGTGTTCTGCTAATTCATGTGACAGAGTTACAGCTTTCCCTGCAAGAATCCTTTCGCTAAGACTGTTCTTGTGGAATTTGAAGAGTGATATTTGGAAGCCCCTAGAGGGAAATGGTGAAAAAGGAAACATCTTAAGTATAAAACTGGAAAGAAGCTTTCTGAGAAACTGCACTCTGTTCTGTTAATTCATCTCACAGAGTTACATCTTTCCCCTCAAGAATCCGTTCCCTAAGACTGTTCCTGCGGAATTTTCAAAGCGATATTTGGAAGCCCATAGAGGTCTTTGGTGAAAAAGGAAATATCTTCAGTTAAAAACTGGAAAGAAGCTTTCTGAGAAACTGCACTCTGTTTTTTTAATTCGTCTCACAGAGGTACAGCTTTCCCCTCAAGAAGCCTTTCGCTAAGACTGTTCTTTTGGAATTTGAAAAGTGATATTTGAAATCCCACAGAGGGCTATGGTGAAAAAGGAAATATCTTCAGTTAAAAACTGAAAAGAAGCTTTCTGACCAACTGCACTCTTTTCTGTTAATTCATCTCACAGAGTTACAGCTTTGCCTTCAAGAAGCCTTTCGCTAAGACTGTTTTTGTGGAATTTGAAGAGTGATATTTGGTAGCCCATAGAGGGCAATGGTGAAAAAGGAAATATCTTCAGTTAAAAACTGGAAAGAAGCTTTCGGGGAAACTGCTCTGTGTTCTGTTAATTCATGTCACAGAGTTTCAGCTTTCCCCTCAAGAAGCCTTTCGCTAAGACTGTTCTTGTGGAATTTGAAGAGTGATATTTGGAAGACCATAGACGGCAATGGTGAAAAAGGAAACATCTCCAGTTAAAAACTGGAAAGAAACTTTCTGAGAAACTGTACTGTGTTCTGTTAATTCATCTCACCGAGATACATCTTTCCCATCAAGAAACCGCTCCCTATGACTGTTCTTGTGGAATTTGCAAAGCGATATTTGGAAGCCCATAGAGGGCTACGGTGAAAAAGGAAATATCTTCAGTTAAAAACTAGAAATAAGCCTTCTGAGAAACTGCATTCTGTTCTGTTAATTCGTCTCACAAAGGTACAGCTTTCCTCTCAAGAAGCCATTCGCTAAGATTCTTATTTTGGAATTTGAAATGTGATATTTGGAATCCCTTAGAGGGCAATGGTTAAAAAGAAAATATCTTCAGTTAAAAACTGGACAGAAGCTTTCTGAGAAACTGCTTTGTGTTCCGTGAATTCATCTCACAGAGTTACAGCTTTCCCTTCTAGAAGCCTTTCTCTGAGACTGTTCTTGTGGAATTTAAAGAGTGATATTTGCAATCCCATTGAGGGCAATTGTGAAAAAGGAAACATCTTCAGTTTAAAACTGGAAAGAAGCTTTCTGTGAAACTGCACTCTGTTCTGTTAATTCATCTCACAGAGTTACAGCTTTCCCCTAAAGAAGCCTTTCGCTAAGACTGTTCTTTTGGAATTTGAAAAGTGATATTTGAAATCCCATAGAGGGCAATGGTGATAAAGGAAATATCTACAGTTAAAAACTGAAAAGAAGCTTTCTGACAAACTGCTTTGTGTTCTGCTAATTCCTCTCAAAGAGTATCAGCTTTGCACTCAAGAAGACTTTCACTAAGACTGTCCTTGTGGAATTTGCAAAGGCATATTTGGAAGCCCATAAGGGCTATGGTGAAAAAGGAAATATCTTCCGTTAAAAACTGGAAAGAAGCTTTCTGAGAAACTGCTCTGTGTTCTGTTAATACATCTCACAGAGTTACATCTTTCCCTTCAAGAAGCCTTTCGCTAAGGCTGTTCTTGTGGAATTTAGAAAGTGATATTTGGAAGCCCATAGAGGGCTATGGTGAAAAAGGAAATATGTTCCGTTAAAAACTGGAAAGAAGCTTTCTGAGAAACTGCTTTGTGTTCTGTTAATACATCTCACAGAGTTACATCTTTCCCTTCAAGAAGCCTTTCGCTAAGGCTGTTCTTGTGGAATTGGCAAAGTGATATTTGGAAGCCCATAGAGGGCTATGGTGAAAAAGGAAATATCTTCCGTTAAAAACTGGAAAGAAGCCTTCTGAGATACTGCTTTGTGTTCTGTTAATTCATCTCACAGAGGTACATCTTTCCCTTCAAGAAGCCTTTCGCTAAGGCTACGCTTGTGAAATTGGAAAAGTGATATTTGGAAGCCCATAGAGGGCAACGGTGAAAAAGGAAATATCTTCCGTTAAAAACTGGAAAGAATCTTTCTGAGAAACTGCTTTGTGTTCTGTTAATTCATCTCACAGAGTTACAGCTTTCCCCTCAAGAGTCCTTTCGCTAACACGGTTCTTGTGGAATTTGCATAGTGATATTTGGAAGCCCATAGAGGACTATGGTGAAAAAGGAAATATCTACCGTTAAAAACTGGAAAGAAGCTTTCTGAGAAACTGCTTTGTGATCTGTTAATTCATCTCACAGAGTTACAGCTTTCCCTTCAAGAAGCCTTTCGCTAAGGCTGTTCTTGTGGAATTTAGAAAGTGATATTTGGAAGCCCATAGAGGGCTATGGTGAAAAAGGAAATATCTTCCGTTAAAAACTGGAAAGAAGCTTTCTGAGAAAATGCTTTGTGTTCTATTAATACATCTCACAGAGTTATAGCTTTCCCTTCAAGAAGACTTTTGCTAAGGCTGTTCTTGTGGAATTGGCAAAGTGATATTTGGAAGCCCATACTCGGCTATGGTGAAAAAGGAAATATCTTCCGTTAAAAACTCTAAAGAAGCTTTCTGAGAAACTGCTTTGTGTTCTGTTAATACATCTTTTAGAGTTACACCTTTCGCTTCAAGACGCCTTTCGCTAAGACAGTTCCTGTGGAATTTGCATAGTGATATTTTGAAGTCCATAGAGGGCTATGGTGAAAAAGGAAATATCTATGGTTAAAAACTGGTAAGAAGCTTTCTGAGAAACTGCTTTGTGTTCTCTTAATACATCTCACAGAGTTACATCTTTCCCTTCAAGAAGACTTTCGCTAAGGCTGTTCTTGTGGAATTGGCAAAGTGATATTTGGAAGCCCATACAGGGCTATGGTGAAAAAGGAAATATCTTCTGTTAAAAACTGGAAAGAAGATTTCAGAGAAACTGCTTTGTGTTCTGTTAATATATCTCACAGAGTTACATCTTTCCCTTCAAGAAGCCTTTCACTAAGTCTGTTCGTGTGGAATTGGCAAAGTGATATTTGGAAGCCCATAGAGGGCTAAGTTGAAAAAGGAAATATCTTCCGTTAAAAACTGGAAAGAAGCCTTCTGAGAAACTGCTTTGTGTTCTGTTAATTCATCTCACAGAGGTACATCTTTCACTTCAAGAAGCCTTTCGCTAAGGATATTCTTGTGGAATTGGAAAAGTGATATTTGGAAGCCCATAGAGGTCTATGGTGAAAAAGGAAATATCTTCCGTTAAAAACTGGAATGAAGCTTTCTGTGAAACTGCTTTGGTTCTGTTATTTCATCTCACAGAGTTACAGCTTTCCCTCAAGAGTCCTTTCGCTAACACGGTTCTTGTGGAATTTGCATAGTGATATTTGGAAGCCCATAGAGCGCTAGTGTGAAAAAGGAAATATCTACCGTTAAAAAATGGAAAGAAGCTTTCTGAGAAACTGCTTTGTGTTCTGTTAATTCATCTCACAGATTTTGAGGTTTTCCTTCAAGAAGCCTTTCGCTAAGTCTTTTCTTGTGGAATTTAGAAAGTGATATTTGGAAGAACATAGTGGGCTATGGTGAAAAAGAAATATCTTCCGTTAAAAACTGGAAAGAAGCTTTCTGAGAAAGTGCTTTGTATTCTGTTAATACATCTTACAGAGTTACATCTTTTCCTTCAAAGAAGCCTTTCGCTCAGGCTGTTCTTGTGGAATTGGCAAAGTGATATTTGGAAGCCCATAGAGGGATATGGTAAAAAAGGAAGTATCTTCCGTTAAAAAATTGAAAGAAGCTTTCTGAGAGAATGCTCTGTGTTCTGTAAATACATCTCACAGTGTTACATCTTTCCCTTCAAGAAGCCTTTCGGTAAGGCTGTTCTTGTGAAATTGGCAAAGTGATATTTGGAAGCCCTTAGAGGGCTATGGTGAAAAAGGAAATATCTTCCGTTAAAAACTGGAAAGAAGCCTTCTGAGATACTGCTTTGTGTTCTGTTAATTCATCTCACAGAGGTACATCTTTCCCTTCAAGAAGCCTTTCGCTAAGGCTATTCTTGTGAAATTGGAAAAGTGATATTTAGAAGCCCATAGAGGGCTATGGTGAAAAAGGAAATATCTTCCGTTAAAAACTACAAGGAAGATTTCTGAGAAACTGCTTTGTGTTCTGTTAATTCATCTCACAGAGTTACAGCTTTCATTTCGACAAGACTTTCGCTAAGGCTGTTCTTGTGGAATTTAGAAAGTGATATTTAGAAGCCCATAGAGGGATATGGTGAAAAAGGAAATATCTTCCGTTAAAAACTGGAAAGAAGCTTTCTGAGAAACTCCTTTGTATTCTGTTAATACATCTCACAGCGTTACACCTTTCCCTTCAACACGCCTTTCACTAAGGCTGTTCTTGTGGAATTGGCAAAGTGATATTTGGAAGCCCATAGAGGGCTATGGTGAAAAAGGAAATATCTTCCGTTAAAAACTAGAAAGAAGCTTTCTGAGAAACTGCTTTGTGTTCTGTTAATTCATAGCACAGAGTTACAGCTTTCCCTTCAAGAAGCCTTTCGGTAAGGCTGTTCTTGTGGAATTTAGAAAGTGATATTTGGAAGCCCTTAGAGGGCTATGGTGAAAAAGGAAATATCTTCCGTTAAAAACTGGAAAGAAGCTTTCCGAGAAACTGCTTTGTATTCTGTTAATACATCTCACAGAGTTACATCTTTCCCTTCAAGAAGTCTTTCGCTAAGGCTGTTCGTGTGGAATTGGCAAAGTGATATTTGGAAGCCCATAGAGGGCTATGGTGAAAAAGGAAATATCTTCCGTTAAAAACTGGAAAGAAGCCTTCTGAGAAACTGCTTTGTGTTCTGTTAATTCATCTCACAGAGGTACATCTTTCCCTTCAAGTAGGCTTTCGCTAGGGCTATTGTTGTGAAATTGGAAAAGTGTTATTTGCAAGCCCATAGAAGGCTATGGTGAAAAAGGAAATATCTTCCGTTAAAAACTGGAAAGAAGCTTTCTGAGAAACTGCTTTGTGTTCTGTTAATTCATCTCACAGAGTTACAGCTTTCCCCTCAAGATTCCTCTCGGTAACACGATTCTTGTGGAATTTGCATAGTGATATTTTGAAGTCCATAGTGGGCTATGGTGAAAAAGGAAATATCTACCGTTTAAAACTGGAAAGAAGCTTTCTGAGAAACTGCTTTGTGTTCTGTTAATTCATCTCACAGAGTTAAAACTTTCCCTTAAAGAAGCCGTTCGCTAAGGCTGTTCTTGTGGAATTTAGAAAGTGATATTTGGAAGCCCATAGAGGGCTATGGTGAAAAAGGAAATATCTTCCGTTAAAAACTGGAAAGAAGCTTTATGAGAAACTGCTTTGTATTCTGTTAATACATCTCACAGAGTTACATCTTTCCCTTCAATAGCCTTTCGCTAAGGCTGTTCTTGTGGAATTGGCAATGTGATATTTGGAAGTCCATAGAGGGCTATGGTGAAAAAGGAAATATCTTCCGTTAAAAACTGGAAAGAAGATTTGTGAGAAACTGCTTTGTGTTCTCTTAATACATCTCACAGAGTTACATCTTTCCCTTGAAGTAGCCTTTGGTTAAGGCTGTTCTTGTGGAACTGGCAAAGTGATATTTGGAATCCCATAGAGGGCTATGGTGAAAAAGGAAATATCTTCCGTTAAAAACTGGAAAGAAGCTTTCTGAGAAACTGCTTTGCGTTCTGTTAATTCATCTCACAGCGTTACAGCTTTCCCCTCAAGAGTCCTTTCGCTAACACGGTTCTTGTGGAATTAGAATTGTGATATTTGGATGCCCATACAGCGCTAGGGTGAAAAAGGAAATATCTACCGTTAAAAACTGGAAAGAAGCTTTCTGAGAAACTGCTTTGTGATCTGCTAATTTATGTCAGAGAGTTACAGCTTTCCCCTCAAGACTCCTTTCGCTTAGACTGTTCTTGTGGAATTTACAAGTCATATTTGGAAGGCCGTACAACGCTTTGATGAAAAAGGATATATCTTCCCTTAAAAACTGGAAAGAAGCTTTCTGAGAGACTGGTTTGTGTTCTGTTAATTCATCTCACAGAGTTACAGCTTTCCCTTCAAGAAGCCTTTCGCTAAGGCTGTTCTTGTGGAATTTAGAAAGTGATATTTGGAAGCCCATAGTGGGCCATGGTGAAAAAGGAAATATCTTCCGTTAAAAACTGCAAAGAAGCCTTCTGAGAAACTGCTTTGTGTTCTGTTAATTCATCTCTCAGAGTTACAGCTTTCCTTTCAACAAGCTTTTCGCTAAGGCTGTTCTTGTAGAATTGGCAAAGTGATATTTGTAAGCCCATTGAAGGCTATGGTTAAAAAGGAAATATCTTCCGTTAAAAACTGGAAAGAAACTATCTGAGAAACTGCTTTATGTTCTGTTAATACATCTCACAGAGTTACATCTTTCCCTTCAAGAAGCCTTTCGCTAAGGCTGTTCTTGTGGAATTGGCAAAGTGATATTTGAAAGCCCTTAGAGGGCTCTGGTGAAAAAGGAAATATCTTCCGTTAAAAACTGGAAAGAAGCCTTCTGAGAAACTGCTTTGTGTTCTGTTAATTCATCTCACAGAGGTACATCTTTCACTTCAAGAAGCCTTTCGCTAAGGATATTCTTGTGGAATTGGAAAAGTGATATTTGGAAGCCCATAGAGGGCTATGGTGAAAAAGGAAATATCTTCCGTTAAAAACTGGAATGAAGCTTTCTGTGAAACTGCTTTGGTTCTGTTATTTCATCTCACAGAGTTACAGCTTTCCCTCAAGAGTCCTTTCGCTAACACGGTTCTTGTGGAATTTGCATAGTGATATTTGGAAGCCCATAGAGCGCTAGTGTGAAAAAGGAAATATCTACCGTTAAAAAATGGAAAGAAGCTTTCTGAGAAACTGCTTTGTGTTCTGTTAATTCATCTCACAGATTTTGAGGTTTTCCTTCAAGAAGCCTTTCGCTAAGTCTTTTCTTGTGGAATTTAGAAAGTGATATTTGGAAGCCCATAGTGGGCTATGGTGAAAAAGGAAATATCTTCCGTTAAAAACTGGAAAGAAGCTTTCTGAGAAACTGCTTTGTATTCTGTTAATACATCTCACAGAGTTACATCTTTTCCTTCAAAGAAGCCTTTCGCTCAGGCTGTTCTTGTGGAATTGGCAAAGTGATATTTGGAAGCCCATAGAGGGATATGGTAAAAAAGGAAGTATCTTCCGTTAAAAAATTGAAAGAAGCTTTCTGAGAGAATGCTCTGTGTTCTGTTAATACATCTCACAGAGTTACATCTTTCCCTTCAAGAAGCCTTTCGCTAAGGCTGTTCTTGTGGAATTGGCAAAGTGATATTTGGAAGCCCATAGAGGGCTATGGTGAAAAAGGAAATATCTTCCGTTAAAAACTGGAAAGAAGCCTTCTGAGATACTGCTTTGTGTTCTGTTAATTCATCTCACAGAGGTACATCTTTCCCTTCAAGAAGCCTTTCGCTAAGGCTATTCTTGTGAAATTGGAAAAGTGATATTTAGAAGCCCATAGAGGGCTATGGTGAAAAAGGAAATATCTTCCGTTAAAAACTACAAAGAAGATTTCTGAGAAACTGCTTTGTGTTCTGTTAATTCATCTCACAGAGTTACAGCTTTCATTTCAACAAGACATTCGCTAAGGCTGTTGTTGTGGAATTTAGAAAGTGATATTTGGAAGCCCATAGAGGGCTATAGTGAAAAAGGAAATATCTTCCGTTAAAAACTGGAAAGAAGCTTTCTGAGAAACTGCTTTGTGATCTGCTAATTTATGTCAGAGAGTTACAGCTTTCCCCTCAAGACTCCTTTCGCTTAGACTGTTCTTGTGGAATTTGCAAGTCATATTTGGAAGGCCGTACAGCGCTTTGATGAAAAAGGATATATCTTCCGTTAAAAACTGGAAAGAAGCTTTCTGAGAGACTGGTTTGTGTTCTGTTAATTCATCTCACAGAGTTACAGCTTTCCCTTCAAGAAGCCTTTCGCTAAGGCTGTTCTTGTGGAATTTAGAAAGTGATATTTGGAAGCCCATAGTGGGCTATGGTGAAAAAGGAAATATCTTCCGTTAAAAACTGCAAAGAAGCCTTCTGAGAAACTGCTTTGTGTTCTGTTAATTCATCTCACAGAGTTACAGCTTTCCTTTCAACAAGCTTTTCGCTAAGGCTGTTCTTGTGGAATTGGCAAAGTGATATTTGTAAGCCCATTGAGGGCTATGGTTAAAAAGGAAATACCTTCCGTTAAAAACTGGAAAGAAACTATCTGAGAAACTGCTTTATGTTCTGTTAATACATCTCACAGAGTTACATCTTTCCCTTCAAGAAGCCTTTCGCTAAGGCTGTTCTTGTGGAATTGGCAAAGTGATATTTGGAAGCCCATTGAGGGCTATGGTTAAAAAGGAAATATCTTCCGTTAAAAACTGGAAAGAAACTATCTGAGAAACTGCTTTATGTTCTGTTAATACATCTCACAGAGTTACATCTTTCCCTTCAAGAAGCCTTTCGCTAAGGCTGTTCTTGTGGAATTGGCAAAGTGATATTTGAAAGCCCTTAGAGGGCTATGGTGAAAAAGGAAATATCTTCCGTTAAAAACTGGAAAGAAGCCTTCTGAGAAACTGCTTTGTGTTCTGTTAATTCATCTCACAGAGGTACATCTTTCACTTCAAGAAGCCTTTCGCTAAGGATATTCTTGTGGAATTGGAAAAGTGATATTTGGAAGCCCATAGAGGGCTATGGTGAAAAAGGAAATATCTGCCGTTAAAAACTGGAATGAAGCTTTCTGTGAAACTGCTTTGGTTCTGTTATTTCATCTCACAGAGTTACAGCTTTCCCTCAAGAGTCCTTTCGCTAACACGGTTCTTGTGGAATTTGCATAGTGATATTTGGAAGCCCATAGAGCGCTAGTGTGAAAAAGGAAATATCTACCGTTAAAAACTGGAAAGAAGCTTTCTGAGAAACTGCTTTGTGATCTGCTAATTTATGTCAGAGAGTTACAGCTTTCCCCTCAAGACTCCTTTCGCTTAGACTGTTCTTGTGGAATTTGCAAGTCATATTTGGAAGGCCGTACAGCGCTTTGATGAAAAAGGATATATCTTCCGTTAAAAACTGGAAAGAAGCTTTCTGAGAGACTGGTTAGTGTTCTGTTAATTCATCTCACAGAGTTACAGCTTTCCCTTCAAGAAGCCTTTCGCTAAGGCTGTTCTTGTGGAATTTAGAAAGTGATATTTGGAAACTGCTTTGTGTTCTGTTAATTCATCTCACAGAGTTACAGCTTTCCTTTCAACAAGCTTTTCGCTAAGGCTGTTCTTGTGGAATTGGCAAAGTGATATTTGTAAGCCCATTGAGGGCTATGGTTAAAAAGGAAATATCTTCCGTTAAAAACTGGAAAGAAGCTATCTGAGAAACTGCTTTATGTTCTGTTAATACATCTCACAGAGTTACATCTTTCCCTTCAATAAGCCTTTCGCTAAGGCTGTTCTTGTGGAATTGGCAAAGTGATATTTGAAAGCCCTTAGAGGGCTATGGTGAAAAAGGAAATATCTTCCGTTAAAAACTGGAAAGAAGCCTTCTGAGAAACTGCTTTGTGTTCTGTTAATTCATCTCACAGAGTTACATCTTTCCCTTCAAGAAGACTTTCGCTAAGGCTATTCTTGTGAAATTGGAAAAGTGATATTTCGAAGCCCATAGAGGGCTATGGTGAAAAAGGAAATATCTTCCGTTAAAAACTACAAAGAAGCTTTCTGAGAAACTGCTTTGTGTTCTGTTAATTCATCTCACAGAGTTACAGCTTTCATTTCAACAAGCCTTTCGGTAAGGCTGTTCTTGTGGAATTGGCAAAGTCATATT
Organism: Chlorocebus sabaeus; assembly: GCF_047675955.1. NCBI lineage: Eukaryota > Metazoa > Chordata > Mammalia > Primates > Cercopithecidae > Chlorocebus > Chlorocebus sabaeus. Next base: position 36,181,764 of record NC_132914.1, on the reverse strand, counting down.
TGGAAGCCCATAGAGGGCTATGGTGAAAAAGGAAATATCTTCCGTTCAAAACTGGAAAGAAGCTTTCTGAGAAACTGCTTTGTATTCTGTTAATTCATCTCAAAGAAGTTACAGCTTTCCCCTCAAGAGTCCTTTCGCTTAGACTGTTCTTGTGGCATTTGCAAAGTCATATTTGGACGCCCGTACAGCACTATGGTGAAAAAGGAAATGTCTTCTGTTAAAAACTGGAAAGAAGATTTCTGAGAAACGGCTTTGTGTTCTGTTAATTCATTTCACAGAGTTACAGCTTTCCCTTCATGAAGCCTTTCGCTAAGACTGTTCTTGTGGAATTTAGAACGTGATATTTGGAAGCCCATAGAGGGCTACGGTGAAAAATGAAATATCTTCCGTTAAAAACTACAAGGAAGCCTTCAGAGAAACTGTTTTGTGTTCTGTTAATTCATCTCACAGAGCTACAGCTTTCCTTTCAACAAGCCTTTCGCTAACGCTGTTCTTGTGGAATTTAGAATGTCGTATTTGGAAGCCCATAGAGGGATATGGTGAAAAAGGAAATATCTTCCGTTAAAAACTGGAAAGAAGCTTTCTGAGAAACAGCTTTGTCTTCTGTTAATACATCTCACAGCGTTACACCTTTCGCTTCAACACGCCTTTCCCTAAGGCTGTTCTTGTGGAATTGGCAAAGTGATATTTGGAAGCCCATAGAGGGCTGTGGTGAAAAAGGAAATATCTTCCGTTTAAAACTGGAAAGAAGCCTTCTGAGAAACTGCTTTGTGTTCTGTTAATACATCTCACAGACTTACATCTTTCCCTTCAAGAAGCCTTTCGCTAAGACTATTCTTGTGGAATTGGCAAAGTGATATTTGGAAGCCCAGAGAGGGCTATGGTGAAAAAGAAAATATCTTCCCTTAAAAACTGGAAAGAAGCTTTCTGAGAAACTGCTTTGTGTTCTGTTAATACATCTCACAGACTTACATCTTTCCCTTCAAGAAGCCTTTCGCTAAGGCTATTCTTGTGGAATTGGCAAAGTGATATTTGGAAGACCATAGAGGGCTATGGTGAAAAAGGAAATATCTTCCATTAAAAACTGGAAAGAAGCCTTCTGAAAAACTGCTTTGTGTTCTGTTATTTCATCTCACAGAGTTACAGCTTTCCCTTCAAGAAGCCTTTCGCTAAGGCTGTTGTTTTGGAATATAGAAAGTGAGATTTGGAAGCCCACAGAGGTCTAGGGTGAAAAAGGAAATATCTTCCTTTAAAAACTGGAAAGAAGCTTTCTGAGAATCTGCTTTGTGTTCTGTAAATACATCTCACAGAGTTGCAGCTTTCCCTTCAAGAAGCCTTATGCTAAGAATGTTCTTGTGGAACCGGCAAAGTGATATTTGGAAGCCCATAGAGGGCTAAGATGAAAAAGGAAATATCTTCCGTTAAAAACTGGAAAGAAGCTTTCTGAGAAACTGCTTTGTGTTCTTTTAATTCATCTCACAAAGTTACGGATTTCCCCTCAAGAGTCCTTTCGCTAAGACTGTTCTTTTGGAATTTGAAAAGTGATATTTGGAATCCCATAGTGCGCCATTGTGAAAAAGGAAATATCTTCCCTTTAAAACTGGAAAGAAGCTTTCTGAGAAACTGCTTTGTGTTCTGTTAATTCATCTCACAGAGATACAGCTTTCCCTTCAAGAAGCCTTTTGCTAAGGCTGTTCTTGTGAAATTCAGAAAGTGATATTTGGAAGCCCATAGAGGGCTTTGGTGAAAAAGGAAATATCTTCCGTTAAAAACTGGAAAGAAGCTTTCTGAGAAACTGCTTTGTGTTCTGTTAATACATCTCACAGAGTTACAGCTTTCCCTTTAACAAGCCTTTCGCTAAGGTTGTTCTTGTGGAATTAGCAAAGTGATATTTGGAAGCCCATAGAGGGCTATTTTGAAAAAGGAAATATCTACCGTTAAAAAATGGAATGAAGCTTTCTGAGAAACTGCTTTGTGTTCTGTTAATACATCTAACAGAGTTACATCTTTTCATTCAAGAAGCCTTTCGCTAAGGCTGTTCTTGTGGAATTGGCAGGTGATATTTGGAAGCCCCTAGAGGGCTACGGTGAAAAAGGAAATATATTCCGTTAAAAACTGGAAAGAAGCTTTCTGAGAAACTGCTTTGTGTTCTGTTAATTCATCTCACAGAGTTACAGCATTCCCCTCAGGAGTCCATTCGCTAAGACTGTTCTTGTGGAATTTGCAAAGTGATATTTGGAACCCCTAGAGCGCTATGGTGAAAAAAGAAATATCTTCCGTTAAAAACTGGAAAGAAGCTTTCTGAGAAACTGCTTTGTGTTCTGTTAATACTTCTCACAGAGTTACAGCTTTTCAAGCAGGCTTTCGCTAAGGCTGTTCTTGTGGAATTGGCAAAGTGATATTTGGAAGCCCATAGAGGGCTATGGTGGAAAAGGAAATATCTTCCTTTAAAACTGGAAAGAAGCCTTCTGAGAAAGTGCTTTGTGTTCTGTTACTTCATCTCACAGAGTTACAGCTTTCCCTTTAACAAGCCTTTCGCTAAGGTTGTTCTTGTGGAATTAGCAAAGTGATATATGGAAGCCCATACAGGGCTATTGAGAAAAAGGAAGTATCTTCCGTTAAAAAATTGAAAGAAGCTTTCTGAGAAACTGCTCTGTGTTCTGTTAATACATCTCACAGAGTTACATCTTTCCCTTCAAGAAGCCTTTCGCTAAGGCTGTTCTTGGGGAATTGGCAAAGTGATATTTGGAAGCCCTTAGAGGGCTATGGTGAAAAAGGAAATATCTTCCGTTAAAAACTGGAAAGAAGCCTTCTGAGATACTGCTTTGTGTTCTCTTAATTCATCTCACAGAGGTACATCTTTCCCTTCAAGAAGCCTTTCGCTAAGGCTATTCTTTTGGATTTGGCAAAGTGATATTTGGAAGCCCATAGAGGGCTATGGTGAAAAAGGAAATATCTTCCGTTAAAAACTAGAAAGAAGCTTTCTGAGAAACTGCTTTGTGTTCTGTTAATGCATCTCACAGAGTTACAGCTTTCCCTTCAAGAAGCCTTTCGGTAAGGCTGTTCTTGTGGAATTTAGAAAGTGATATTTGGAAGCCCATAGAGGGCTATGGTGAAAAAGGAATTATCTTCCGTTAAAAACTGGAAAGAAGCTTTCCGAGAAACTGCTTTGTATTCTGTTAATACATCTCACAGAGTTACATCTTTCCCTTCAAGAAGTCTTTCGCTAAGGCTGTTCGTGTGGAATTGGCAAAGTGATATTTGGAAGCCCATAGAGGGCTATGGTGAAAAAGGAAATATCTTCCGTTAAAAACTGGAAAGAAGCCTTCTGAGAAACTGCTTTGTGTTCTGTTAATTCATCTCACAGAGGTACATCTTTCCCTTCAAGTAGCCTTTCGCTAGGGCTATTGTTGTGAAATTGGAAAAGTGTTATTTGCAAGCCCATAGAGGGCTATGGTGAAAAAGGAAATATCTTCCGTTAAAAACTGGAAAGAAGCTTTCTGAGAAACTGCTTTGTGTTCTGTTAATTCATCTCACAGAGTTACAGCTTTCCCCTCAAGATTCCTCTCGCTAACACGATTCTTGTGGAATTTGCATAGTGATATTTTGAAGTCCATAGTGGGCTATGGTGAAAAAGGAAATATCTACCGTTTAAAACTGGAAAGAAGCTTTCTGAGAAACTGCTTTGTGTTCTGTTAATTCATCTCACAGAGTTAAAACTTTCCCTTAAAGAATCCGTTCGCTAAGGCTGTTCTTGTGGAATTTAGAAAGTGATATTTGGAAGCCCATAGAGGGCTATGGTGAAAAAGGAAATATCTTCCGTTAAAAACTGGAAAGAAGCTTTATGAGAAACTGCTTTGTATTCTGTTAATACATCTCACAGAGTTACATCTTTCCCTTCAATAGCCTTTCGCTAAGGCTGTTCTTGTGGAATTGGCAATGTGATATTTGGAAGTCCATAGAGGGCTATGGTGAAAAAGGAAATATCTTCCGTTAAAAACTGGAAAGAAGATTTGTGAGAAACTGCTTTGTGTTCTCTTAATACATCTCACAGAGTTACATCTTTCCCTTGAAGTAGCCTTTGGTTAAGGCTGTTCTTGTGGAACTGGCAAAGTGATATTTGGAATCCCATAGAGGGCTATGGTGAAAAAGGAAATATCTTCCGTTAAAAACTGGAAAGAAGCTTTCTGAGAAACTGCTTTGCGTTCTGTTAATTCATCTCACAGCGTTACAGCATTCCCCTCAAGAGTCCTTTCGCTAACACGGTTCTTGTGGAATTAGAATTGTGATATTTGGATGCCCATACAGCGCTAGGGTGAAAAAGGAAATATCTACCGTTAAAAACTGGAAAGAAGCTTTCTGAGAAACTGCTTTGTGATCTGCTAATTTATGTCAGAGAGTTACAGCTTTCCCCTCAAGACTCCTTTCGCTTAGACTGTTCTTGTGGAATTTACAAGTCATATTTGGAAGGCCGTACAACGCTTTGATGAAAAAGGATATATCTTCCCTTAAAAACTGGAAAGAAGCTTTCTGAGAGACTGGTTTGTGTTCTGTTAATTCATCTCACAGAGTTACAGCTTTCCCTTCAAGAAGCCTTTCGCTAAGGCTGTTCTTGTGGAATTTAGAAAGTGATATTTGGAAGCCCATAGTGGGCCATGGTGAAAAAGGAAATATCTTCCGTTAAAAACTGCAAAGAAGCCTTCTGAGAAACTGCTTTGTGTTCTGTTAATTCATCTCTCAGAGTTACAGCTTTCCTTTCAACAAGCTTTTCGCTAAGGCTGTTCTTGTAGAATTGGCAAAGTGATATTTGTAAGCCCATTGAGGGCTATGGTTAAAAAGGAAATATCTTCCGTTAAAAACTGGAAAGAAACTATCTGAGAAACTGCTTTATGTTCTGTTAATACATCTCACAGAGTTACATCTTTCCCTTCAAGAAGCCTTTCGCTAAGGCTGTTCTTGTGGAATTGGCAAAGTGATATTTGAAAGCCCTTAGAGGGCTCTGGTGAAAAAGGAAATATCTTCCGTTAAAAACTGGAAAGAAGCCTTCTGAGAAACTGCTTTGTGTTCTGTTAATTCATCTCACAGAGGTACATCTTTCACTTCAAGAAGCCTTTCGCTAAGGATATTCTTGTGGAATTGGAAAAGTGATATTTGGAAGCCCATAGAGGGCTATGGTGAAAAAGGAAATATCTTCCGTTAAAAACTGGAATGAAGCTTTCTGTGAAACTGCTTTGGTTCTGTTATTTCATCTCACAGAGTTACAGCTTTCCCTCAAGAGTCCTTTCGCTAACACGGTTCTTGTGGAATTTGCATAGTGATATTTGGAAGCCCATAGAGCGCTAGTGTGAAAAAGGAAATATCTACCGTTAAAAAATGGAAAGAAGCTTTCTGAGAAACTGCTTTGTGTTCTGTTAATTCATCTCACAGATTTTGAGGTTTTCCTTCAAGAAGCCTTTCGCTAAGTCTTTTCTTGTGGAATTTAGAAAGTGATATTTGGAAGCCCATAGTGGGCTATGGTGAAAAAGGAAATATCTTCCGTTAAAAACTGGAAAGAAGCTTTCTGAGAAACTGCTTTGTATTCTGTTAATACATCTCACAGAGTTACATCTTTTCCTTCAAAGAAGCCTTTCGCTCAGGCTGTTCTTGTGGAATTGGCAAAGTGATATTTGGAAGCCCATAGAGGGATATGGTAAAAAAGGAAGTATCTTCCGTTAAAAAATTGAAAGAAGCTTTCTGAGAGAATGCTCTGTGTTCTGTTAATACATCTCACAGAGTTACATCTTTCCCTTCAAGAAGCCTTTCGCTAAGGCTGTTCTTGTGGAATTGGCAAAGTGATATTTGGAAGCCCATAGAGGGCTATGGTGAAAAAGGAAATATCTTCCGTTAAAAACTGGAAAGAAGCCTTCTGAGATACTGCTTTGTGTTCTGTTAATTCATCTCACAGAGGTACATCTTTCCCTTCAAGAAGCCTTTCGCTAAGGCTATTCTTGTGAAATTGGAAAAGTGATATTTAGAAGCCCATAGAGGGCTATGGTGAAAAAGGAAATATCTTCCGTTAAAAACTACAAAGAAGATTTCTGAGAAACTGCTTTGTGTTCTGTTAATTCATCTCACAGAGTTACAGCTTTCATTTCAACAAGACATTCGCTAAGGCTGTTGTTGTGGAATTTAGAAAGTGATATTTGGAAGCCCATAGAGGGCTATAGTGAAAAAGGAAATATCTTCCGTTAAAAACTGGAAAGAAGCTTTCTGAGAAACTGCTTTGTGATCTGCTAATTTATGTCAGAGAGTTACAGCTTTCCCCTCAAGACTCCTTTCGCTTAGACTGTTCTTGTGGAATTTGCAAGTCATATTTGGAAGGCCGTACAGCGCTTTGATGAAAAAGGATATATCTTCCGTTAAAAACTGGAAAGAAGCTTTCTGAGAGACTGGTTTGTGTTCTGTTAATTCATCTCACAGAGTTACAGCTTTCCCTTCAAGAAGCCTTTCGCTAAGGCTGTTCTTGTGGAATTTAGAAAGTGATATTTGGAAGCCCATAGTGGGCTATGGTGAAAAAGGAAATATCTTCCGTTAAAAACTGCAAAGAAGCCTTCTGAGAAACTGCTTTGTGTTCTGTTAATTCATCTCACAGAGTTACAGCTTTCCTTTCAACAAGCTTTTCGCTAAGGCTGTTCTTGTGGAATTGGCAAAGTGATATTTGTAAGCCCATTGAGGGCTATGGTTAAAAAGGAAATACCTTCCGTTAAAAACTGGAAAGAAACTATCTGAGAAACTGCTTTATGTTCTGTTAATACATCTCACAGAGTTACATCTTTCCCTTCAAGAAGCCTTTCGCTAAGGCTGTTCTTGTGGAATTGGCAAAGTGATATTTGGAAGCCCATTGAGGGCTATGGTTAAAAAGGAAATATCTTCCGTTAAAAACTGGAAAGAAACTATCTGAGAAACTGCTTTATGTTCTGTTAATACATCTCACAGAGTTACATCTTTCCCTTCAAGAAGCCTTTCGCTAAGGCTGTTCTTGTGGAATTGGCAAAGTGATATTTGAAAGCCCTTAGAGGGCTATGGTGAAAAAGGAAATATCTTCCGTTAAAAACTGGAAAGAAGCCTTCTGAGAAACTGCTTTGTGTTCTGTTAATTCATCTCACAGAGGTACATCTTTCACTTCAAGAAGCCTTTCGCTAAGGATATTCTTGTGGAATTGGAAAAGTGATATTTGGAAGCCCATAGAGGGCTATGGTGAAAAAGGAAATATCTTCCGTTAAAAACTGGAATGAAGCTTTCTGTGAAACTGCTTTGGTTCTGTTATTTCATCTCACAGAGTTACAGCTTTCCCTCAAGAGTCCTTTCGCTAACACGGTTCCTGTGGAATTTGCATAGTGATATTTGGAAGCCCATAGAGCGCTAGTGTGAAAAAGGAAATATCTACCGTTAAAAACTGGAAAGAAGCTTTCTGAGAAACTGCTTTGTGATCTGCTAATTTATGTCAGAGAGTTACAGCTTTCCCCTCAAGACTCCTTTCGCTTAGACTGTTCTTGTGGAATTTGCAAGTCATATTTGGAAGGCCGTACAGCGCTTTGATGAAAAAGGATATATCTTCCGTTAAAAACTGGAAAGAAGCTTTCTGAGAGACTGGTTAGTGTTCTGTTAATTCATCTCACAGAGTTACAGCTTTCCCTTCAAGAAGCCTTTCGCTAAGGCTGTTCTTGTGGAATTTAGAAAGTGATATTTGGAAACTGCTTTGTGTTCTGTTAATTCATCTCACAGAGTTACAGCTTTCCTTTCAACAAGCTTTTCGCTAAGGCTGTTCTTGTGGAATTGGCAAAGTGATATTTGTAAGCCCATTGAGGGCTATGGTTAAAAAGGAAATATCTTCCGTTAAAAACTGGAAAGAAGCTATCTGAGAAACTGCTTTATGTTCTGTTAATACATCTCACAGAGTTACATCTTTCCCTTCAATAAGCCTTTCGCTAAGGCTGTTCTTGTGGAATTGGCAAAGTGATATTTGAAAGCCCTTAGAGGGCTATGGTGAAAAAGGAAATATCTTCCGTTAAAAACTGGAAAGAAGCCTTCTGAGAAACTGCTTTGTGTTCTGTTAATTCATCTCACAGAGTTACATCTTTCCCTTCAAGAAGACTTTCGCTAAGGCTATTCTTGTGAAATTGGAAAAGTGATATTTCGAAGCCCATAGAGGGCTATGGTGAAAAAGGAAATATCTTCCGTTAAAAACTACAAAGAAGCTTTCTGAGAAACTGCTTTGTGTTCTGTTAATTCATCTCACAGAGTTACAGCTTTCATTTCAACAAGCCTTTCGGTAAGGCTGTTCTTGTGGAATTGGCAAAGTCATATTTGGAAGCCCATAGAGGGCTATGGTGAAAAAGGAAATATCTTCCGTTCAAAACTGGAAAGAAGCTTTCTGAGAAACTGCTTTGTATTCTGTTAATTCATCTCAAAGAAGTTACAGCTTTCCCCTCAAGAGTCCTTTCGCTTAGACTGTTCTTGTGGCATTTGCAAAGTCATATTTGGACGCCCGTACAGCACTATGGTGAAAAAGGAAATGTCTTCTGTTAAAAACTGGAAAGAAGATTTCTGAGAAACGGCTTTGTGTTCTGTTAATTCATTTCACAGAGTTACAGCTTTCCCTTCATGAAGCCTTTCGCTAAGACTGTTCTTGTGGAATTTAGAACGTGATATTTGGAAGCCCATAGAGGGCTACGGTGAAAAATGAAATATCTTCCGTTAAAAACTACAAGGAAGCCTTCAGAGAAACTGTTTTGTGTTCTGTTAATTCATCTCACAGAGCTACAGCTTTCCTTTCAACAAGCCTTTCGCTAACGCTGTTCTTGTGGAATTTAGAATGTCGTATTTGGAAGCCCATAGAGGGATATGGTGAAAAAGGAAATATCTTCCGTTAAAAACTGGAAAGAAGCTTTCTGAGAAACAGCTTTGTCTTCTGTTAATACATCTCACAGCGTTACACCTTTCGCTTCAACACGCCTTTCCCTAAGGCTGTTCTTGTGGAATTGGCAAAGTGATATTTGGAAGCCCATAGAGGGCTGTGGTGAAAAAGGAAATATCTTCCGTTTAAAACTGGAAAGAAGCCTTCTGAGAAACTGCTTTGTGTTCTGTTAATACATCTCACAGACTTACATCTTTCCCTTCAAGAAGCCTTTCGCTAAGGCTATTCTTGTGGAATTGGCAAAGTGATATTTGGAAGCCCAGAGAGGGCTATGGTGAAAAAGAAAATATCTTCCCTTAAAAACTGGAAAGAAGCTTTCTGAGAAACTGCTTTGTGTTCTGTTAATACATCTCACAGACTTACATCTTTCCCTTCAAGAAGCCTTTCGCTAAGGCTATTCTTGTGGAATTGGCAAAGTGATATTTGGAAGACCATAGAGGGCTATGGTGAAAAAGGAAATATCTTCCATTAAAAACTGGAAAGAAGCCTTCTGAAAAACTGCTTTGTGTTCTGTTATTTCATCTCACAGAGTTACAGCTTTCCCTTCAAGAAGCCTTTCGCTAAGGCTGTTGTTTTGGAATATAGAAAGTGAGATTTGGAAGCCCACAGAGGTCTAGGGTGAAAAAGGAAATATCTTCCTTTAAAAACTGGAAAGAAGCTTTCTGAGAATCTGCTTTGTGTTCTGTAAATACATCTCACAGAGTTGCAGCTTTCCCTTCAAGAAGCCTTATGCTAAGAATGTTCTTGTGGAACCGGCAAAGTGATATTTGGAAGCCCATAGAGGGCTAAGATGAAAAAGGAAATATCTTCCGTTAAAAACTGGAAAGAAGCTTTCTGAGAAACTGCTTTGTGTTCTTTTAATTCATCTCACAAAGTTACGGATTTCCCCTCAAGAGTCCTTTCGCTAAGACTGTTCTTTTGGAATTTGAAAAGTGATATTTGGAATCCCATAGTGCGCCATTGTGAAAAAGGAAATATCTTCCCTTTAAAACTGGAAAGATGCTTTCTGAGAAACTGCCTTGTGTTCTGTTAATTCATCTCACAGAGTTACAGCTTTCCCTTCAAGAAGCCTTTTGCTAAGGCTGTTCTTGTGAAATTCAGAAAGTGATATTTGGAAGCCCATAGAGGGCTTTGGTGAAAAAGGAAATATCTTCCGTTAAAAACTGGAAAGAAGCTTTCTGAGAAACTGCTTTGTGTTCTGTTAATACATCTCACAGAGTTACAGCTTTCCCTTTAACAAGCCTTTCGCTAAGGTTGTTCTTGTGGAATTAGCAAAGTGATATTTGGAAGCCCATAGAGGGCTATTTTGAAAAAGGAAATATCTACCGTTAAAAAATGGAATGAAGCTTTCTGAGAAACTGCTTTGTGTTCTGTTAATACATCTAACAGAGTTACATCTTTTCATTCAAGAAGCCTTTCGCTAAGGCTGTTCTTGTGGAATTGGCAGGTGATATTTGGAAGCCCCTAGAGGGCTACGGTGAAAAAGGAAATATATTCCGTTAAAAACTGGAAAGAAGCTTTCTGAGAAACTGCTTTGTGTTCTGTTAATTCATCTCACAGAGTTACAGCATTCCCCTCAGGAGTCCATTCGCTAAGACTGTTCTTGTGGAATTTGCAAAGTGATATTTGGAACCCCTAGAGCGCTATGGTGAAAAAAGAAATATCTTCCGTTAAAAACTGGAAAGAAGCTTTCTGAGAAACTGCTTTGTGTTCTGTTAATACTTCTCACAGAGTTACAGCTTTTCAAGCAGGCTTTCGCTAAGGCTGTTCTTGTGGAATTGGCAAAGTGATATTTGGAAGCCCATAGAGGGCTATGGTGGAAAAGGAAATATCTTCCTTTAAAACTGGAAAGAAGCCTTCTGAGAAAGTGCTTTGTGTTCTGTTACTTCATCTCACAGAGTTACAGCTTTCCCTTTAACAAGCCTTTCGCTAAGGTTGTTCTTGTGGAATTAGCAAAGTGATATATGGAAGCCCATACAGGGCTATTGAGAAAAAGGAAGTATCTTCCGTTAAAAAATTGAAAGAAGCTTTCTGAGAAACTGCTCTGTGTTCTGTTAATACATCTCACAGAGTTACATCTTTCCCTTCAAGAAGCCTTTCGCTAAGGCTGTTCTTGGGGAATTGGCAAAGTGATATTTGGAAGCCCTTAGAGGGCTATGGTGAAAAAGGAAATATCTTCCGTTAAAAACTGGAAAGAAGCCTTCTGAGATACTGCTTTGTGTTCTCTTAATTCATCTCACAGAGGTACATCTTTCCCTTCAAGAAGCCTTTCGCTAAGGCTATTCTTTTGGATTTGGCAAAGTGATATTTGGAAGCCCATAGAGGGCTATGGTGAAAAAGGAAATATCTTCCGTTAAAAACTAGAAAGAAGCTTTCTGAGAAACTGCTTTGTGTTCTGTTAATGCATCTCACAGAGTTACAGCTTTCCCTTCAAGAAGCCTTTCGGTAAGGCTGTTCTTGTGGAATTTAGAAAGTGATATTTGGAAGCCCATAGAGGGCTATGGTGAAAAAGGAATTATCTTCCGTTAAAAACTGGAAAGAAGCTTTCTGAGAAACTGCTTTGTGTTCTCTTAATACATCTCACAGAGTTACATCTTTCCCTTCAAGAAGTCTTTCGCTAAGGCTGTTCGTGTGGAATTGGCAAAGTGATATTTGGAAGCCCATAGAGGGCTATGGTGAAAAAGGAAATATCTTCCGTTAAAAACTGGAAAGAAGCCTTCTGAGAAACTGCTTTGTGTTCTGTTAATTCATCTCACAGAGGTACATCTTTCCCTTCAAGAAGCCTTTCGCTAGGGCTATTCTTTTGAAATTGGAAAAGTGATATTTGGAAGCCCATAGAGGGCTATGGTGAAAAAGGAAATGTCTTCCGTTAAAAACTGGAAAGAAGCTTTCTGAGAAACTGCTTTGCTTTCTGTTAATTCATCTCACAGAGTTACACCTTTCCCCTCAAGAGTCCTTTCGCTAACACGGTTCTTGTGGAATTTGAATTGTGATATTTGGATGCCCATAGAGCGCTAGGGTGAAAAAGGAAATATCTACCGTTAAAAACTGGAAAGAAACTTTCTGAGAAACTGCTTTGTATTCTGTTACTTCATCTCACAGAGTTACATCTTTCCCTTCAAGTAGACTTTCGCTAAGGATGTTCTTGTGGAATTTAGAAAGTGTTATTTGGAAGCCCATAGAAGGCTATGGTGAAAAAGGAAATATCTTCCTTTAAAAAGTGCAAAGAAGCTTTCTGAGAAACTGCTTTGTGTTCTCTTAATACATCTCACAGAGTTACATCTTTCCCTTCAAGAAGCTTTTCGCTAAGGCTGTTCTTGTGGAATTGGCAAAGTGATAATTGGAAGCCCTTAGAGGGCTATGGTGAAAAAGGAAATATCTTCCGTTAAAAACTGGAAAGAAGCATTCTGAGAAACTGCTTTGTGTTCTGTTAATACATGTCACAGAGTTACATCTTTCCCTTCAAGAAGCCTTTGGCTACGGCTGTTCTTGTGGAATGGGCAAAGTGATATTTGGAAGCCCATAGAGGGCTATGGTGAAAAAGTAAATATCTTCCGTTAAAAACAGGAAAGAAGCCTTCTGAGAAACTGCTTTGTGTTCTGTTAATTCATTTCACAGAGTTACAGCTGGCAATTCAAGAAGCCTTTCGCTAAGGCTGACTTGTGGAATTTAGAAAGTGATATTTGGAAGCCCATAGAGGGCTAAGGTGAAAAAGGAAATATCTTCCGTTAAAAACTGGAAAGAAGCCTTCTGAGAAACTGCTCTGTGTTCTGTTAATTCATCTGACAGAGTTACAGCTTTCCCTTCAAGAAACCTTTCGCTATGGCTTTTCTTGTGTAATTTAGAAAGTGATATTTGGAAGCCCATAGAGGGCTATGGTGAAAAAGGAAATATCTTCCTTTAAAAACTGGAAAGAAGCTTTCTGAGAAACAGTTTTGTGTTCTGCTAATACATCTCACAGAGTTACATCTTTCCCTTCAAGAAACCTTTCGATAAGGCTGTTCTTGTGGAATTGGCAAAGTGATATTTGGAAGACAATAGAGGGCTATGGTGAAAAAGGAAATATCTTCCTTTAAAAACTGGAAAGAAGCTTTCTGAGAAACTGGTGAGTGTTCTGTTAATATATCTCAAAGAGTTACAGCTTTCCCTTAAAGAAGCCTTTCGCTAAGGCTGTTCTTGTGGAATTTAGAAAGTGGTATTTGGAAGCCCATAGAGGGCTATGGTGAAAAAGGAAATATCCTTTGTTAAAAACTGGAAAGAGACTTTCTGAGAAACTGCTTTGTGTTCTGTTAATATATCTCACAGAGTTACAGCTTTCCCTTCAAGAAGCCTTTCGCTAAGGCTGTTCTTGTGGAATTGGCAAAGCGATATTTGGAATCCCATAGAGGGCTAAGGTGAAAAAGCAAATATCTTTCATTAAAAACTGGAAAGAAGCCTTCTGAGAAACTGCTTTGTGTTCTGTTAATTCATCTCACAGAGTTACATCTTTCCCTTCAAGAAGCCTTTCACTAGGGCTGTTCTTGTGGAATTTAGATAGTGATATTTGGAAGCCCATAGAGGGCTTTGGTGAAAAAGGAAATATCTTCCCTTAAATACTGGAAGGAAGCTTTCTGAGAAACTGCTTAGTGTTCTGTTAATACATCTCACAGAGTTACATCTTTCCCTTCAAGATGTCTTTCGCTAAGGCTGTTCTTATGGAATTGGCAAAGTGATATTTGGAAGGCCATAGAGGGCTATGGTGAAAAAGGAAATATATTCCGTTATAAACTGGAAAGAAGCTTTCTGAGAAACTGCTATGTGTTCTGTTAATACATCTCACAGAGTTACATCTTTCCATTCAAGAAGCCTTTTGCTAAGGCTTTTAATGTGGAATTGGAAAAGTGAGATTTGGAAACCCTAGAGGGCTATGGTGAAAAAGGAAATATCCTCCGTTAAAAACTTGAAAGAAGCTTTCTGAGAAACTGCTTTGTGTTATGTTAATACATCTCACAGAGTTACATCTTTCCCTTCTAGAAGCCTTTCGGTGAGGCTGTTCTTGTGGAATTGGCAAATTGATATTTTGAATCCCCTAGAAGGCTAAGGTGAAAAAGGAAATATCTTCAGTTAAAAACTGGAAAGAAGCTTTCTGAGAAACTGCTTTGTGTTCTGTTATTTCATCTCAGAGAGTTACAGCTGTCCTCTCAAGAAGCCTTTCATAAGACTCTTCTTGTGGAATTTGCAAGGTGATATATGGAAGCCAATAGAGGGCTATGGTGAAAAAGGAAATATCGTCCCTTAAATCTGGAAAGAAACTTTCTGAGAAACTGCTTTGTGCTCTGTTAATTCATCTCACAAAGTTACAGCTTTCCCCTCATGAAGCTTTTTGATAAGACAGTTCCTGTGGAATTTGCATAGTGATATTTGGAAGTCCAAAGAGGGCTATGGTGAAAAAGGAAAAATCTTAATTTAAAAACTGGAAAGAAGCTTTCTGAGAAACTGCTTTGTGTTCTGTTAATTCTCTCGCAGAGTTACAGCTTACCCCTCGAGAAGTCTTTCGCTAAGACTCTTCTTGTGGAATTTGCAAAGTGATATTTGGAATCCCATAGAGGGCTATGTTGAAAAAAGAAATATCTTCAGTTAAAAACTGGAAAGAAGCTTTCTGAGAAACTGCTTTGTGTTCTGCTAATTCATCTCACAGAGTTACAGCATTCGCCTCAGAAATCCTTTCGCTAAGACTGTTCCTGTGGAATTCGCAAAGTGGTATTTTGAAGCCCATAGAGGGCTATGGTGAAAAAAGAAATATCTTCACTTTAAAACTTGAAAGAAGCTTTCTGAGAAACTGCTTTGTGTTCTGTTAATTCATCTCACAGAGTTACAGCTTTCCCTTCAAGAAGCCTTTTGCTAAGGCTGTTCTTGTGAAATTCAGAAAGTGATATTTGGAAGCCCATAGATGGCTTTGGTGAAAAAGGAAATATCTTCCGTTAAAAACTGGAAAGAAGCTTTCTGAGAAACTGCTTTGTGTTCTGTTAATACATCTCACAGAGTTACAGCTTTCCCTTTAACAAGCCTTTCGCTAAGGTTGTTCTTGTGGAATTAGCAAAGTGATATTTGGAAGCCCATAGAGGGCTATTTTGAAAAAGGAAATATCTACCGTTAAAAAATGGAATGAAGCTTTCTGAGAAACTGCTTTGTGTTCTGTTAATACATCTAACAGAGTTACATCTTTTCATTCAAGAAGCCTTTCGCTAAGGCTGTTCTTGTGGAATTGGCAGGTGATATTTGGAAGCCCCTAGAGGGCTACGGTGAAAAAGGAAATATATTCCGTTAAAAACTGGAAAGAAGCTTTCTGAGAAACTGCTTTGTGTTCTGTTAATTCATCTCACAGAGTTACAGCATTCCCCTCAGGAGTCCATTCGCTAAGACTGTTCTTGTGGAATTTGCAAAGTGATATTTGGAACCCCTAGAGCGCTATGGTGAAAAAAGAAATATCTTCCGTTAAAAACTGGAAAGAAGCTTTCTGAGAAACTGCTTTGTGTTCTGTTAATACTTCTCACAGAGTTACAGCTTTTCAAGCAGGCTTTCGCTAAGGCTGTTCTTGTGGAATTGGCAAAGTGATATTTGGAAGCCCATAGAGGGCTATGGTGGAAAAGGAAATATCTTCCTTTAAAACTGGAAAGAAGCCTTCTGAGAAAGTGCTTTGTGTTCTGTTACTTCATCTCACAGAGTTACAGCTTTCCCTTTAACAAGCCTTTCGCTAAGGTTGTTCTTGTGGAATTAGCAAAGTGATATATGGAAGCCCATACAGGGCTATTGAGAAAAAGGAAGTATCTTCCGTTAAAAAATTGAAAGAAGCTTTCTGAGAAACTGCTCTGTGTTCTGTTAATACATCTCACAGAGTTACATCTTTCCCTTCAAGAAGCCTTTCGCTAAGGCTGTTCTTGGGGAATTGGCAAAGTGATATTTGGAAGCCCTTAGAGGGCTATGGTGAAAAAGGAAATATCTTCCGTTAAAAACTGGAAAGAAGCCTTCTGAGATACTGCTTTGTGTTCTCTTAATTCATCTCACAGAGGTACATCTTTCCCTTCAAGAAGCCTTTCGCTAAGGCTATTCTTTTGGATTTGGCAAAGTGATATTTGGAAGCCCATAGAGGGCTATGGTGAAAAAGGAAATATCTTCCGTTAAAAACTAGAAAGAAGCTTTCTGAGAAACTGCTTTGTGTTCTGTTAATGCATCTCACAGAGTTACAGCTTTCCCTTCAAGAAGCCTTTCGGTAAGGCTGTTCTTGTGGAATTTAGAAAGTGATATTTGGAAGCCCATAGAGGGCTATGGTGAAAAAGGAATTATCTTCCGTTAAAAACTGGAAAGAAGCTTTCTGAGAAACTGCTTTGTGTTCTCTTAATACATCTCACAGAGTTACATCTTTCCCTTCAAGAAGTCTTTCGCTAAGGCTGTTCGTGTGGAATTGGCAAAGTGATATTTGGAAGCCCATAGAGGGCTATGGTGAAAAAGGAAATATCTTCCGTTAAAAACTGGAAAGAAGCCTTCTGAGAAACTGCTTTGTGTTCTGTTAATTCATCTCACAGAGGTACATCTTTCCCTTCAAGAAGCCTTTCGCTAGGGCTATTCTTTTGAAATTGGAAAAGTGATATTTGGAAGCCCATAGAGGGCTATGGTGAAAAAGGAAATGTCTTCCGTTAAAAACTGGAAAGAAGCTTTCTGAGAAACTGCTTTGCTTTCTGTTAATTCATCTCACAGAGTTACACCTTTCCCCTCAAGAGTCCTTTCGCTAACACGGTTCTTGTGGAATTTGAATTGTGATATTTGGATGCCCATAGAGCGCTAGGGTGAAAAAGGAAATATCTACCGTTAAAAACTGGAAAGAAACTTTCTGAGAAACTGCTTTGTATTCTGTTACTTCATCTCACAGAGTTACATCTTTCCCTTCAAGTAGACTTTCGCTAAGGATGTTCTTGTGGAATTTAGAAAGTGTTATTTGGAAGCCCATAGAAGGCTATGGTGAAAAAGGAAATATCTTCCTTTAAAAAGTGCAAAGAAGCTTTCTGAGAAACTGCTTTGTGTTCTCTTAATACATCTCACAGAGTTACATCTTTCCCTTCAAGAAGCTTTTCGCTAAGGCTGTTCTTGTGGAATTGGCAAAGTGATAATTGGAAGCCCTTAGAGGGCTATGGTGAAAAAGGAAATATCTTCCGTTAAAAACTGGAAAGAAGCATTCTGAGAAACTGCTTTGTGTTCTGTTAATACATGTCACAGAGTTACATCTTTCCCTTCAAGAAGCCTTTGGCTACGGCTGTTCTTGTGGAATGGGCAAAGTGATATTTGGAAGCCCAAAGAGGGCTATGGTGAAAAAGTAAATATCTTCCGTTAAAAACAGGAAAGAAGCCTTCTGAGAAACTGCTTTGTGTTCTGTTAATTCATTTCACAGAGTTACAGCTGGCAATTCAAGAAGCCTTTCGCTAAGGCTGACTTGTGGAATTTAGAAAGTGATATTTGGAAGCCCATAGAGGGCTAAGGTGAAAAAGGAAATATCTTCCGTTAAAAACTGGAAAGAAGCCTTCTGAGAAACTGCTCTGTGTTCTGTTAATTCATCTGACAGAGTTACAGCTTTCCCTTCAAGAAACCTTTCGCTATGGCTTTTCTTGTGTAATTTAGAAAGTGATATTTGGAAGCCCATAGAGGGCTATGGTGAAAAAGGAAATATCTTCCTTTAAAAACTGGAAAGAAGCTTTCTGAGAAACAGTTTTGTGTTCTGCTAATACATCTCACAGAGTTACATCTTTCCCTTCAAGAAACCTTTCGATAAGGCTGTTCTTGTGGAATTGGCAAAGTGATATTTGGAAGACAATAGAGGGCTATGGTGAAAAAGGAAATATCTTCCTTTAAAAACTGGAAAGAAGCTTTCTGAGAAACTGGTGAGTGTTCTGTTAATATATCTCACAGAGTTACAGCTTTCCCTTAAAGAAGCCTTTCGCTAAGGCTGTTCTTGTGGAATTTAGAAAGTGGTATTTGGAAGCCCATAGAGGGCTATGGTGAAAAAGGAAATATCCTTTGTTAAAAACTGGAAAGAGACTTTCTGAGAAACTGCTTTGTGTTCTGTTAATATATCTCACAGAGTTACAGCTTTCCCTTCAAGAAGCCTTTCGCTAAGGCTGTTCTTGTGGAATTGGCAAAGCGATATTTGGAATCCCATAGAGGGCTAAGGTGAAAAAGCAAATATCTTTCATTAAAAACTGGAAAGAAGCCTTCTGAGAAACTGCTTTGTGTTCTGTTAATTCATCTCACAGAGTTACATCTTTCCCTTCAAGAAGCCTTTCACTAGGGCTGTTCTTGTGGAATTTAGATAGTGATATTTGGAAGCCCATAGAGGGCTTTGGTGAAAAAGGAAATATCTTCCCTTAAATACTGGAAGGAAGCTTTCTGAGAAACTGCTTAGTGTTCTGTTAATACATCTCACAGAGTTACATCTTTCCCTTCAAGATGTCTTTCGCTAAGGCTGTTCTTATGGAATTGGCAAAGTGATATTTGGAAGGCCATAGAGGGCTATGGTGAAAAAGGAAATATATTCCGTTATAAACTGGAAAGAAGCTTTCTGAGAAACTGCTATGTGTTCTGTTAATACATCTCACAGAGTTACATCTTTCCATTCAAGAAGCCTTTTGCTAAGGCTTTTAATGTGGAATTGGAAAAGTGAGATTTGGAAACCCTAGAGGGCTATGGTGAAAAAGGAAATATCCTCCGTTAAAAACTTGAAAGAAGCTTTCTGAGAAACTGCTTTGTGTTATGTTAATACATCTCACAGAGTTACATCTTTCCCTTCTAGAAGCCTTTCGGTGAGGCTGTTCTTGTGGAATTGGCAAATTGATATTTTGAATCCCCTAGAAGGCTAAGGTGAAAAAGGAAATATCTTCAGTTAAAAACTGGAAAGAAGCTTTCTGAGAAACTGCTTTGTGTTCTGTTATTTCATCTCAGAGAGTTACAGCTGTCCTCTCAAGAAGCCTTTCATAAGACTCTTCTTGTGGAATTTGCAAGGTGATATATGGAAGCCAATAGAGGGCTATGGTGAAAAAGGAAATATCGTCCCTTAAATCTGGAAAGAAACTTTCTGAGAAACTGCTTTGTGCTCTGTTAATTCATCTCACAAAGTTACAGCTTTCCCCTCATGAAGCTTTTTGATAAGACAGTTCCTGTGGAATTTGCATAGTGATATTTGGAAGTCCAAAGAGGGCTATGGTGAAAAAGGAAAAATCTTAATTTAAAAACTGGAAAGAAGCTTTCTGAGAAACTGCTTTGTGTTCTGTTAATTCTCTCGCAGAGTTACAGCTTACCCCTCGAGAAGTCTTTCGCTAAGACTCTTCTTGTGGAATTTGCAAAGTGATATTTGGAATCCCATAGAGGGCTATGTTGAAAAAAGAAATATCTTCAGTTAAAAACTGGAAAGAAGCTTTCTGAGAAACTGCTTTGTGTTCTGCTAATTCATCTCACAGAGTTACAGCTTTCGCCTCAGAAATCCTTTCGCTAAGACTGTTCCTGTGGAATTCGCAAAGTGGTATTTTGAAGCCCATAGAGGGCTATGGTGAAAAAGGAAATATCTTCACTTTAAAACTTGAAAGAAGCTTTCTGAGAAACTGCTTTGTGTTCTGTTAATTCATCTCACAGAGTTACAGCTTTCCTCTCAAGAAGCCTTTCGCTAAGACTCTTCTTGTGAAATTTCCACGGTGATATTTGGAAGCCAATAGAAGGCAATGGTGAAAATGGAAATATCTTCCGTTAAACACTGGAAAGAAGCTTTCTGAGAAACTGCTTTGTATTCTGTTAATTCATCTCACAGAGTTACAGCTTTCCCCTCAAGAAGCCTTTCGCTAAGACTGTTCTTGTAGAATCTGCAAAGTGATATTTGGAAGCCCATAGAGGGCTATGGGGAAAAAGAAAATATCTTCCCTTAAAAACTGGAAAAAAGGTTTCTGAGAAACTGATTTGTGTTCTGTTAATTCATCTCACAGAGTTACAGCTTTCCCCTCAAGAAGCCTTTCGCTAAGACAGTTCTTGTGGAATTTGCAAAGTGATATTCGGAAGTCCATAGAGGGCTATGGTGAAAAAGGGTATATCTTCCGTTAAAAACTGGAAAGAAGCTTTCTGATGACCTCCTTTGTGTTCTGCTAATTCATCTCACAGAGTTAGAGCTCTCTCCTCAAGAAGCCTTTCGCTAAGAATGTTTTAGTGGAATTTGCAAAGTGATATTTGGAATCCCATAGAGGGTTACGGTGAAAAAGGAAATACCATCACTTAAATACTGGAAAGAAGCTTTCTGAGAAACTGCTTTGGGTTCTTTTAATTCATCTCACAGAGTTACAGCTTTCCCCTCAAGAAGCCTTTCGCTAAGACTGTTCTTGTAGAATTTGCAAAGTGATATTTGGAATTCCATGGAGGGCTATGGTGAAAGACGAAATATCTTCCGTTAAAAACTGGAAAGAAGCTTTATGAGAAACTGGTTTGTGTTCTGTTAATTCGTCTCAGAGAGTTACAGCTTTCCCCTAAAAAAGCCTTTCGCTAAGACTGTTCTTGTGGAATTTGCAAAGTGATATTTGGAAGGCCATAGAGGGCTATGATGAAAGAGGAAGTATCTTCCGTTAAATACTGGAAATAAGCGCTCTGAGAAACTGCTTTGTGTACTGTTGATTCATCACAAGGAGTTACAGCTTTCCCCTCAAAAAGCCTTTCGCTAAGAATGTTCTTGTGGAATTTGAAGACTGATATTTCGAAACCCATAGAGGGCAATGGTGAAAAAGGAAACATCTTCAGTGTAAAACTGGAAAGAAGCTTTCTGAGAAACTGCACTCTGGTCTGTTAATTCATCTCACAGAGTTACATCTTTCCCCTCAAGAAGCCGTTCGCTAAGACTGTTCTTGTGGAATTTGCAAAGCGATATTTGGAAGCCCACAGAGAACTATGGTGAAAAAGGAAATATCTTCAGTTAAAAACTGGAAAGAAGCTTACTGAGAAACAGCACTCTGTTCTGTTAATTCGACTCACAGAGTTACAGCTTTTCCCTCAAGAAGTCTTTCGCTAAGACTGTTCTTTTCGAATTTGAAAAGTGATATTTGGAATCCAATGAGAAAAATGGTGAAAAAGGAAATATCTTCAGTTAAAAACTGAAAAGAAGCTTTCTGACAAACTGCACTCTGTTCTGTTAATTCATCTCACAGAGTTACAGCTTTCCCTTCATAAGCCTTTCGCTAAGGCTGTTCTTGTTAAATTTGGAAAGTGATATTTGGAAGCCCATCGAGGGCAAGGGTGAAAAAGGAAATATCTTCAGTTAAAAACTGGAAAGAAGCTTTCGGTGAAACTCCTCTCTGTTCTGTGAATTCATGCCACAGAGTTACAGCTTTCCCCTCAAGAAGCCTTTCGCTAAGACTGTTCTTGTGGAATTTTATGAGTGATATTTGGTAGCCCATAGAGGGCAATGGTGAAAAAGGAATAATCTTCAGTTAAAAACTGGAAAGAAGCTTGCTGAGAAACTGTCTTGTGTTCTGCTAATTCATCTCACTGAGTTACAGCTTTCCCCTCAAGAAGCCTTTCGCTAAGACTGTTCTTTTGGAATTTGAAAAGTGATATTTGTAATCCCATAGAGGGCAATGGTGAAAAAGGAAATATCTTCAGTTAAAAACTTGAAATAAGCTTTCAGGAAACTGCTCTGTGTTTTGTTAATTCATGTCACAGTGTTACAGCTTTCCCCTCAAGAAGCCTTTCACTAAGACTGTTCTTGTGGAATTTGAAGAGTGATATTTGGTAGCCCATAGAGGGCAATGGTGAAATAGGAAATATCTTCCGTTAAAAACTGGAAAGAAGCTTTCTGAGAAACTACTTTGTGTTCTGTGAATTCATCTAACAGAGTTACAGCTTTCCCCTAAGAAGCCTTTCGCTAAGACTGTTCTTGTGGAATTTGAAGAGTGATATTTGGAAGCCAATAGAGGGCAATGGTGAAAAAGAAAACATCTTCAGTTTAAAACTGAAAAGAAGCTTTCAGAGAAACTGCACTCTGTTCTGTTAATTCGTCTCACAGAGTTACACCTTTCCCCTGAAGAAGCCTTTCTCTAAGACTGTTCCTTTAGAATTTGAAAAGTGATATTTGGAATCCAATAGAGGGCAATGTTGAAAAAGGAAATATCTTCAGTTAAAAACTGAAAAGAAGCTTTCTGACACACTGCACTCTGCTCTGTTAATTCATCTCACAGATTTACAGATTTCCCTTCAAGAAGCCTTTCACTAACACTGTTCTTGTGGAATTTGAAAAGTGATATTTGGAAGCCCATAGAGGGCAATGGTGAAAAAGGAAATATCTTCAGTTAAAAACTCGAAAGAAGCTTTCGGGGAAACTGCGCTGTGTTCTGCTAATTCATGTGACAGAGTTACAGCTTTCCCTGCAAGAATCCTTTCGCTAAGACTGTTCTTGTGGAATTTGAAGAGTGATATTTGGAAGCCCCTAGAGGGAAATGGTGAAAAAGGAAACATCTTAAGTATAAAACTGGAAAGAAGCTTTCTGAGAAACTGCACTCTGTTCTGTTAATTCATCTCACAGAGTTACATCTTTCCCCTCAAGAATCCGTTCCCTAAGACTGTTCCTGCGGAATTTTCAAAGCGATATTTGGAAGCCCATAGAGGTCTTTGGTGAAAAAGGAAATATCTTCAGTTAAAAACTGGAAAGAAGCTTTCTGAGAAACTGCACTCTGTTCTTTTAATTCGTCTCACAGAGGTACAGCTTTCCCCTCAAGAAGCCTTTCGCTAAGACTGTTCTTTTGGAATTTGAAAAGTGATATTTGAAATCCCACAGAGGGCTATGGTGAAAAAGGAAATATCTTCAGTTAAAAACTGAAAAGAAGCTTTCTGACCAACTGCACTCTTTTCTGTTAATTCATCTCACAGAGTTACAGCTTTGCCTTCAAGAAGCCTTTCACTAAGACTGTTTTTGTGGAATTTGAAGAGTGATATTTGGTAGCCCATAGAGGGCAATGGTGAAAAAGGAAATATCTTCAGTTAAAAACTGGAAAGAAGCTTTCGGGGAAACTGCTCTGTGTTCTGTTAATTCATGTCACAGAGTTTCAGCTTTCCCCTCAAGAAGCCTTTCGCTAAGACTGTTCTTGTGGAATTTGAAGAGTGATATTTGGAAGACCATAGACGGCAATGGTGAAAAAGGAAACATCTCCAGTTAAAAACTGGAAAGAAACGTTCTGAGAAACTGTACTGTGTTATGTTAATTCATGTCACCGAGATACATCTTTCCCATCAAGAAACCGCTCCCTATGACTGTTCTTGTGGAATTTGCAAAGCGATATTTGGAAGCCCATAGAGGGCTACGGTGAAAAAGGAAATATCTTCAGTTAAAAACTAGAAATAAGCCTTCTGAGAAACTGCATTCTGTTCTGTTAATTCGTCTCACAAAGGTACAGCTTTCCTCTCAAGAAGCCATTCGCTAAGATTCTTATTTTGGAATTTGAAATGTGATATTTGGAATCCCTTAGAGGGCAATGGTTAAAAAGAAAATATCTTCAGTTAAAAACTGGACAGAAGCTTTCTGAGAAACTGCTTTGTGTTCCGTGAATTCATCTCACAGAGTTACAGCTTTCCCTTCAAGAAGCCTTTCTCTGAGACTGTTCTTGTGGAATTTAAAGAGTGATATTTGCAATCCCATTGAGGGCAATTGTGAAAAAGGAAACATCTTCAGTTTAAAACTGGAAAGAAGCTTTCTGTGAAACTGCACTCTGTTCTGTTAATTCATCTCACAGAGTTACAGCTTTCCCCTAAAGAAGCCTTTCGCTAAGACTGTTCTTTTGGAATTTGAAAAGTGATATTTGAAATCCCATAGAGGGCAATGGTGATAAAGGAAATATCTACAGTTAAAAACTGAAAAGAAGCTTTCTGACAAACTGCTTTGTGTTCTGCTAATTCCTCTCAAAGAGTATCAGCTTTGCACTCAAGAAGACTTTCACTAAGACTGTCCTTGTGGAATTTGCAAAGGCATATTTGGAAGCCCATAAGGGCTATGGTGAAAAAGGAAATATCTTCCTTTAAAAACTGGAAAGAAGCTTTCTGAGAAACTGCTCTGTGTTCTGTTAATACATCTCACAGAGTTACATCTTTCCCTTCAAGAAGCCTTTCGCTAAGGCTGTTCTTGTGGAATTTAGAAAGTGATATTTGGAAGCCCATAGAGGGCTATGGTGAAAAAGGAAATATGTTCCGTTAAAAACTGGAAAGAAGCTTTCTGAGAAACTGCTTTGTGTTCTGTTAATACATCTCACAGAGTTACATCTTTCCCTTCAAGAAGCCTTTCGCTAAGGCTGTTCTTGTGGAATTGGCAAAGTGATATTTGGAAGCCCATAGAGGGCTATGGTGAAAAAGGAAATATCTTCCGTTAAAAACTGGAAAGAAGCCTTCTGAGATACTGCTTTGTGTTCTGTTAATTCATCTCACAGAGGTCCATCTTTCCCTTCAAGAAGCCTTTCCCTAAGGCTACTCTTGTGAAATTGGAAAAGTGATATTTGGAAGCCCATAGAGGGCAACGGTGAAAAAGGAAATATCTTCCGTTAAAAACTGGAAAGAATCTTTCTGAGAAACTGCTTTGTGTTCTGTTAATTCATCTCACAGAGTTACAGCTTTCCCCTCAAGAGTCCTTTCGCTAACACGGTTCTTGTGGAATTTGCATAGTGATATTTGGAAGCCCATAGAGGACTATGGTGAAAAAGGAAATATCTACCGTTAAAAACTGGAAAGAAGCTTTCTGAGAAACTGCTTTGTGATCTGTTAATTCATCTCACAGAGTTACAGCTTTCCCTTCAAGAAGCCTTTCGCTAAGGCTGTTCTTGTGGAATTTAGAAAGTGATATTTGGAAGCCCATAGAGGGCTATGGTGAAAAAGGAAATATCTTCCGTTAAAAACTGGAAAGAAGCTTTCTGAGAAAATGCTTTGTGTTCTATTAATACATCTCACAGAGTTATAGCTTTCCCTTCAAGAAGACTTTTGCTAAGGCTGTTCTTGTGGAATTGGCAAAGTGATATTTGGAAGCCCATACACGGCTATGGTGAAAAAGGAAATATCTTCCGTTAAAAACTCTAAAGAAGCTTTCTGAGAAACTGCTTTGTGTTCTGTTAATACATCTTTTAGAGTTACACCTTTCGCTTCAAGACGCCTTTCGCTAAGACAGTTCCTGTGGAATTTGCATAGTGATATTTTGAAGTCCATAGAGGGCTATGGTGAAAAAGGAAATATCTACCGTTAAAAACTGGTAAGAAGCTTTCTGAGAAACTGCTTTGTGTTCTCTTAATACATCTCACAGAGTTACATCTTTCCCTTCAAGAAGACTTTCGCTAAGGCTGTTCTTGTGGAATTGGCAAAGTGATATTTGGAAGCCCATACAGGGCTATGGTGAAAAAGGAAATATCTTTTGTTAAAAACTGGAAAGAAGATTTCAGAGAAACTGCTTTGTGTTCTGTTAATATATCTCACAGAGTTACATCTTTCCCTTTAAGAAGCCTTTCACTAAGTCTGTTCGTGTGGAATTGGCAAAGTGATATTTGGAAGCCCATAGAGGGCTAAGTTGAAAAAGGAAATATCTTCCGTTAAAAACTGGAAAGAAGCCTTCTGAGAAACTGCTTTCTGTTCTGTTAATTCATCTCACAGAGGTACATCTTTCACTTCAAGAAGCCTTTCGCTAAGGATATTCTTGTGGAATTGGAAAAGTGATATTTGGAAGCCCATAGAGGGCTATGGTGAAAAAGGAAATATCTTCCGTTAAAAACTGGAATGAAGCTTTCTGTGAAACTGCTTTGGTTCTGTTATTTCATCTCACAGAGTTACAGCTTTCCCTCAAGAGTCCTTTCGCTAACACGGTTCTTGTGGAATTTGCATAGTGATATTTGGAAGCCCATAGAGCGCTAGTGTGAAAAAGGAAATATCTACCGTTAAAAAATGGAAAGAAGCTTTCTGAGAAACTGCTTTGTGTTCTGTTAATTCATCTCACAGATTTTGAGGTTTTCCTTCAAGAAGCCTTTCGCTAAGTCTTTTCTTGTGGAATTTAGAAAGTGATATTTGGAAGCCCATAGTGGGCTATGGTGAAAAAGGAAATATCTTCCGTTAAAAACTGGAAAGAAGCTTTCTGAGAAACTGCTTTGTATTCTGTTAATACATCTCACAGAGTTACATCTTTTCCTTCAAAGAAGCCTTTCGCTCAGGCTGTTCTTGTGGAATTGGCAAAGTGATATTTGGAAGCCCATAGAGGGATATGGTAAAAAAGGAAGTATCTTCCGTTAAAAAATTGAAAGAAGCTTTCTGAGAGAATGCTCTGTGTTCTGTAAATACATCTCACAGAGTTACATCTTTCCCTTCAAGAAGCCTTTCGCTAAGGCTGTTCTTGTGGAATTGGCAAAGTGATATTTGGAAGCCCTTAGAGGGCTATGGTGAAAAAGGAAATATCTTCCGTTAAAAACTGGAAAGAAGCCTTCTGAGATACTGCTTTGTGTTCTGTTAATTCATCTCACAGAGGTACATCTTTCCCTTCAAGAAGCCTTTCGCTAAGGCTATTCTTGTGAAATTGGAAAAGTGATATTTAGAAGCCCATAGAGGGCTATGGTGAAAAAGGAAATATCTTCCGTTAAAAACTACAAAGAAGATTTCTGAGAAACTGCTTTGTGTTCTGTTAATTCATCTCACAGAGTTACAGCTTTCATTTCGACAAGACTTTCGCTAAGGCTGTTCTTGTGGAATTTAGAAAGTGATATTTAGAAGCCCATAGAGGGATATGGTGAAAAAGGAAATATCTTCCGTTAAAAACTGGAAAGAAGCTTTCTGAGAAACTCCTTTGTATTCTGTTAATACATCTCACAGCGTTACACCTTTCCCTTCAACACGCCTTTCGCTAAGGCTGTTCTTGTGGAATTGGCAAAGTGATATTTGGAAGCCCATAGAGGGCTATGGTGAAAAAGGAAATATCTTCCGTTAAAAACTAGAAAGAAGCTTTCTGAGAAACTGCTTTGTGTTCTGTTAATTCATCTCACAGAGTTAAAACTTTCCCTTAAAGAAGCCGTTCGCTAAGGCTGTTCTTGTGGAATTTAGAAAGTGATATTTGGAAGCCCATAGAGGGCTATGGTGAAAAAGGAAATATCTTCCGTTAAAAACTGGAAAGAAGCTCTCTGAGAAACTGCTTTGTATTCTGTTAATACATCTCACAGAGTTACATCTTTCCCTTCAATAGCCTTTCGCTAAGGCTGTTCTTGTGGAATTGGCAATGTGATATTTGGAATTCCATAGGGGGCTATGGTGAAAAAGGAAATATCTTCCGTTAAAAACTGGAAAGAAGCTTTGTGAGAAACTGCTTTGTGTTCTCTTAATACATCTCACAGAGTTACATCTTTCCCTTGAAGTAGCCTTTGGTTAAGGCTATTCTTGTGGAACTGGCAAAGTGATATTTGGAATCCCATAGAGGGCTATGGTGAAAAAGGAAATATCTTCCGTTAAAAACTGGAAAGAAGCTTTCTGAGAAACTGCTTTGCGTTCTGTTAATTCATCTCACAGCGTTACAGCTTTCCCCTCAAGAGTCCTTTCGCTAACATGGTTCTTGTGGAATTTGAATTGTGATATTTGGATGCCCATACAGCGCTAGGGTGAAAAAGGAAATATCTACCGTTAAAAACTGGAAAGAAGCTTTCTGAGAAACTGCTTTGTGATCTGCTAATTTATGTCAGAGAGTTACAGCTTTCCCCTCAAGACTCCTTTCGCTTAGACTGTTCTTGTGGAATTTGCAAGTCATATTTGGAAGGCCGTACAACGCTTTGATGAAAAAGGATATATCTTCCTTTAAAAACTGGAAAGAAGCTTTCTGAGAGACTGGTTTGTGTTCTGTTAATTCATCTCCCAGAGTTACAGCTTTCCCTTCAAGAAGCCTTTCGCTAAGGCTGTTCTTGTGGAATTTAGAAAGTGATATTTGGAAGCCCATAGTGGGCTATGGTGAAAAAGGAAATATCTTCCGTTAAAAACTGCAAAGAAGCCTTCTGAGAAACTGCTTTGTGTTCTGTTAATTCATCTCACAGAGTTACAGCTTTCCTTTCAACAAGCTTTTCGCTAAGGCTGTTCTTGTGGAATTGGCAAAGTGATATTTGTAAGCCCATTGAGGGCTATGGTTAAAAAGGAAATATCTTCTGTTAAAAACTGGAAAGAAACTATGTGAGAAACTGCTTTATGTTCTGTTAATACATCTCACAGAGTTACATCTTTCCCTTCAAGAAGCCTTTCACTAAGTCTGTTCGTGTGGAATTGGCAAAGTGATATTTGGAAGCCCATAGAGGGCTAAGTTGAAAAAGGAAATATCTTCCGTTAAAAACTGGAAAGAAGCCTTCTGAGAAACTGCTTTGTGTTCTGTTAATTCATCTCACAGAGGTACATCTTTCACTTCAAGAAGCCTTTCGCTAAGGATATTCTTGTGGAATTGGAAAAGTGATATTTGGAAGCCCATAGAGGGCTATGGTGAAAAAGGAAATATCTTCCGTTAAAAACTGGAATGAAGCTTTCTGTGAAACTGCTTTGGTTCTGTTATTTCATCTCACAGAGTTACAGCTTTCCCTCAAGAGTCCTTTCGCTAACACGGTTCTTGTGGAATTTGCATAGTGATATTTGGAAGCCCATAGAGCGCTAGTGTGAAAAAGGAAATATCTACCGTTAAAAAATGGAAAGAAGCTTTCTGAGAAACTGCTTTGTGTTCTGTTAATTCATCTCACAGATTTTGAGGTTTTCCTTCAAGAAGCCTTTCGCTAAGTCTTTTCTTGTGGAATTTAGAAAGTGATATTTGGAAGCCCATAGTGGGCTATGGTGAAAAAGGAAATATCTTCCGTTAAAAACTGGAAAGAAGCTTTCTGAGAAACTGCTTTGTATTCTGTTAATACATCTCACAGAGTTACATCTTTTCCTTCAAAGAAGCCTTTCGCTCAGGCTGTTCTTGTGGAATTGGCAAAGTGATATTTGGAAGCCCATAGAGGGATATGGTAAAAAAGGAAGTATCTTCCGTTAAAAAATTGAAAGAAGCTTTCTGAGAGAATGCTCTGTGTTCTGTAAATACATCTCACAGAGTTACATCTTTCCCTTCAAGAAGCCTTTCGCTAAGGCTGTTCTTGTGGAATTGGCAAAGTGATATTTGGAAGCCCTTAGAGGGCTATGGTGAAAAAGGAAATATCTTCCGTTAAAAACTGGAAAGAAGCCTTCTGAGATACTGCTTTGTGTTCTGTTAATTCATCTCACAGAGGTACATCTTTCCCTTCAAGAAGCCTTTCGCTAAGGCTGTTCTTGTGGAATTGGCAAAGTGATATTTGGAAGCCCATAGAGGGCTATGGTGAAAAAGGAAATATCTTCCGTTAAAAACTGGAAAGAAGCCTTCTGAGATACTGCTTTGTGTTCTGTTAATTCATCTCACAGAGGTCCATCTTTCCCTTCAAGAAGCCTTTCCCTAAGGCTACTCTTGTGAAATTGGAAAAGTGATATTTGGAAGCCCATAGAGGGCAACGGTGAAAAAGGAAATATCTTCCGTTAAAAACTGGAAAGAATCTTTCTGAGAAACTGCTTTGTGTTCTGTTAATTCATCTCACAGAGTTACAGCTTTCCCCTCAAGAGTCCTTTCGCTAACACGGTTCTTGTGGAATTTGCATAGTGATATTTGGAAGCCCATAGAGGACTATGGTGAAAAAGGAAATATCTACCGTTAAAAACTGGAAAGAAGCTTTCTGAGAAACTGCTTTGTGATCTGTTAATTCATCTCACAGAGTTACAGCTTTCCCTTCAAGAAGCCTTTCGCTAAGGCTGTTCTTGTGGAATTTAGAAAGTGATATTTGGAAGCCCATAGAGGGCTATGGTGAAAAAGGAAATATCTTCCGTTAAAAACTGGAAAGAAGCTTTCTGAGAAAATGCTTTGTGTTCTATTAATACATCTCACAGAGTTATAGCTTTCCCTTCAAGAAGACTTTTGCTAAGGCTGTTCTTGTGGAATTGGCAAAGTGATATTTGGAAGCCCATACACGGCTATGGTGAAAAAGGAAATATCTTCCGTTAAAAACTCTAAAGAAGCTTTCTGAGAAACTGCTTTGTGTTCTGTTAATACATCTTTTAGAGTTACACCTTTCGCTTCAAGACGCCTTTCGCTAAGACAGTTCCTGTGGAATTTGCATAGTGATATTTTGAAGTCCATAGAGGGCTATGGTGAAAAAGGAAATATCTACCGTTAAAAACTGGTAAGAAGCTTTCTGAGAAACTGCTTTGTGTTCTCTTAATACATCTCACAGAGTTACATCTTTCCCTTCAAGAAGACTTTCGCTAAGGCTGTTCTTGTGGAATTGGCAAAGTGATATTTGGAAGCCCATACAGGGCTATGGTGAAAAAGGAAATATCTTTTGTTAAAAACTGGAAAGAAGATTTCAGAGAAACTGCTTTGTGTTCTGTTAATATATCTCACAGAGTTACATCTTTCCCTTTAAGAAGCCTTTCACTAAGTCTGTTCGTGTGGAATTGGCAAAGTGATATTTGGAAGCCCATAGAGGGCTAAGTTGAAAAAGGAAATATCTTCCGTTAAAAACTGGAAAGAAGCCTTCTGAGAAACTGCTTTCTGTTCTGTTAATTCATCTCACAGAGGTACATCTTTCACTTCAAGAAGCCTTTCGCTAAGGATATTCTTGTGGAATTGGAAAAGTGATATTTGGAAGCCCATAGAGGGCTATGGTGAAAAAGGAAATATCTTCCGTTAAAAACTGGAATGAAGCTTTCTGTGAAACTGCTTTGGTTCTGTTATTTCATCTCACAGAGTTACAGCTTTCCCTCAAGAGTCCTTTCGCTAACACGGTTCTTGTGGAATTTGCATAGTGATATTTGGAAGCCCATAGAGCGCTAGTGTGAAAAAGGAAATATCTACCGTTAAAAAATGGAAAGAAGCTTTCTGAGAAACTGCTTTGTGTTCTGTTAATTCATCTCACAGATTTTGAGGTTTTCCTTCAAGAAGCCTTTCGCTAAGTCTTTTCTTGTGGAATTTAGAAAGTGATATTTGGAAGCCCATAGTGGGCTATGGTGAAAAAGGAAATATCTTCCGTTAAAAACTGGAAAGAAGCTTTCTGAGAAACTGCTTTGTATTCTGTTAATACATCTCACAGAGTTACATCTTTTCCTTCAAAGAAGCCTTTCGCTCAGGCTGTTCTTGTGGAATTGGCAAAGTGATATTTGGAAGCCCATAGAGGGATATGGTAAAAAAGGAAGTATCTTCCGTTAAAAAATTGAAAGAAGCTTTCTGAGAGAATGCTCTGTGTTCTGTAAATACATCTCACAGAGTTACATCTTTCCCTTCAAGAAGCCTTTCGCTAAGGCTGTTCTTGTGGAATTGGCAAAGTGATATTTGGAAGCCCTTAGAGGGCTATGGTGAAAAAGGAAATATCTTCCGTTAAAAACTGGAAAGAAGCCTTCTGAGATACTGCTTTGTGTTCTGTTAATTCATCTCACAGAGGTACATCTTTCCCTTCAAGAAGCCTTTCGCTAAGGCTGTTCTTGTGGAATTGGCAAAGTGATATTTGGAAGCCCATAGAGGGCTATGGTGAAAAAGGAAATATCTTCCGTTAAAAACTGGAAAGAAGCCTTCTGAGATACTGCTTTGTGTTCTGTTAATTCATCTCACAGAGGTCCATCTTTCCCTTCAAGAAGCCTTTCCCTAAGGCTACTCTTGTGAAATTGGAAAAGTGATATTTGGAAGCCCATAGAGGGCAACGGTGAAAAAGGAAATATCTTCCGTTAAAAACTGGAAAGAATCTTTCTGAGAAACTGCTTTGTGTTCTGTTAATTCATCTCACAGAGTTACAGCTTTCCCCTCAAGAGTCCTTTCGCTAACACGGTTCTTGTGGAATTTGCATAGTGATATTTGGAAGCCCATAGAGGACTATGGTGAAAAAGGAAATATCTACCGTTAAAAACTGGAAAGAAGCTTTCTGAGAAACTGCTTTGTGATCTGTTAATTCATCTCACAGAGTTACAGCTTTCCCTTCAAGAAGCCTTTCGCTAAGGCTGTTCTTGTGGAATTTAGAAAGTGATATTTGGAAGCCCATAGAGGGCTATGGTGAAAAAGGAAATATCTTCCGTTAAAAACTGGAAAGAAGCTTTCTGAGAAAATGCTTTGTGTTCTATTAATACATCTCACAGAGTTATAGCTTTCCCTTCAAGAAGACTTTTGCTAAGGCTGTTCTTGTGGAATTGGCAAAGTGATATTTGGAAGCCCATACACGGCTATGGTGAAAAAGGAAATATCTTCCGTTAAAAACTCTAAAGAAGCTTTCTGAGAAACTGCTTTGTGTTCTGTTAATACATCTTTTAGAGTTACACCTTTCGCTTCAAGACGCCTTTCGCTAAGACAGTTCCTGTGGAATTTGCATAGTGATATTTTGAAGTCCATAGAGGGCTATGGTGAAAAAGGAAATATCTACCGTTAAAAACTGGTAAGAAGCTTTCTGAGAAACTGCTTTGTGTTCTCTTAATACATCTCACAGAGTTACATCTTTCCCTTCAAGAAGACTTTCGCTAAGGCTGTTCTTGTGGAATTGGCAAAGTGATATTTGGAAGCCCATACAGGGCTATGGTGAAAAAGGAAATATCTTTTGTTAAAAACTGGAAAGAAGATTTCAGAGAAACTGCTTTGTGTTCTGTTAATATATCTCACAGAGTTACATCTTTCCCTTTAAGAAGCCTTTCACTAAGTCTGTTCGTGTGGAATTGGCAAAGTGATATTTGGAAGCCCATAGAGGGCTAAGTTGAAAAAGGAAATATCTTCCGTTAAAAACTGGAAAGAAGCCTTCTGAGAAACTGCTTTCTGTTCTGTTAATTCATCTCACAGAGGTACATCTTTCACTTCAAGAAGCCTTTCGCTAAGGATATTCTTGTGGAATTGGAAAAGTGATATTTGGAAGCCCATAGAGGGCTATGGTGAAAAAGGAAATATCTTCCGTTAAAAACTGGAATGAAGCTTTCTGTGAAACTGCTTTGGTTCTGTTATTTCATCTCACAGAGTTACAGCTTTCCCTCAAGAGTCCTTTCGCTAACACGGTTCTTGTGGAATTTGCATAGTGATATTTGGAAGCCCATAGAGCGCTAGTGTGAAAAAGGAAATATCTACCGTTAAAAAATGGAAAGAAGCTTTCTGAGAAACTGCTTTGTGTTCTGTTAATTCATCTCACAGATTTTGAGGTTTTCCTTCAAGAAGCCTTTCGCTAAGTCTTTTCTTGTGGAATTTAGAAAGTGATATTTGGAAGCCCATAGTGGGCTATGGTGAAAAAGGAAATATCTTCCGTTAAAAACTGGAAAGAAGCTTTCTGAGAAACTGCTTTGTATTCTGTTAATACATCTCACAGAGTTACATCTTTTCCTTCAAAGAAGCCTTTCGCTCAGGCTGTTCTTGTGGAATTGGCAAAGTGATATTTGGAAGCCCATAGAGGGATATGGTAAAAAAGGAAGTATCTTCCGTTAAAAAATTGAAAGAAGCTTTCTGAGAGAATGCTCTGTGTTCTGTAAATACATCTCACAGAGTTACATCTTTCCCTTCAAGAAGCCTTTCGCTAAGGCTGTTCTTGTGGAATTGGCAAAGTGATATTTGGAAGCCCTTAGAGGGCTATGGTGAAAAAGGAAATATCTTCCGTTAAAAACTGGAAAGAAGCCTTCTGAGATACTGCTTTGTGTTCTGTTAATTCATCTCACAGAGGTACATCTTTCCCTTCAAGAAGCCTTTCGCTAAGGCTATTCTTGTGAAATTGGAAAAGTGATATTTAGAAGCCCATAGAGGGCTATGGTGAAAAAGGAAATATCTTCCGTTAAAAACTACAAAGAAGATTTCTGAGAAACTGCTTTGTGTTCTGTTAATTCATCTCACAGAGTTACAGCTTTCATTTCGACAAGACTTTCGCTAAGGCTGTTCTTGTGGAATTTAGAAAGTGATATTTAGAAGCCCATAGAGGGATATGGTGAAAAAGGAAATATCTTCCGTTAAAAACTGGAAAGAAGCTTTCTGAGAAACTCCTTTGTATTCTGTTAATACATCTCACAGCGTTACACCTTTCCCTTCAACACGCCTTTCGCTAAGGCTGTTCTTGTGGAATTGGCAAAGTGATATTTGGAAGCCCATAGAGGGCTATGGTGAAAAAGGAAATATCTTCCGTTAAAAACTAGAAAGAAGCTTTCTGAGAAACTGCTTTGTGTTCTGTTAATTCATCTCACAGAGTTAAAACTTTCCCTTAAAGAAGCCGTTCGCTAAGGCTGTTCTTGTGGAATTTAGAAAGTGATATTTGGAAGCCCATAGAGGGCTATGGTGAAAAAGGAAATATCTTCCGTTAAAAACTGGAAAGAAGCTCTCTGAGAAACTGCTTTGTATTCTGTTAATACATCTCACAGAGTTACATCTTTCCCTTCAATAGCCTTTCGCTAAGGCTGTTATTGTGGAATTGGCAATGTGATATTTGGAATTCCATAGGGGGCTATGGTGAAAAAGGAAATATCTTCCGTTAAAAACTGGAAAGAAGCTTTGTGAGAAACTGCTTTGTGTTCTCTTAATACATCTCACAGAGTTACATCTTTCCCTTGAAGTAGCCTTTGGTTAAGGCTATTCTTGTGGAACTGGCAAAGTGATATTTGGAATCCCATAGAGGGCTATGGTGAAAAAGGAAATATCTTCCGTTAAAAACTGGAAAGAAGCTTTCTGAGAAACTGCTTTGCGTTCTGTTAATTCATCTCACAGCGTTACAGCTTTCCCCTCAAGAGTCCTTTCGCTAACATGGTTCTTGTGGAATTTGAATTGTGATATTTGGATGCCCATACAGCGCTAGGGTGAAAAAGGAAATATCTACCGTTAAAAACTGGAAAGAAGCTTTCTGAGAAACTGCTTTGTGATCTGCTAATTTATGTCAGAGAGTTACAGCTTTCCCCTCAAGACTCCTTTCGCTTAGACTGTTCTTGTGGAATTTGCAAGTCATATTTGGAAGGCCGTACAACGCTTTGATGAAAAAGGATATATCTTCCTTTAAAAACTGGAAAGAAGCTTTCTGAGAGACTGGTTTGTGTTCTGTTAATTCATCTCCCAGAGTTACAGCTTTCCCTTCAAGAAGCCTTTCGCTAAGGCTGTTCTTGTGGAATTTAGAAAGTGATATTTGGAAGCCCATAGTGGGCTATGGTGAAAAAGGAAATATCTTCCGTTAAAAACTGCAAAGAAGCCTTCTGAGAAACTGCTTTGTGTTCTGTTAATTCATCTCACAGAGTTACAGCTTTCCTTTCAACAAGCTTTTCGCTAAGGCTGTTCTTGTGGAATTGGCAAAGTGATATTTGTAAGCCCATTGAGGGCTATGGTTAAAAAGGAAATATCTTCTGTTAAAAACTGGAAAGAAACTATGTGAGAAACTGCTTTATGTTCTGTTAATACATCTCACAGAGTTACATCTTTCCCTTCAAGAAGCCTTTCACTAAGTCTGTTCGTGTGGAATTGGCAAAGTGATATTTGGAAGCCCATAGAGGGCTAAGTTGAAAAAGGAAATATCTTCCGTTAAAAACTGGAAAGAAGCCTTCTGAGAAACTGCTTTGTGTTCTGTTAATTCATCTCACAGAGGTACATCTTTCACTTCAAGAAGCCTTTCGCTAAGGATATTCTTGTGGAATTGGAAAAGTGATATTTGGAAGCCCATAGAGGGCTATGGTGAAAAAGGAAATATCTTCCGTTAAAAACTGGAATGAAGCTTTCTGTGAAACTGCTTTGGTTCTGTTATTTCATCTCACAGAGTTACAGCTTTCCCTCAAGAGTCCTTTCGCTAACACGGTTCTTGTGGAATTTGCATAGTGATATTTGGAAGCCCATAGAGCGCTAGTGTGAAAAAGGAAATATCTACCGTTAAAAAATGGAAAGAAGCTTTCTGAGAAACTGCTTTGTGTTCTGTTAATTCATCTCACAGATTTTGAGGTTTTCCTTCAAGAAGCCTTTCGCTAAGTCTTTTCTTGTGGAATTTAGAAAGTGATATTTGGAAGCCCATAGTGGGCTATGGTGAAAAAGGAAATATCTTCCGTTAAAAACTGGAAAGAAGCTTTCTGAGAAACTGCTTTGTATTCTGTTAATACATCTCACAGAGTTACATCTTTTCCTTCAAAGAAGCCTTTCGCTCAGGCTGTTCTTGTGGAATTGGCAAAGTGATATTTGGAAGCCCATAGAGGGATATGGTAAAAAAGGAAGTATCTTCCGTTAAAAAATTGAAAGAAGCTTTCTGAGAGAATGCTCTGTGTTCTGTAAATACATCTCACAGAGTTACATCTTTCCCTTCAAGAAGCCTTTCGCTAAGGCTGTTCTTGTGGAATTGGCAAAGTGATATTTGGAAGCCCTTAGAGGGCTATGGTGAAAAAGGAAATATCTTCCGTTAAAAACTGGAAAGAAGCCTTCTGAGATACTGCTTTGTGTTCTGTTAATTCATCTCACAGAGGTACATCTTTCCCTTCAAGAAGCCTTTCGCTAAGGCTATTCTTGTGAAATTGGAAAAGTGATATTTAGAAGCCCATAGAGGGCTATGGTGAAAAAGGAAATATCTTCCGTTAAAAACTACAAAGAAGATTTCTGAGAAACTGCTTTGTGTTCTGTTAATTCATCTCACAGAGTTACAGCTTTAATTTCGACAAGACTTTCGCTAAGGCTGTTCTTGTGGAATTTAGAAAGTGATATTTAGAAGCCCATAGAGGGATATGGTGAAAAAGGAAATATCTTCCGTTAAAAACTGGAAAGAAGCTTTCTGAGAAACTCCTTTGTATTCTGTTAATACATCTCACAGCGTTACACCTTTCCCTTCAACACGCCTTTCGCTAAGGCTGTTCTTGTGGAATTGGCAAAGTGATATTTGGAAGCCCATAGAGGGCTATGGTGAAAAAGGAAATATCTTCCGTTAAAAACTAGAAAGAAGCTTTCTGAGAAACTGCTTTGTGTTCTGTTAATTCATCTCACAGAGTTAAAACTTTCCCTTAAAGAAGCCGTTCGCTAAGGCTGTTCTTGTGGAATTTAGAAAGTGATATTTGGAAGCCCATAGAGGGCTATGGTGAAAAAGGAAATATCTTCCGTTAAAAACTGGAAAGAAGCTCTCTGAGAAACTGCTTTGTATTCTGTTAATACATCTCACAGAGTTACATCTTTCCCTTCAATAGCCTTTCGCTAAGGCTGTTATTGTGGAATTGGCAATGTGATATTTGGAATTCCATAGGGGGCTATGGTGAAAAAGGAAATATCTTCCGTTAAAAACTGGAAAGAAGCTTTGTGAGAAACTGCTTTGTGTTCTCTTAATACATCTCACAGAGTTACATCTTTCCCTTGAAGTAGCCTTTGGTTAAGGCTATTCTTGTGGAACTGGCAAAGTGATATTTGGAATCCCATAGAGGGCTATGGTGAAAAAGGAAATATCTTCCGTTAAAAACTGGAAAGAAGCTTTCTGAGAAACTGCTTTGCGTTCTGTTAATTCATCTCACAGCGTTACAGCTTTCCCCTCAAGAGTCCTTTCGCTAACACGGTTCTTGTGGAATTTGAATTGTGATATTTGGATGCCCATACAGCGCTAGGGTGAAAAAGGAAATATCTACCGTTAAAAACTGGAAAGAAGCTTTCTGAGAAACTGCTTTGTGATCTGCTAATTTATGTCAGAGAGTTACAGCTTTCCCCTCAAGACTCCTTTCGCTTAGACTGTTCTTGTGGAATTTGCAAGTCATATTTGGAAGGCCGTACAACGCTTTGATGAAAAAGGATATATCTTCCTTTAAAAACTGGAAAGAAGCTTTCTGAGAGACTGGTTTGTGTTCTGTTAATTCATCTCCCAGAGTTACAGCTTTCCCTTCAAGAAGCCTTTCGCTAAGGCTGTTCTTGTGGAATTTAGAAAGTGATATTTGGAAGCCCATAGTGGGCTATGGTGAAAAAGGAAATATATTCCGTTAAAAACTGCAAAGAAGCCTTCTGAGAAACTGCTTTGTGTTCTGTTAATTCATCTCACAGAGTTACAGCTTTCCTTTCAACAAGCTTTTCGCTAAGGCTGTTCTTGTGGAATTGGCAAAGTGATATTTGTAAGCCCATTGAGGGCTATGGTTAAAAAGGAAATATCTTCTGTTAAAAACTGGAAAGAAACTATCTGAGAAACTGCTTTATGTCCTGTTAATACATCTCACAGAGTTACATCTTTCCCTTCAAGAAGCCTTTCGCTAAGGCTGTTCTTGTGGAATTGGCAAAGTGATATTTGAAAGCCCTTAGAGGGTTATGGTGAAAAAGGAAATATCTTCCGTTAAAAACTGGAAAGAAGCCTTCTGAGAAACTGCTTTGTGTTCTGTTAATTCATCTCACAGAGGTACATCTTTCACTTCAAGAAGCCTTTCGCTAAGGATATTCTTGTGGAATTGGAAAAGTGATATTTGGAAGCCCATAGAGGGCTATGGTGAAAAAGGAAATATCTTCCGTTAAAAACTGGAATGAAGCTTTCTGTGAAACTGCTTTGGTTCTGTTATTTCATCTCACAGAGTTACAGCTTTCCCTCAAGAGTCCTTTCGCTAACACGGTTCTTGTGGAATTTGCATAGTGATATTTGGAAGCCCATAGAGCGCTAGTGTGAAAAAGGAAATATCTACCGTTAAAAAATGGAAAGAAGCTTTCTGAGAAACTGCTTTGTGTTCTGTTAATTCATCTCACAGATTTTGAGGTTTTCCTTCAAGAAGACTTTCGCTAAGTCTTTTCTTGTGGAATTGGAAAAGTGAGATTTGGAAACCCTAGAGGGCTATGGTGAAAAAGGAA
Source organism: Chlorocebus sabaeus (assembly GCF_047675955.1). NCBI lineage: Eukaryota > Metazoa > Chordata > Mammalia > Primates > Cercopithecidae > Chlorocebus > Chlorocebus sabaeus. The sequence goes on along the minus strand of NC_132914.1, from coordinate 36,142,981 downwards.
ATATCCTCCGTTAAAAACTGGAAAGAAGCTTTCTGAGAAACTGCTTTGTGTTATGTTAATACATCTCACAGAGTTACATCTTTCCCTTCAGGAAGCCTTTCTCTAAGGCTGTTCTTGTGGAATTGGCAAATTGATATTTTGAATCCCCTAGAAGGCTAAGGTGAAAAAGGAAATATCTTCCGTTAAAAACTGGAAAGAAGCTTTCTGAGAAACTGCTTTGTGTTATGTTAATACATCTCACAGAGTTACAGTTTTCCCTTCAAGAAGCCTTTCGCTAAGGCTGTTCTTGTGGAATTTAGAAAGTGATATTTGGAAGCCCATAGAGGGCTAAGGTGAAAAAGGAAATATCTTCCTTTAAAAACTGGAAAGAAGCTTTCTGAGAAACTGCTTAGTGTTCTGTTAAAACACCTCACAGAGTTACATCTTTCCCTTCAAGAAGTCTTTCGCTAAGGCTGTTCTTATGGAATTTGCAAAGTGATATTTGGAAGCCCATAGAGGGCTATGGTGAAAAAGGAAATATATTCCGTTATAAACTGGAAAGAAGCTTTCTGAGAAACTGCTATGTGTTCTGTTAATACATCTAACAGAGTTACATCTTTCCATTCAAGAAGCCTTTCGCTAAAGCTGTTCCTGTGGAATTGGAAAAGTGATATTTTGAAACCCTAGAGGGCTATGGTGAAAAAGGAAATATCCTCTGTTAAAAACTGGAAAGAAGCTTTCTGAGAAACTGCTTTGTGTTCTGTTAATACATCTCACAGAGTTACATCTTTCTCTTCAAGAAGCCTTTCTCTAAGGCTGTTCTTGTGGAATTGGCAAATTGATATATGGAATCCCCTAGAAGGCTATGGTGAAAAAGGAAATATCTTCCGTTAAAAACTGGAAAGAAACTTTCTGAGAAACTGCTTTGTGTTCTGTTAATACATCTCACAGAGTTACATCTTTCCCTTCAAGAAGCCTTTCCCTAAGTCTGTTTTTTTGGAATTGGCAAAGTGATATATGGAACCCCTACAGGCCTATGGTGACAAAGGAAATATCTTCCGTTAAAAACTGGAAAGAATCCTTCTGAGAAACAGTTTGTGTTCTGTTAATTCGTCTCACAGAGTTACAGCTTTCCCTTCAAGAAGCCTTTCGCTAAGGCTGTTCTTGTGGAATTGGAAAAGTGATATTTGGAAGCCCAAAGAGGGCTATCGTGAAAAAGGAAATATCTTCCGTTAAATACTTGAAACAATCTTTCTGAGAAACTGCTTTGTCTTCTGTTAACATATCTCGCAGAGTTCCATCTTCCCCTTCAAGAAGCCTTTCGCTAAGGCTGTTCTTGTGGAATTCGCAAAGTGATATTTGGAAGCCCATAGAGGGCTATGGTGAAAAAGGAAATACCTTCCTTCAAAAACTGGAAAGAAGCTTTCTGAAAAACTGCTTAGTGTTCTGTTAATACATCCAACGGAGTTACAGCTTTCCCTTCAAGAAGCCTTTCGCTAAGGCTGTTCTTATGGAATTTAGAAAGTGATATTTGGAATCCCATAGAGGGCTAAGGTGAAAAAGGAAATACCTTCCGTTAAAAACTGGAAATAAGTTCTATGAAAAACTGCTTAGTGTTCAGTTAATACATCTCACAGAGTTACATCTTTCCCTTTAAGAATACTTTCGATAAGGCTGTTCTTGTGGAATTGGAAACGTGATATTTGGAAGCCCATAGAGGGATATGGTGAAAAAGGAAATAACTTCCGTTAAAAACTGGAAAGAAGTTTTCTGAAAAACTGCTTAGTGTTCTGTTAATACATCTCACAGAGTTACATCTCTTCCTTCTAGAAGCCTTTCGCTAAGGCTGTTCTTGTGGAATTGGCAAAGTGATATTTGGAAGCCCATAGAGCGCTATGGTGAAAAAGGATATATCTTCCGTTAAAAACTGGAAAGAAGCTTTCTGAGAAACTGCTTTGTGTTCTGTTAATACATCTCACAGAGTTACATCTTTCCCTTCAAGAAGCCTTTCGCTAAGGCTGTTCTTGTGGAAATGGCAAAGTTATATTTGGAAGACCATAGAGGGCTATGGTGAAAAAGGAAATATCTTCCGTTAAAAACTGGGAAGAAGCTTTCTGAGAAACTGCTTTGTCTTCTGTTAATACATCTCACAGAGTTACAGCTTTCCCTTAAAGAAGCCTTTCGCTAAGGCTGTTCTTGTGAAATTTAGAAAATGATATTTGGAAGCCCATAGAGGGCTATGGTGAAAAAGGAAATATCTTCCGTTTAAAACTGGGAAGAAGCTTTCTGAGAAACTGCTTTGTCTTCTGTTAATACATCTCACATAGTTACATCTTTCCCTTCAAGAAGCCTTTCCCTAAAGCTGTTGTTGTGGAATTGGCAAAGTGATATTTGGAAGCCCATAGAGGGCTATGGTGAAAAAGGAAATATCTTCCGTTAAAAACTGGAAAGAAGGCTTCTGAGAAACTGTTTGTGTTCTGTTAATTCGTGTCACAGAGTTACATCTTTCCCTTCAAGAAGCCTTTCGCTAAGGCTGTTCATGTGGAATTTAGAAAGTGATATTTGAAGCCCATAGAGGGCTATGGTGAAAAAGGAAATATCTTCCTTTAAAAACTGGAAAGAAGCTTTCTGAGAAACTGCTTTGTCTTCTGTTAATACATCTCACAGAGTTACATCTTTCCCTTCAAGCAGCCTTTCGCTACGGCTGTTCTTGTGGAATTGGCAAAGTGATATTTGGAAGCCCGTAGAGGGCTATGTTGAAAAAGGAAATATCTTCCGTTAAAAACTGCAAAGAAGCCTTCTGAGAAAATGCTTTGTGTTCTGCTAATTCATCTCGCAGAGTTACAGCTTTCCCTTCAAGAAGCCTTTCGGTAAGGCTGTTCTTGTGGAATTTAGAAAGTGATATTTGGAAGCCCATAGAGGGCTATGGTGAAAAAGGAAATATCTTCCTTTAAAAACTGGAAAGAAGCTTTCTGAGGAACTGCTTTGTGTTCTGTTAATACATCTCACAGAGTTACATCTTTCCCTTCAAGAAGCCTTTCGCTAAGGCTGTTCTTGTGGAATTGGCAAAGTGATATTTGGAAGCCCATAGAGGGCTTTGGTGAAAAAGGAAATATCTTCCGTTAAAAACTGCAAAGAAGCCTTCTGAGAAACTTCTTTGTGTTCTGTTAATTCAACTCACAGAGTTACAGCTTTCCCTTCCAGAAGCCTTTCGCTAAGGCTGTTCTTGTGGAATTTAGAAAGTGATATTTGGAAGCCCATAGAGGGCTATGGTGAAAAAGGAAATATCTTCCTTTAAAAACTGGAAAGAAGCTTTCTGGGAAACTGCTTTGTGTCTGTTAATTCATCTCACAGAGTTACATCTTTCCCTTAAAGAAGCTTTTCGCTAAGGCTGTTCTTGTGGAATTGGCAAAGTGATATTTGGAAGCCCATTGAGGGCTATGGTGAAAAAGGAAATATCTTCCTTTAAAAACTGGAAAGAAGCTTTCTGAGAAACTGCTTTGTCTCTGTTAATACATCTCACAGAGTTACATCTTTCCCTTCAAGAAGCCTTTCGCTAAGGCTGTTCTGGTGGAATTGGCAAAGTTATATTTGGAAGCAAATAGAGGGCTATGGTGAAAAAGGAAATATCTTCCTTTAAAAACTGGAAAGAAGCCTTCTGAAAAACTGCTTAGTGTTCTGTTAATACATCTCACAGAGTTACATCTTTCCCTTCAAGAAGCCTTTCGCTAAGGCTCTTCTTGTGGAATGGGCAAAGTGATATTTGGAATCCCATAGAGGGCGATGGTGAAAAAGGAAATATCTTCCGTTAAAAACTGGAAAGAAGCTTTCTGAGAAAGTGCTTTTTGTTCTGTTAATACATCTCAAAGAGTAACATCTTTCCCTTCAAGGCGCCTTTCACTAAGGCCTGTTCCTGTGGAATTGGCAAAGTGATATTTGGAAGCCCATAGAGGGCTATGGTGAAAAAGGAAATATCTTCCGTTAAAAACTGGAAGGAAGCCTTCTGAGAAACTGCTTTGTGTTCTCTTAATTCATCTCACAGAATTACATCTTTCCCTTCAAGAACCGTTCGCTAAGGATGTTCTTGTGGAATTGGCAAAGTGATATTTGGAAGCCCTTAGAGGGCTATGGTGAAAAAGGAAATATCTTCCTTTAAAAACTGGAAAGAAACTTTCTGAGAAACTGCTTTGTGTTCTGTTAATACATCTCACAGAGTTACATCTTTCCCTTCAAGAAGCCTTTCGCTAAGGCTGTTCTTGTGCAATGGCAAAGTGATATTTAGAAGCCCATAGAGGGCTATGGTGAAAAAGGAAATATCTTCCATTAAAAACTGGAAAGAAGCCTTCTGAGAAACTGTTTGTGTTCTGTTAATTCGTCTCACAGAGTTACAGCTTTCCCTTCAAGAAGCCATTCGCTAAGGCTGTTTTTGTGGAATTGGCAAAGTGGTATTTGGAAGCCCATAGAGGGCTATGGTGAAAAAGGAAATATCTTCTGTTAAAAACTGGAAAGAGGCTTTCTGAGAAAGTGCTTTGTGTTCTGTTAATACATCTCAGAGTGTTACAGCTTTCCCTTCAAGAAGCCTTTCCCTAAGGCTGTTCTTGTGGAACTGGCAAGGTGATATTTGGAAGCCCACAGAGGGCTATGGTGAAAAAGGAAATAACTTCCGTTAAAAACTGGAAAGAAGCTTTCTGAGAAAATGCTTTGTGTTCTGTTAATAATTCTCACAAAGTTACATCCTTCACTTCAAGAAGCCTTTCGCTAAGGCTGTTCTTGTGGAATTGGCAAAGCGATATTTGGAAGATCTTAGAGGGCTAAGGTGAAAAAGCAAATATCTTCCATTAAAAACTGGAAAGAAGAATTCTGAGAAACTGCTTTGTGTTCTGTTAATTCATCTCAGAGAGTTACATCTTTCCCTTCAAGAAGCCTTTCGCTAGGGATGTTCTTGTGGAATTTAGATAGTGATATTTGGAAGCGCATAGAGGGCTTTGGTGAAAAAGGAAATATCTTCCGTAAAAAACTGGAAAGAGGCCTTCTGAGAAACTGCTTTGTGTTCTGTTAATTCATCTCACAGAGTTACAGCTTTCCCTTCAAGAAGACTTTCGCTAAGGCTGTTCTTGTGGAATTTAGAAAGTGATATTTGGAAGCCCATAGAGGGCTATGGTGAAAAAGGAAATATCTTCCTTTAAAAACTGGAAAGAAGCTTTCTGAGAAACTGCTTTGTCTTCTGTTAATACATCTCACAGAGTTACATCTTTCCCTTCAAGCAGCCTTTCGCTACGGCTGTTCTTGTGGAATTGGCAAAGTGATATTTGGAAGCCCGTAGAGGGCTATGTTGAAAAAGGAAATATCTTCCGTTAAAAACTGCAAAGAAGCCTTCTGAGAAAATGCTTTGTGTTCTGCTAATTCATCTCGCAGAGTTACAGCTTTCCCTTCAAGAAGCCTTTCGGTAAGGCTGTTCTTGTGGAATTTAGAAAGTGATATTTGGAAGCCCATAGAGGGCTATGGTGAAAAAGGAAATATCTTCCTTTAAAAACTGGAAAGAAGCTTTCTGAGAAACTGCTTTGTGTTCTGTTAATACATCTCACAGAGTTACATCTTTCCCTTCAAGAAGCCTTTCGCTAAGGCTGTTCTTGTGGAATTGGCAAAGTGATATTTGGAAGCCCATAGAGGGCTTTGGTGAAAAAGGAAATATCTTCCGTTAAAAACTGCAAAGAAGCCTTCTGAGAAACTTCTTTGTGTTCTGTTAATTCAACTCACAGAGTTACAGCTTTCCCTTCCAGAAGCCTTTCGCTAAGGCTGTTCTTGTGGAATTTAGAAAGTGATATTTGGAAGCCCATAGAGGGCTATGGTGAAAAAGGAAATATCTTCCTTTAAAAACTGGAAAGAAGCTTTCTGGGAAACTGCTTTGTGTCTGTTAATTCATCTCACAGAGTTACATCTTTCCCTTAAAGAAGCTTTTCGCTAAGGCTGTTCTTGTGGAATTGGCAAAGTGATATTTGGAAGCCCATTGAGGGCTATGGTGAAAAAGGAAATATCTTCCTTTAAAAACTGGAAAGAAGCTTTCTGAGAAACTGCTTTGTCTCTGTTAATACATCTCACAGAGTTACATCTTTCCCTTCAAGAAGCCTTTCGCTAAGGCTGTTCTTGTGGAATTGGCAAAGTTATATTTGGAAGCAAATAGAGGGCTATGGTGAAAAAGGAAATATCTTCCTTTAAAAACTGGAAAGAAGCCTTCTGAAAAACTGCTTAGTGTTCTGTTAATACATCTCACAGAGTTACATCTTTCCCTTCAAGAAGCCTTTCGCTAAGGCTCTTCTTGTGGAATGGGCAAAGTGATATTTGGAATCCCATAGAGGGCGATGGTGAAAAAGGAAATATCTTCCGTTAAAAACTGGAAAGAAGCTTTCTGAGAAAGTGCTTTTTGTTCTGTTAATACATCTCAAAGAGTAACATCTTTCCCTTCAAGACGCCTTTCACTAAGGCCTGTTCCTGTGGAACAGGCAAAGTGATATTTGGAAGCCCATAGAGGGCTATGGTGAAAAAGGAAATATCTTCCGTTAAAAACTGGAAGGAAGCCTTCTGAGAAACTGCTTTGTGTTCTCTTAATTCATCTCACAGAATTACATCTTTCCCTTCAAGAACCGTTCGCTAAGGATGTTCTTGTGGAATTGGCAAAGTGATATTTGGAAGCCCGTAGAGGGCTATGGTGAAAAAGGAAATATCTTCCTTTAAAAACTGGAAAGAAACTTTCTGAGAAACTGCTTTGTGTTCTGTTAATACATCTCACAGAGTTACATCTTTCCCTTCAAGAAGCCTTTCGCTAAGGCTGTTCTTGTGCAATGGCAAAGTGATATTTAGAAGCCCATAGAGGGCTATGGTGAAAAAGGAAATATCTTCCATTAAAAACTGGAAAGAAGCCTTCTGAGAAACTGTTTGTGTTCTGTTAATTCGTCTCACAGAGTTACAGCTTTCCCTTCAAGAAGCCATTCGCTAAGGCTGTTTTTGTGGAATTGGCAAAGTGGTATTTGGAAGCCCATAGAGGGCTATGGTGAAAAAGGAAATATCTTCTGTTAAAAACTGGAAAGAGGCTTTCTGAGAAAGTGCTTTGTGTTCTGTTAATATATCTCAGAGTGTTACAGCTTTCCCTTCAAGAAGCCTTTCCCTAAGGCTGTTCTTGTGGAACTGGCAAGGTGATATTTGGAAGCCCACAGAAGGCTATGGTGAAAAAGGAAATAACTTCCGTTAAAAACTGGAAAGAAGCTTTCTGAGAAAATGCTTTGTGTTCTGTTAATAATTCTCACAAAGTTACATCCTTCACTTCAAGAAGCCTTTCGCTAAGGCTGTTCTTGTGGAATTGGCAAAGCGATATTTGGAAGATCTTAGAGGGCTAAGGTGAAAAAGCAAATATCTTCCATTAAAAACTGGAAAGAAGAATTCTGAGAAACTGCTTTGTGTTCTGTTAATTCATCTCAGAGAGTTACATCTTTCCCTTCAAGAAGCCTTTCGCTAGGGATGTTCTTGTGGAATTTAGATAGTGATATTTGGAAGCGCATAGAGGGCTTTGGTGAAAAAGGAAATATCTTCCGTAAAAAACTGGAAAGAGGCCTTCTGAGAAACTGCTTTGTGTTCTGTTAATTCATCTCACAGAGTTACAGCTTTCCCTTCAAGAAGACTTTCGCTAAGGCTGTTCTTGTGGAATTTAGAAAGTGATATTTGGAAGCCCATAGAGGGCTATGGTGAAAAAGGAAATATCTTCCTTTAAAAACTGGAAAGAAGCTTTCTGAGAAACTGCTTTGTCTTCTGTTAATACATCTCACAGAGTTACATCTTTCCCTTCAAGCAGCCTTTCGCTACGGCTGTTCTTGTGGAATTGGCAAAGTGATATTTGGAAGCCCGTAGAGGGCTATGTTGAAAAAGGAAATATCTTCCGTTAAAAACTGCAAAGAAGCCTTCTGAGAAAATGCTTTGTGTTCTGCTAATTCATCTCGCAGAGTTACAGCTTTCCCTTCAAGAAGCCTTTCGGTAAGGCTGTTCTTGTGGAATTTAGAAAGTGATATTTGGAAGCCCATAGAGGGCTATGGTGAAAAAGGAAATATCTTCCTTTAAAAACTGGAAAGAAGCTTTCTGAGAAACTGCTTTGTGTTCTGTTAATACATCTCACAGAGTTACATCTTTCCCTTCAAGAATCCTTTCCCTAAGGCTGTTCTTGTGGAATTGGCAAAGTGATATTTGGAAGCCCATAGAGGCCATCGGTGAAAAAGGAAATATCTTCCGTTAAAAACTGGAAAGAATCCTTCAGAGAAACTGTTTGTGTTCTGTTAATTCGTCTCACAGAGTTACAGCTTTCCCTTCACAAAGCCTTTCGCTAAGGCTGTTCTTGTGGAATTTAGAAAGTGATATTTGGACGCCCATAGAGGGCTATGGTGAAAAAGGAAATACCTTCCTTTAAAAACAGGAAAGAAGCTTTCTGAGAAACTGCTTAGTGTGCTGTTAATACATGTCACAGAGTTACAGATTTCCCTTCAAGAATCCTTATGCTATGGCTGTTTTTGTGGAATTGGCAAAGTGATATTTGGAAGCCCATTGAGGGCTACGGAGAAAAAGGAAATATCTTCCGTTAAAAACTGGGAAGAAGCTTTCTGAGAAATTGCTTTGTGTTCTGTTACTACATCGCACAGAGTTACATCTTTCCCTTCAAGAAGCCTTTCCCTAAGGCTGTTGTTGTGGAATTGGCAAAGTTATATTTGGAAGCCCATAGAGGGCTATGGTGAAAAAGGAAATATCTTCCGTTAAAAACTGGAAAGAAGCTTTCTGAAAAATTGCTTAGTGTTCTGTTAATACATCCAACGGGGTTAAAGCTTTCCCTTCAGTAGGCCTTTCGCTAAGGCTGTTCTTGTGGAATTTAGAAAGTGATATTTGGAAGCCCATAGAGGGTTATGGTGAAAAAGGAAATGTCTTCCTTTAAAAACTGGAAAGAAGCTTTCTGAGAAACTGCTTTGTGTTCTGTTAATTCATCTGAGAGAGCTACAGCTTTCCCTTCAAGAAGCCTTTCGCTAAGGCTGTTCTTGTGAAATATAGAAAGTGATATTTGGAAGCCCATAGAGGGCAACGGTGAAAAAGGAAATATCTTCCTTTAAATACTGGAAAGAAGCTTTCTGAGAAACGGCTTTGTGTTCTGTTAATTCATCTCACAGAGTTACACCTTTCCCATCAAGAGTCCTTTCGCTAAGAATGTTCTTATGGAATTTGCACAGTATATTTGGAAGCCCTTAGAGCGCTATGGTGAAAAAGAAAATATCTTTCGTTAAAAACTGGAAAGAAGCTTTCTGAGAAACTTCTTTGTGCTCTGTTAATTCATCTCACAGAGTTACAGCTTTCCCTTCAAGAAGCCTTTCGCCAAGGCTGTTCTTGTGGAATTTAGAAAGTGATATTTGGAAGCCCATAGATGGTTATGGTGAAAAAGGAAATATCTTCCGTTGAAAACTGGAAAGAAGCTTTCTGAGAAACTGCTTTTTGTTCTGTTAATACATCTCACAGAGTTTCATCTTTCTCTTCAAGAAGTCTTTCGCTAAGGCTGTTCTTGTGGAATTGGCAAAGTGATATTTGGAAGCCCATAGAGGGCTATGATGAAAAAGGAAATATCTTCCGTTAAAAACTGGAAAGAAGCTTTCTGAGAAACTGCTTTCTGTTCTGTTAATTCATTTCAGAGAGTTACAGCTTTCCACTCAAGAGTCCTTTCGCTAAGACTGTTCTGGAATTTGCAAAGTGATATTTGGAAGCCCGTACAGCGCCGTGGTGAAAAAGGAAATATCTTCCGTTAAAAACTGGAAAGAAGCTTTCCGAGAAACTGCTTTGTATTCCTTTAATTCATCTCACAAAGTTACAGCTTTCCCCTCAAGACTCCTTTCGGTAAGACTGTTCTTTTGGAATTTGAAAAGTGATATTTGGAATCCCATAATGTGCCATGGTGAAAAAGGAAATATCTTACGTTAAAAACTGAAAAGAAGCTATCTGAGAAACTGTTTTGTGTTGTGTTAATTCATCTCACAGAGTTACAGCGTTCCCTTCAAGAAGCCTTTCGCTAAGGCTGTTCTTGTGAAATTTAGAAAGTGATATTTGGAAGCCCATAGAGGGCTAGGGTGAAAAAGGAAATATCTTCCTTTAAAAACTGGAAAGAAGCTTTCTGAGAAACGTCTTTGTGTTCTGTTAATACATCTCACAAAGATACCTCTTTCCCTTCAAGAAGCCTTTCGCTAAGGCTGTTCTTGTGGAATTGCCAAAGTGATATTTGGAACCCCTAGAGGGCTATGGTGAAAAAAGAAATATCTTCCGTTAAAAACTGGAAAGAAGCTTTCTGCGAAACTGCATACTGTTCTGTTAATTCATCTCACAGAGTTACATCATTCCCTGCAAGAAGCCTTTGGATAAGACTGTTCTTGTGGAATTGGAAAAGTGATATTTGAAAGCCCATAGAGGGCTAAGGTGAAAAAGGAAATATCTTCCGTTAAAAACTGGAAAGAAGCTTTCTGAGAAACTGCTTTGTGTTCTGTTAATTCGTCTCACAGAGTTACAGCTTTCCCCGCAAGAGTCCTTTCGCTAACACGGTTCTTGTGGAATTGGCAAAGTAATATTTGGAAGCCCATAGAGCGCTAGGGTGAAAAAGGAAATATCTTCCGTTAAAAACTGAAAAGAAGCTTTCTGAGAAACTGCTTAGTGTTCTGTTTATACATCTCACAGAGTTACAGCTTTCCCTTCAAGAAGCCTTTCACTAATGCTGTTCCTGTGGAATTGGCAAAGTGATATTTGGAAGACCATAGAGGGCTATGGTGAAAAAGGAAATATCTTCCGTTAAAAACTGGAAAGAAGCTTTCTGAGAAACTGCTTTCTGTTCTGTTAATTCATCTCACAGAGTTACATCTTTCCCTTCAAGAAGCCTTTCGCTAAGGCTTCTCTTGTGGAATTGGCAAAGTGATATTTAGAAGCCCATAGAGGGCTATGGTGAAAAAGGAAATATCTTCCGTTAAATACTGGAAAGAAGCTTTTTGAGAAACTGCTTTGTTTTCCGTTAATTCATCTCACAGAGTTACACCTTTCCCCTCAAGAGTCCTTTCGCTAAGAATGTTCTTATGGAATTTGCAAAGTATATTTGGAAGCCGTTAGAGCGCTATGGTGAAAAAGGAAATATCTTACGTTAAAAACTGGAAAGAAGCTTTCTGAGAAACTTCTTTGTGTTCTGTTAATTCATCTCTCAGAGTTACCCCTTTCCCTTCAAGAAACCTTTCGCCAAGGCTGTTCTTGTGGAATTTAGAAAGTGATATTTTGAAGCCCATAGAGGGCTATGGTGAAAAAGGAAATATCTTTCGTTAAAAACTGGAAAGAAGCTTTCTGAGAAACTGGTTTTTGTTCTGTTAGCACATCTCACAGAGTTAAATCTTTCTCTTCAAGAAGTCTTTCGTTAAGGCTGTTCTTGTGGAATTGGCAAAGTGATATTTGGAAGCCCATAGAGGGCTATGATGAAAAAGGAAATATCTTCCGTTAAAAACTGGAAAGAAGCTTTCTGAGAAACTGCTTTCTGTTCTGTTAATTCATTTCAGAAACTTACAGCTTTCCCCTCAAGACTCCTTTCGCTAAGACTGTTCTTTTAGAACTTGAAAAGTGATATTTGGAATCCCATAGTGCGCTATGGTGAAAAACGAAATATCTTCCGTTAAAAACTGGAAAGAAGCTTTCTGAGAAACCGCTTTATGTTGTGTTAATACATCTCACAGAGTTACATCTTTCCCTTAAGGAAGCCTTTCGCTAAGGCTGTTCTTGTGGAATTGGCAAAGTTATATTTGGAAGCCCATAGAGGGCTATGGTGAAAAAGGAAATATCTACCGTTAAAAGCTGCAAAGAAGCTTTCTGAGAAACTGCTTTCTGCTCTGTTAATACATCTCACAAAGCTACATCTTTCCCTTCAAGAAGCCTTTTGCTAAGGCTGTTCTTGTGGAATTGGAAAAGTGATATTTGGAAGCCCATGGAGGGCTATGGTGAAAAAGGAAATATCTTCCGTTAAAAACTGGAAAGAAGCGTTCTGAGAAACTGCTTTGTGTTCTTTTAATTCACTTCACAGAGTTACAGCTTTCGCCTCAAGAGTCCTTTATCTAAGACAGTTCTTTTGGAATTTGAAAAGTGATATTTGGAAGCCCATAGAGCGCTATGGTGAAAAAGGAAATATCTTACGTTAAAAAATGGAAAGATGCTTTCTCAGAAACTTCTTTGTGTTCTGTTAATTCATCCCACAGAGTTACAGCTTTTCCTTCAAGAAGCCTTTCGCTAAGGCTGTTCTTGTGGAATTTAGAAAGTGATATTTGGAAGCCCATAGAGGGCTATGGTGAAAAAGGAAATATCTTCCGTTAAAAACTGCAAAGAAGCTTTCTGAGAAACTACTTTGTTTTCTGTTAATACATCTCACAGAGTTACATCTTTCCCATCAAGAAGCCTTTTGCTAAGGCTGTTCTTGTGGAATTGGCAAAGGGATATTTGGAAGCCCAGAGCGGGCTATGGTGAAAAGGAAATATCTTCCATTAATAACTGGGAAGAAGTTTTCTGAGAAACTGCTTAGTGTTCTTTAAATCTTCTCAAAAATTAAAGCTTTCCCCTCAAGATTCCTTTCGCTAAGACTGTTCTGGAATTTTCAAAGTGATATTTGGAAGCCCGTACATCGCCGTGGTGAAATAGGAAATATCTTCCGTTCAAAACTGGAAAGAAGCTTTCCGAGAAACTGCTTTGTGTTCCTTTAATTCATCTCACAAAGTTACAGCTTTCCCCTCAAGACTCCTTTCGCTAAGAATGTTCTTATGGAATTTGCAAAGTATATTTGGAAGCCCATAGAGGGCTATGGTGAAAAACGAAATATCTTCCGTTAAAAACTGGAAAGAAGCTATCTGAGATACTGTTTTGTGTTGTGTTAATTCATCTCACAGAGTTACAGCGTTCCCTTCAAGAAGCCTATCGCTAAGGCTGTTCTTGTGGAATTGGCAAAGTGATATTTGGAAGCCCATTGAGGGCTATGGTGAAAAAGGAAATATCTTCCGTTAAAAACTGGAAAGAAATTTTCTGAGAAACTGCTTTGTGTTCTGTTAATACATCTCACAGAGTTACATCATTCCGTTCAAGAAGCCTTTCGCTAAGGCTGTTCTTGTGGAATTGGCAAAGTGATATTTGGAAATCCATAGTGGGCTATGGTGAAAAAGGAAATATCTTCCGTTAAAAACTGGAAAGAAGCTTTCTGAGAAACTGCTTTGTGTTGTGTTAATACATCCCACAGAGTTACATCTTTCCCTTAAGGAAGCCTTTCGCTAACACGGTTCTTGTGGAATTGGCTAAGTGATATTTGGAAGCCCATAGAGGGCTATGGTGAAAAAGGAAATATCTACCGTTAAAAGCTGGAAAGAAGCTTTCTGAGAAACTGCTTTGTGTTCTGTTAATACATCTCACAGAGCTACATCTTTAACTTCAAGAAGCCTTTTGCTAACACTGTTCTTTTGGAATATGAAAAGTGATATTTGGAAGCCCATAGAGCGCTATAGTGAAAAAGGAAATATCTTCTGTTAAAAACTCAAAGAAGCTTTCTGAGAAACTGCTTAGTGTTCTGATAATTCACCTCACAGAGTTACAGCTTTCCCTTCAAGAAGCCTTTCGCTAAGGCGGTTCTTGTGGAATTTAGAAAGTGATATTTGGAAGCCCATAGAGGGCTAAGGTGAAAAAGGAAATATCTTCCGTTAAAAACTGGAAAGAATCTCTCTGAGAAACTGCTTTGTGTTCTGTTATTACATCCCACAGAGTTGCAGCTTTCACTTCAAGAAGCCTTTCACTAAGGCTGTTCTTGTGGAATTGGCAAAGTGATATTTGGAAGCCCATACACGGCTATCGAGAAAAAGAAAATATCTTCCGTTAAAAACTGGAAAGAAGCTTTCTGAGAAACTGCTTTGTCTTCTGTTAATTCATCTCACAGAGTTACAGCTTTTCCTTCAGAAGCCTTTCGCTAACACGGTTCTTGTGGAATTGGCAAAGTGATATTTGGAAGCCCATAGAGCGCTAGGGTGAAAAAGGAAATATCTTACGTTAAAAATTGGAAAGAAACTTTCTGAGAAACTTCTTTGTGTTCTGTTAATTCATCCCACAGAGTTACAGCTTTTCCTTCAAGAAGCCTTTCGCTAAGGCTGTTCTTGTGGAATTTAGAAAGTGATATTTGGAAGCCCATAGAGGGCTAAGATGAAAAAGGAAATATCTTCCGTTAAAAACAGGAAAGAATTTTTCTGAGAAACTGCTTTGTGTTCTGTTATTACATCCCACAGAGTTGTAGCTTTTCCATCAAGAAGCCTTTCGCTAAGGCTGTTCTTGTGGAATTGGCAAAGTGATATTTGGAAGCTCATACACGGCTATCATGAAAAAGGAAATATCTTCCGTTAAAAACTGGAAAGAAGCTTAATGAGAAACTGCTTTGTGTTCTGTTAATACAGCTCACAGTGTTACATCTTTCCCTTCAAGAAGACTTTCGCTAAGGCTGTTCTTGTGGAATTAAGAAAGTGATATTTTGAAGCCCATGCAGAGCTATGGTGAAAAAGGGAATATCTTCCGTTCAAAACTGGAAAGAAGCTTTCTGAGAAACTGCTTTGTGTTCTCCTAATTCATCTCACAGAGTTACAGCTTTCCCCTCAATAGGCCTTTCGCTAAGGCTGTTCTTATGGAATTTGCAAAGTGATATTTGGAAGCCCGTAGCGGGCAATGGTGAAAAAGGAAATATCTTCCGTTAAAAACTGGAAAGAAGCTTTGTAAGAAACTTCTTTGTGTTCTGTTAATTCATCTCACAGAATTACAGCTTTCCCTTCAAGAAGCCTTTCGCTAAGGCTGTTCTTGTGTAATTTAGAAAGTTATATTTGGAAGCCATTAGAGGGCTATGGTGAAAACGGAAATAACTTCCTTTAAAAACTGCAAAGAAGCTTTCTGTGAAACCGCTTTGTGTTCTTTTAATTCATGTCACAAAGTTACAGCTTTCCCTTCGGGAGTCCTTTCGCTAAGACTGTTCTTTTGGAAGTTGAAAAGTGATATTTGGAATCCCATAGTGCGCTATGGTGAAAATGGAAATATCTTCCCTTAATAACTGGAAAGAAGCTTTCTGAGAAACTGCTTTGTGTTCTGTTAATTCATCTCACATAGTTACAGCTTTCCCTTCAAGAAGCCTTTCGCTAAGGCTGTTCTTGTGTAATTTAGAAAGTGTTATTTGTAAGTCCTTAGAGGGGTAAGGTGAAAAAGGAAATATCTTCCGTTAAAAACTGGAAAGTAGCTTTCTGAGAGACTGCTTTGTGTTATGTTAATACATCTCACAGAGTTACATCTTTCCCTTCAAGAAGCCTTTCGCTAAGGCTGTTCTTGTGGAATTTAGAAAGTGATATTTGGAAGAACATAAAGGGCTATGTTGAAAATGGAAATATCTTCCTTTAAAAATTGGAAAGAAGCTTTCTGAGAAACTGCTTTGTGTTCTATTAATACATCTCACAGAGTTACAGCTTTCCCTTCAAGAAGCCTTTCGCTAAGGCTGTTCTTGTGGAATTGGCAAAGTGATATTTGGAAGCCCTTAGAGGGCTATGGTGAAAAAGGAAATATCTTTCGTTAAAAACTGGAAAGAAGCTTTTTGAGAAACTGCTTTGTGTTCTCTTAATACATCTCACAGAGTTACATCTTTCCCTTCAATAAGTCTTTCGCTAAGGCTGTTCTTGTGGAATTGGCAATGTGATTTTTGGAAGAACCTAGAGGGCTACCGTGAAAAAGGAAATATCTTCCGTTAAAAATTGGAAGGAAGCTTTCTGAGAAACTGTTTTGTGTTCTGTTAATTCATCTCACAGAGTTACAGCTTTCCCCACAGGAGTCCTTTCGCTAAGACTGTTCTTGTGGAATTTCCAAAGAGATATTTGCAAGCCATTAGAACGCTATGGTGTTAAAGGAAATATCTTCCGTTAAACTGGAAAGAAGCCTTCTGAAAAACTGCTTTGTGTTCTGTTAATTCATCTCACAGTGTTACAGCTTTCCCTTCAAGAAGCCTTTCGCTAAGGCTGTTCTTGTGGAATTGGCAAAGTGATATTTGGAAGCCCATAGTGGCCTAGGGTGAAAAAGGAAATATCTTCCGTTAAAAACTGGAAAGAAGCTTTCTGAGAAACTGCTTTGTGTTCTGCTAATTCATCTCACAGAGTTACATCTTTACCGTCAAGAAGACTTTCGCTATGGCTGTTCTTGTGGAATTGGCAAAATGATATTTGGAAGCCCATAGAGGGCTCTGGTGAAAAAGGAAATATCTTCCGTTAAAAACTGGAAAGAAGCTTTCTGAGAATCTGCTTTGTGTTCTGTTAATTCATCTCACAGAGTTACAGCTTTCCCTTCAAGAAGCCTTTGGCCAAGGCTGTTCTTGTGGAACTTAGAAAGTGATATTTGGAAGCCCAAAGAGGGCTATGGTGAAAAAGGAAATATCTTCCGTTAAAAACTGGAAAGAAGCTTTCTGAGAAACAGCTCTGTGTTCTGTTAACATCTCACAGAGTTACATCTTTCCCTTAAGGAAGCCTTTCGCTAAGGCTGTTCCTGTGGAATTGGCAAAGTGATATTTGGAAGCCGTTAGGGGGCTATGGTGTAAAAGGAAATATCTTCCGTTAAAAACTGGAAAGAAGCCCTCTGAAAAAGTGCTTTGTGTTCTGTTTATTCATCTCACAGAGTTACAGCTTTCACTTCAAGAAGCCTTTCGCTAAGGCTGTTCTTGTGGAATCTAGAAAGTGATATTTGGAAGGCCATAGAGGGCTATAGTGAAAAAGGAAATATCTTACTTTAAAAACTGGAAAGAAGCTTTCTGAGAAACTGCTTAGTGTTCTGTTAATACATCTCACAGAGTTACAGCTTTCCCTTCAAGAAGCCTTTCGCTAAGGCTGTTCTTGTGGAATTGGCAAAGTGATATTTGGAAGCCCTTAGAGGGCTATGGTGAAAAGGAAATATCTTCCATTAAAAACTGGAAAGAAGCTTTCTGAGAAACTGCTTTGTGTTCTTTTAATTCATCTCACAAAGTTACAGCTTTCCCCTCAAGAGTCCTTTCGCTAAGACAGTTCTTTTGGAATTTGAAAAGTGATATTTGGAATCCCATAATGTGCCATGGTGAAAAAGGAAATATCTTACGTTAAAAACTGAAAAGAAGCTTTCTGAGAAACTGCTTTGTGTTCTGTTAATTCATCTAACAGAGTTACATCTTTCCCTTCAAGAAGCCTTTTCCTAAGGCTGTGCTTGTGAAATTTAGAAAGTGATATTTGGAAGCCCATAGAGGGCTATGGTGAAAAAGGAAATATCTTCCTTTAAAAACTGGAAAGAAGCTTTCTGAGAAACTGCTTTGTTTTCTGTTAATACATCTCACAGAGTTACTGCTTTCCCTTCAAGAATCCTTTCGCTAAGGCTGTTCTGCTTTCTGAGAAAATGCTTTGTGTTCTGTTAATAATTCTCAAAAAGTTACATCCTTCCCTTCAAGAAGCCTTTCGCTAAGGCTGTTCTTGTGGATTTGGCAAAGTGATATTTAGAAGACCATAGAAGGCTATGGGGAAAAAGGAAATATCTTCCGTTAAAAACTGGAAAGAAGCCTTCTGAGAAAATGCTTTGTGTTCTGTGAATTCATCTCACAGAGTTACAGCTTTCCTTTCAAGAAGCCTTTGGCTAAGGCTCTTCTTGTGGAATTTAGAAAGTGATATTTGGAAGCCCATAGAGGGCTATGGTGAAAAAGGAAATATCTTCCATTAAAAACTGGAAAGAAACTTTCTGAGAAACTGCTTAGAGTCTGTTATTACATCTCACAGAGTTACAGCTTTCCCTTCAAGAAGCCTTTCGCTAAGGCTGTTTTGTGGAATTGGCAAAGTGATATTTGGAAGAACTTAGAGGGCTATGGTGAAAAAAGCAATATCTTTTTTTAAAAACTGGAAAGAAGCTTTCTGAGAAACTACTTAGTGTTCTGTTAATGCATCTCACAGAGTTACATCTTTCCCTTCAAGAAGCCTTTCGCAATGGCTGTTCTTGTGGAATTGGAAAAGTGATATTTGGAAACCCTTAGAGGGCTATGGTGAAAAGGAAAATATCTTCCGTGAAAAACTGGAAAGAAGCTTTCTGAGAAACTGCTTTAGGTTCTGTTAATACATCTCACAAAGTTACATCTTTCCCTTCTAGAAGCCTTTCTCAAAGGCTGTTCTTGTGGAATTGGCAAAGTGATATTTGGAATCCCATAGAGGGCTAAGGTGAAAAAGGAAATATCTTCCTTTAAAAACAGTAAAGAAGCTTTCTGAGAAACTGCTTAGTGTTCTGTTAATACATCTCCCAGAGTTACAGGTTTCCCTTCAAGAATCCTTTCGCTAAGGCTGTTCTTGTGGAATTGGAAAAGTTATATTTGGAAGCTCATAGAGAGCTATGGTGAAAAAGGAAATATCTTCCGTTAAAATGTGGAAAGAAGCTTTCTGAGAAACTGCTTAGTGTTCTGTTAATACATCTCACAGAGTAACATCTTTCCCTTCAAGACGCCTTTCGCTAAGGCTCTTCTTGTGGAATTGGAAAAGTGATATTTGGAAGAACTTAGAGGGCTATGGTGAAAAAGGAAATATCTTCCGTGAAAAACTGGAAAGAAGCTTTCTGAGAAACTGCTTTGTGTTCTGTTAATACATCTCACAGAGTTACATCTTTCCCTTCTAGAAGCCTTTCGCAAAGGCTGTTCTTGTGGAATTGGCAAAGTGATATTTGGAAGCCCATAGAGGTCTATGGTGAAAAAGGAAATATCTTCCGTTAAAAACTGGAAAGAAGCTTTCTGAGAAACTGCTTTGAGTTCTGTTAATACATCTCACAGAGTTACATCTTTCCCTTCAAGAAGCCTTTCGATTAGGCTCTTCTTGTGTAATTGGCAAAGTGATATTTGTAAGCCCATAGAGGGCGATGGTGAAAAAGGAAATATCTTCCGTTAAAAACTAGAAAGAAGCTTTCTAAGAAACTGCTTTGTGTTTTCTTAATACATCTCACAGAGTTACATCTTTCCCTTCAAGACGCCTTTCGCTAAGGCTGTTCTTGTGGAATTGCCAAAGTGATATTTGGAAGCCCATAGAGAGCTATGGTGAAAAAGGAAATATCTTCCGTTAAAAATTTTAAAGAAGGATTCTGAGAAACTGCTTTGTGTTCTGTTAATACATCTCACAGAGTTACAGCTTTCCCTTCAGGAAGCCTTTCGCTAAGGCTGTTCTTGTGGAATTTAGAAAGTGATATTTTTAACCTTAAAAGGCGATGGTGAAAAAGTAAATATCTTCCTTTGAAAACTGGAAAGAAGCTTTCTGAGAAACTGCTTTGTGTTCTGTTAATACATCTCACAGAGTTACATCTTTCCCTTCAAGAAGACTTTTGCTCAGGCTGTTCTTGTGGAATTGGCAAAGTGATATTTGGAAGCCCATAGAGGGCTATGGTGAAAGAGGAAATATCTTCCGTGAAAAACTGGAAAGAAGCTTTCTGAGAAACTGCTTTGTGTTCTGTTAATACATCTGACAGATTTACATCTTTCCTTCAAGAATCTTTTCCCTAAGGCTGTTCTTGTGGAATTGTCAAAGTGATATTTGGAAGCCCATAGAGGGCTATGGTGAAAAAGGAAATATCTTCCGTTAAAAACTGGAAAGAAGCCTTCTGAGATACTGCTTTGTGTTCTGTTAATTCATCTCACAGAGTTACAGCTTTCCCTTCAAGAAGCCTTTCGTTAAGGCTTTTCTTGTGGAATTTAGAAAGTGATATTTGAAAGGCCATAGAGGGCTAGGGTGAAAATGGAAATATCTTCCGTTAAAAACTGGAAAGAATCTTTCTGAGGAACTGCGTTGTGTTCTGTTAATTCACCTCACAGGGTTACAGCTTTCCCCTCAAGAGTCCTTTCGCTTAGATTGTTGTCGTGGAATTTGCAAGGTGATATTGGAAGCCCATACAGCGCTGAGGTGAAAAAGGAAATGTCTTCCGTTAAAAATTGGAAAGAAGCTTTCTGAGAATATGCTTTGTGTTCTATTAATTTATTTCACAGATTTACAGCTTTCCCTTCAAGAAGACTTTCGCTAAGGCTGTTCTTGTGGAATTGGCAAAGTGATATTTGGAAGCCCATAGAAGGCTATGGTGAAAAAGGAAATATCTTCCGTTAAAAACTGGAAAGAAGCCTTCTGAGAAACTGCTTTGTGTTCTGTAAATTCGTCTCACAGAGTTACAGCTTTCCCGTCAAGAAGCCTTTCGCTAAGGCTCTTCTTGTGGAATTTAGAAAGTGATATATGGAAGCCCATAGAGGGCTATGGTGAAAAAGGAAATATCTTCCATTAAAAACTGGAAAGAAGGTTTCTGAGAAACTGCTTAGTGTCTGTTATTACATCTCACAGAGTTACAGCTTTTTCTTCAAGAAGACTTTCGCTAAGGCTGTTCTTGTGGAATTGGCAAAGCGATATTTGGAAGCCCATAGAGGGCTATGTTGAAAAAAGAAATATCTTTTTTTAAAAACTGGAAAGAAGCTTTCTGAGAAACTACTTAGAGTTCTGTTAATGCATCTCACCGAGTTACATCTTTCCCTTCAAGAAACCTTTCGCTAAGGCTGTTCTTGTGGAATTAGCAAAGTGATATTTGGAAACCCTTAGAGGGCTATGGTGAAAAAGGAAATATCTTCCGTTAAAATCTGGAACGAAGCTTTCTGAGAAACTGTTTTGTGTTCTGTTAATACATCTCACAGAGTTACATCTTACCCTTCTAGAAGCCTTTCGCTAAGGCTTTTCTTGTGGAATTGGCAAAGTGATATTTGGAAGCCCATAGAGGGCTATGGTGAAAAAGGAAATATCTTCGGTTAAAAACTGGAAAGAAGCCTTTTGAGAATCTGCTTTGTGTTCTGTTAATTCATCTCAGTGAGTTACAGCTTTCCCTTCAAGAAGCCTTTCGCTAAGGCTGTTCTTGTGGAATTTAGAGAGTGATATTTGGAAGCCCATAGAGGGCTATGGTGAAAAAGGAAATATCTTCCGTTAAAAACTGCAAAGAAGCTTTCTGAGAAAATGCTTTGTGTTCTGTTAATTCATCTCACAGAGTTACAGCTTTCCCTTCCAAAAGCCTTTCGCTAAGGCTGTTATTGTGGAATATAGATAGTGATATTTGGAAAACGATAGAGGGCTATGGTGAAAAAGGAAATACCTTCCTTTAAAAACTGGAAAGAAGCTTTCTGAGTAACTGCTTAGTGTTCTGTTAACACATCTCACAGAGTTACAGCTTTCTCTTCAAGAATCCTTTCGCAAAGGCTGTTCTTGTGGAATTGGAAAGGTGATATTTGGAAGCCCATAGAGGGCTATTGTGAAAAAGGAATTATCTTCCGTTAAAAACTGGAAAGAAGCTTTCTGAAAAACTTCTTAGTGTTCTGTTAATACATCGCACAGAGTTACATCTTTCCCTTCATGAAGTCTTTCGCTAAGGCTGTTCTTGTGGAATTGGCAAAGTGATATTTGCAAGCCCATAGAGGTCTATGGTGAAAAAGGAAATATCTTCCGTTAAAAACTGGAATTAAGCTTTCTAAGAAACTCGTTTGTGTTCTGTTAATACATCTCACAAAGTTACATCTTTCCCTTCAAGAAGCCTTTCGCTAAGGCTGTTCTTGTGGAATTGGCAATGTGATCTTTGGAAGCCCTTAGAGGGCTACGGTGAAAAAGGAAATATCTTACGTGAAAAACTGGAAAGAAGCTTTCTGAAAACCTCCTTTGTGTTCTGTTAATACATCTCAGAGTGTTACACCTTTCCCTTCGTGAAGCCTTTCGCTAAGGCTGTTCTTGCGGTATTGGAAAAGTGATATTTCGAAGCCCATAGAGGGCTACGGTGAAAAAGGAAATATTTTCCGTTAAATACTGGAAAGAATCTTTCTGAGAAACTGTTTTGTGTTCTGTTAATACATCTCACAGAGTTACATCTTTCCCTTCTAGAAGCCTTTCGCTAAGGCTGTTTTTGTGGAATTGGCAAAGTGATATTTGGAAGCCCATACAGGGCTATGGTGAAAAAGGAAATATCTTCCGTTAAAAACTGGAAAGAAGCTTTCTGAGAAACTGCTTTTTGTTCTGTTAATACATCTCACAGAGTTACATCTTTCCCTTCAAGAAGCCTTTCGCTAAGGCTCTTCTTGTGGAATTGGCAAAGTGATATTTGGAAGCCCATAGAGGGCGATGGTGAAAAAGGAAATATCTTCCGTTAAAAACTGGAAAGAAGCTTTCTGAGAAACTGCTTTGTGTTCTGTTAATACATTTCACAGAGTTACATCTTTCCCTTCAAGACGCCTTTCGCTAAGGCTGTTCTTGTGGAATTGGCAAAGTGATATTTGGAAGCCCATAGAGGGCTATGGTGAAAAAAGAAATATCTTCCGTTAAAAATTTTAAAAAAGCCTTCTGAGAAACTGCTTTGTGTTCTGTAAATTCATCTCACAGAGTTACAGCTTTCCCTTCAAGAAGCCTTTCGCTAAGGCTGTTCTTGTGGAATTTAGAAAGTGATATTTCAAGCCCATAGAGGGCTATGGTGAAAAAGGAAATATCTTCCTTTGAAAACTGGAAAGAAACTTTCTGAGAAACTGCTTTGTGTTCTGTAATACATCTCACAGAGTTACATCTTTCCCTTCAAGAAGACTTTTGCTCAGGCTGTTCTTGTGGAATTGGAAAAGTGATATTTGAAAGCCCATAGAGGGCTATGGTGAAAAAGGAAATATCTTCCGTTAAATACTGGAAACAAGCTTTCTGAGAAACTGCTTTGTGTTCTGTTAATACATCTCACAAAGTTACATCTTTCCCTTCAAGAAGCCTTTCGCTAAGGTTGTTCTCGTGGAATTTAGAAACTGATATTTGGAAGCCGATAGACGGTTATGGTGAAAAAGGAAATATCTTCCTTTAAAAACTTTAAAGAAGCTTTCTGAGAAACTGCTTAGTGTTTTGTTAATACATCTCACAGAGTTACAGCTTTCCCTTCAAGAAGACTTTCGTTAAGGCTGTTCTTGTGGAATTTAGAAAGTGATATTTGGAAGCCCATAGAGAGCTATGGTGAAAAAGGAAATATCTTCCGTTAAAAATTTAAAGAAGCGTTCTCAGAAACTGCTTTGTGTTCCGTAAATTCATCTCACACAGTTACAGCTTTCCCTTCAAGAAGCCTTTCGCTAAGGTTGTTCTTGTTTAATTTAGAAAGTGATATTTGAAGCCCTTAAATGGCTATGGTGAAAAAGGAAATATCTTCCTTTAAAAACTGGAAAAAGCTTTCTGAGAAACTGCTTTGGGTTCTGTTAATACATCTCACAGAGTTACAGCTTTCCCTTCAAGACGCCTTTCGCTAAGGCTGTTCTTGTGGAATTGGAAAAAGTGAAATTTGGAAGCCCATAGAGTTCTATGGTGAAAAAGGAAATATCTTCCGTTAAAAACTGGAAAGAAGCCTTGTGAGAAACTGCTTTGTGTTCTCTTAATTCATCTCACAGAGTTCCATCTTTGCTTCAAGAAGACTTTCGCTAAGGCTGTTCTTGTGGATTGGCAAAGTGATATTTGGAAGCCCATAGAAGGCTAAGCTGAAAAAGGAAATATCTTCCGTAAAAAACTGGAAAGAAACTTTCTGAGAAACTGCTTTGTGTTCTGTTACTACATCTAACAGAGTTACATCTTTCCCTTCAAGACGCCTTTCGCTAAGGCTGTTCTTGTGGAATTGGCAAAGTGATATTTGGAAGCCCATACATGACTATGGTGAAAAAGGAAATATCTTCCGTTAAAAACTGGAAAGAAGCTTTCTGAGATACTGCTATGTGTTCTCTTAATACATCTCACAGAGTTACATCTTATCCTTTAAAGAAGCCTTTTGCTAAGGCTGTTCTTGTGGAATTGGAAAAGTGATATTTGGAAGTCCTTAGAGGGCTATGGTGAAAAAGGAAATATCTTTCGTTAAAAGATGGAAAGAAGCTTTCTGAAAAACTGCTTAGTGTTCTGTTAATATATCTCACAGAGTTACATCTTTCCCTTCAAGAAGCCTTTCGCTAAGGCTGTTCTTGTGGAATTGGCAAAGCGATATTTGGAAGCCCATAGAGGGCTACGGTGAAAAAGGAAATATCTTCCGTTGAAAACTAGAAAGAAGCTTTCTGAGAAACTGCTTTGTGTTCTGTTAATACATCTCACAGAGTTACATGTTTCCGTTCAAGAAGCCTTTCTCTACGGCTGTTCTTTAGGAATTGGAAAAGTGATATTTGGAAGCCCACAGATGGATATGGTGAAAAAGGAAATATCTTCCGTTACAAACAGGAAAGAAGCTTTCTGAGAACCTGCTTTGTCTTCTGTTAATACATCTCACAGTGTTACATCTTTCCCTTCAAGAAGCCTTTCTCTAAGGCTGTTCTTGTGGAATTGGCAAAGTGATATTTGGAAGCCCATGGAGGGCTATGGTGAAAAAGGAAATATCTTCCGTTAAAAACTGGAAAGAAGCCTTCTGAGAAACTGCTTTGTGTTCTGTTAATTCATCTCACATAGTTACATCTTTCCCTTCAAGAAGCCTTTCACTAAGGCTGTTCTCGTGGAATTTAGAAAGTGATATTTGGAAGCCCATGGAGGGCTATGGTGAAAAAGGAAATATCTTCCTTTAAAAACTGGGAAGAATCTTTCTGAGAAACTGCTTAGTGTTCTGTTAATACATCTCACAGTGTTACAGCTTTCCCTTCAAGAAGCCTTCCGCTAAGTCTGTTCTTGTGGAATTGGCAAAGTGATATTTGGAAGCCCATAGAGGGCTATGGTGAAAAAGGAAATAGCTTCCAGTAAAAACTTTAAAGAAGCGTTCTGAGAAACTGCTTTGTGTTCTGTAAATTCATCCCACAGAGTTACAGCTTTCCCTTCAAGAAGCCTTTCGCTAAGGTTGTTCTTGTTTAATTTAGAAAGTGATATTTGAAGCCCTTAAAGGGCTATTTTGAAAAAGGAAATATCTTCCTTTAAAAACTGGAAAGAAGCTTTCTGAGAAACTGCTTTGTGTTCTATTAATACATCTCACAGAGTTACAGCTTTCCCTTCAAGACGCCTTTCGCTAAGGCTGTTCTTGTGGAATTGGAAAAATGAAATTTGGAAGCCCACAGAGTTCAATGGTGAAAAAGGAAATATCCTCCGTTAAAAACTGGAAAGAAGCCTTCTGAGAAACTTCTTTGTGTTCTCTTAATTCATCTCACAGAGTTACATTTTTAACTTCAAGAAGACTTTCGCTAAGGCTGTTCTTGTAGAATTGGCAAAGTGATATTTGGAAGCCCATAGAGGGCTAGGGTGAAAAAGGAAATATCTTCCGTTAAAAACTGGAAAGAATCTTTCTGAGAAACTGCTTTGTGTTCTGTTAATACACCTCACAGAGTTACATCTTTCCCTTCAAGAAAGCTTTCGCTAGGGCTGTTCTTGTGTAATTTAGAAAGTGATATTTGGAAGCCCATGGAGTGCTTTGGTGAAAAAGGAAGTATCTTCGGTTAAAAACTGGAAAGAAGACTTCTGAGAAACTGCTTTGTGTTCTGTTAATTCATCTCACAGAGTTACAGCTTTCCTTTCTAGAAGCCTTTCGCTAAGGCTGTTCTTGTGGAATTTAGAAAGTGATATTTGCTAGCTCATAGAGGTCTACGGTGAAAAAGGAAATATCTTCCTTTAAAAACGGGAAAGAAGCTTTCTGAGAAACTGCTTAGTGTTCTGTTAATACATCTAACAGAGTTACAGCTTTCCCTTCAAGAAGCCTTTCGCTAAGGCTGTTCTTGTGGAATTGGCAAAGTGATATTTGGATGCCCTTAGAGGACTATGGTGAAAAAGGAAATATCTTCCGTTAAAAACTGGAAAGAAGCCTTCTGAGAAACTGCTTTGTGTTCTGTTAATACATCTCAGAGTGTTACAGCTTTCCCTTCGTGAAGCCTTTCGCTAAGGCTGTTCTTGTGCAATTGGAAAAGTGATATTTGGAAGCCCATAGAGGGCTATGGTGAAAAAGGAAATATCTTCCGTTAAATACTGGAAACAAGCTTTCTGAGAAACCGCTTTTTGTTAGGTTAATACATCCCACAGAGTTACAACTTTCACTTCAAGAAGCCTTTTGCTAAGGCTGTTCTTGTGGAATTGCAAAAGTGATATTTTGAAGCCAATAGAGGGCTATGGTGTAAAAGGTAATATCTTCTTTAAAAACTGGAAAGAAGCTTTCTGAGAAACTACTTAGTGTTCTGTTAATACATCTCCCAGAGTTACAGCTTTCCCTTCAAGAATCCTTTCGCTAAGGCTGTTCTTGTGGAATTGGAAAAGTGATATTTGGAAGCTCATAGAGGGCTATGGTGAAAAAGCAAATACCTTCCGTTAAAAATTGGAAAGAAACTTTCTGAGAAACTGCTTTGTGTTCTGTAAATACACCTCACTGACTTATTCTTTCCCTTCAAGAAGCCTTTCGCTAGGGCTGTTCTTGTGGAATTTAGAAAGTGATATTTGGAAGCCCATAGAGGGCTACGGTGAAAAAGAAGTATCTGCCGTTAAAAACTGGAAAGAAGCTTTCTGAGAAACTGCTTTGTGTTCTGTTAATACATCTCACAGAGTTACATGTTTCCCTTCAAGAAGCCTTTCGCTAAGGCTGTTCTTGTGGAATTGGCAATGTGATATTTGGAAGCCCATAGAGGGCTATGGTGAAAAAGGAAATATCTTCCGTTAAAAACTGGAAAGAAGACTTCTGAGAAACTGTTTTTTGTTCTGTTAATTCATCTCACAGAGTTACAGCTTTCCCTTCAAGAAGCTTTCGCTAAGGCTATTCTTGTGGAATTTATAAAGTGATATTTGGAAGCCCATACAGGGTTATGGTGAAAAAGGAAATATCTTCCTTTAAAAACTGGAAAGAAGCTTTCTGAGGAACTGCTTTGTGTTCTGTTAATACACCTCACAGCGTTACATCTTTCCCTTCAAGAAGCCTTTCGCTAAGGCTGTTCTTGTGGTATTGGCAAAGTGATATTTGGAAGCCCAAGAGGACGATGGTGAAAAAGGAAATATCTTCCGTTAAAAACTGCAAAGAAGCTTTCTGAGAAAATGCTTTGTGAAGAAGCCTTTCGCTAAGGCTGTTCTTGTGGATTTTAGAAAGTGATATATGGAAGCCCATAGGGGGCTGTGGTGAAAAAGGAAATACCTTCCTTTAAAAACTAGAAGGAAGCTTTCTGAGAAACTGCTTAGGGTTCTGTTAATACATCTCACAGAGTTACAGCTTTCCCCTCAAGAATGCTTTCGCTAAGGCTGTTCTTGTGGAATTGGAAACGTGATATTTGGAAGCCCATGTAGGGCTATGGTGAAAAAGGAAATATCTTCCTTCAAAAACTGGAAAGAAGCTTTCTGAGAAACTGCTTAGTGTTCTGTTAATTCATCCAACAGAATTACAGCTTTATCTTCAAGAAGCCTTTTGCCAAGGCTGTTCTTGTGGAATTGGCAAAGTGATAATTGGAAGCCCATAGAGGGCTATGGTGAAAAAGGAAATATCTTCCGTTAAAAACTGGAAAGAATCTTTCTGAGAAACTGCTTTGTGTTCTGTTAATACACCTCACAGAGTTACATCTTTCCCTTCAAGAAAGCTTTCGCTAGGGCTGTTCTTGTGTAATTTAGAAAGTGATATTTGGAAGCCCATGGAGTGCTTTGGTGAAAAAGGAAATATCTTCGGTTAAAAACTGGAAAGAAGACTTCTGAGAAACTGCTTTGTGTTCTGTTAATTCATCTCACAGAGTTACAGCTTTCCTTTCTGGAAGCCTTTCGCTAAGGCTGTTCTTGTGGAATTTAGAAAGTGATATTTGCTAGCTCATAGAGGTCTATGGTGAAAAAGGAAATATCTTCCTTTAAAAACGGGAAAGAAGCTTTCTGAGAAACTGCTTAGGGTTCTGTTAATACATCTAACAGAGTTACAGCTTTCCCTTCAAGAAGCCTTTCGCTAAGGCTGTTCTTGTGGAATTGGCAAAGTGATATTTGGATGCCCTTAGAGGACTATGGTGAAAAAGGAAATATCTTCCGTTAAAAACTGGAAAGAAGCCTTCTGAGAAACTGCTTTGTGTTCTGTTAATACATCTCAGAGTGTTACAGCTTTCCCTTCGTGAAGCCTTTCGCTAAGGCTGTTCTTGTGCAATTGGAAAAGTGATATTTGGAAGCCCCTAGAGGGCTATGGTGAAAAAGGAAATATCTTCCGTTAAATACTGGAAACAAGCTTTCTGAGAAACCGCTTTGTGTTAGGTTAATACATCCCACAGAGTTACAACTTTCACTTCAAGAAGCCTTTCGCTAAGGCTGTTCTTGTGGAATTGGAAAAGTGATATTTTGAAGCCAATAGAGGACTATGGTGAAAAAGGTAATATCTTCTTTAAAAACTGGAAAGAAGCTTTCTGAGAAACTACTTAGTGTTCTGTTAACACATCTCCCAGAGTTACACCTTTCCCTTCAAGAATCCTTTCGCTAAGGCTGTTCTTGTGGAATTGGAAAAGTGATATTTGGAAGCTCATAGAGGGCTATGGTGAAAAAGGAAATACCTTCCGTTAAAAATTGGAAAGAAACTTTCTGAGAAACTGCTTTGTGTTCTGTAAATACACCTCACAGACTTATTCTTTCCCTTCAAGAAGCCTTTCGCTAGGGCTGTTCTTGTGGAATTTAGAAAGTGATATTTGGAAGCCCATAGAGGGCTACGGTGAAAAAGAAGTATCTGCCGTTAAAAACTGGAAAGAAGCTTTCTGAGAAACTGCTTTGTGTTCTGTTAATACATCTCACAGAGTTACATGTTTCCCTTCAAGAAGCCTTTCGCTAAGGCTGTTCTTGTGGAATTGGCAATGTGATATTTGGAAGCCCATAGAGGGCTATGGTGAAAAAGGAAATATCTTCCGTTAAAAACTGGAAAGAAGACTTCTGAGAAACTGTTTTTTGTTCTGTTAATTCATCTCACAGTGTTACAGCTTTCCCTTCAAGAAGCTTTCGCTAAGGCTATTCTTGTGGAATTTATAAAGTGATATTTGGAAGCCCATAGAGGGTTATGGTGAAAAAGGAAATATCTTCCTTTAAAAACTGGAAAGAAGCTTTCTGAGAAACTGCTTTGTGTTCTGTTAATACACCTCACAGCGTTACATCTTTCCCTTCAAGAAGCCTTTCGCTAAGGCTGTTCTTGTGGTATTGGCAAAGTGATATTTGGAAGCCCAAGAGGACTATGGTGAAAAAGGAAATATCTTCCGTTAAAAACTGCAAAGAAGCTTTCTGAGAAAATGCTTTGTGAAGAAGCCTTTCGCTAAGGCTGTTCTTGTGGATTTTAGAAAGTGATATATGGAAGCACATAGGGGGCTGTGGTGAAAAAGGAAATACCTTCCTTTAAAAACTAGAAGGAAGCTTTCTGAGAAACTGCTTAGGGTTCTGTTAATACATCTCACAGAGTTACAGCTTTCCCCTCAAGAATGCTTTCGCTAAGGCTGTTCTTGTGGAATTGGAAACGTGATATTTGGAAGCCCATGTAGGGCTATGGTGAAAAAGGAAATATCTTCCTTCAAAAACTGGAAAGAAGCTTTCTGAGAAACTGCTTAGTGTTCTGTTAATTCATCCAACAGTGTTACAGCTTTATCTTCAAGAAGCCTTTTGCCAAGGCTGTTCTTGTGGAATTGGCAAAGTGATATTTGGAAGCCCATAGAGGGCTACGGTGAAAAAGAAGTATCTGCCGTTAAAAACTGGAAAGAAGCTTTCTGAGAAACTGCTTTGTGTTCTGTTAATACATCTCACAGAGTTACATGTTTCCCTTCAAGAAGCCTTTCGCTAAGGCTGTTCTTGAGGAATTGGCAATGTGATATTTGGAAGCCCATAGAGGGCTATGTTGAAAAAGGAAATATCTTCCGTTGAAAACTAGAAAGAAGACTTCTGAGAAACTTCTTTGTGTTCTGTTAACACATCTCACAGAGTTACATCTTTCCCTTCTAGAGGCCTTTGGCTAAGGCTGTTCTTGTTGAATTGGCAAAGTGATATTTGGAAGCCCATAGAGGGCTATGGTTAAATAGGAAATATCTTCCGTTAAAAACTTTAAAGAAGCCTTTTAAGAAACTGCTTTGTGTTCTGTTAATTCATCTCACAGAATTACAGTTTTCACTTCAAGAAGCCTTTCGCTAAGGCTGTTCTTTTATAATTTAGAAAGTGATATTTGGAAGCCAATAGAGGACTATGCTGAAAAGGTAAATATCTTCCTTTAAAAACTGGAAAGAAGCTTTCTGAGAAACTGCTTACTGTACTGTTAATACATCTCCCAGATTTAAAGCTTTCCCTTTCAGAACCGTTTCGCTAAGGCTGTTCTTGTGGAATTGTCGAAGTGATATTTGGAAAGCCATAGAGGGCTATGGTGAAAAAGGAAATATCTTCCTTTAAAAACTGGAAAGAAGCTTTCTGAGAAACTGCTTTGTGTTCTGTTAATACATCTCACAGAGTTACATGTTTCCCTTCAAGAAGCCTTTCGCTAAGGCTGTTCTTGTGGAATTGGCAATGTGATATTTGGAAGCCCATAGAGGGCTATGGTGAAAAAGGAAATATCTTCCGTTAAAAACTGGAAAGAAGACTTCTGAGAAACTGTTTTTTGTTCTGTTAATTCATCTCACAGAGTTACAGCTTTCCCTTCAAGAAGCTTTCGCTAAGGCTATTCTTGTGGAATTTATAAAGTGATATTTGGAAGCCCATAGAGGGTTATGGTGAAAAAGGAAATATCTTCCTTTAAAAACTGGAAAGAAGCTTTCTGAGAAACTGCTTTGTGTTCTGTTAATACACCTCACAGCGTTACATCTTTCCCTTCAAGAAGCCTTTCGCTAAGGCTGTTCTTGTGGTATTGGCAAAGTGATATTTGGAAGCCCAAGAGGACTATGGTGAAAAAGGAAATATCTTCCGTTAAAAACTGCAAAGAAGCTTTCTGAGAAAATGCTTTGTGAAGAAGCCTTTCGCTAAGGCTGTTCTTGTGGATTTTAGAAAGTGATATATGGAAGCCCATAGGGGGCTATGGTGAAAAAGGAAATACCTTCCTTTAAAAACTAGAAGGAAGCTTTCTGAGAAACTGCTTAGGGTTCTGTTAATACATCTCACAGAGTTACAGCTTTCCCCTTAAGAATGCTTTCGCTAAGGCTGTTC
Source organism: Chlorocebus sabaeus (assembly GCF_047675955.1). Lineage (NCBI taxonomy): Eukaryota > Metazoa > Chordata > Mammalia > Primates > Cercopithecidae > Chlorocebus > Chlorocebus sabaeus. The sequence goes on along the minus strand of NC_132914.1, from coordinate 36,111,824 downwards.
TTGTGGAATTGGAAACGTGATATTTGGAAGCCCATGTAGGGCTATGGTGAAAAAGGAAATATCTTCCTTCAAAAACTGGAAAGAAGCTTTCTGAGAAACTGCTTAGTGTTCTGTTAATTCATCCAACAGAGTTACAGCTTTACCTTCAAGAAGCCTTTTGCCAAGGCTGTTCTTGTGGAATTGGCAAAGTGATATTTGGAAGCCCATAGAGGGCTATGGTGAAAAAGGAAATATCTTCCGTTAAAAACTGGAAAGAATCTTTCTGAGAAACTGCTTTGTGTTCTGTTAATACACCTCACAGAGTTACATCTTTCCCTTCAAGAAAGCTTTCGCTAGGGCTGTTCTTGTGTAATTTAGAAAGTGATATTTGGAAGCCAATGGAGTGCTTTGTTGAAAAAGGAAATATCTTCGGTTAAAAACTGGAAAGAAGACTTCTGAGAAACTGCTTTGTGTTCTGTTAATTCATCTCACAGAGGTACAGCTTTCCTTTCTAGAAGCTTTTCGCTAAGGCTGTTCTTGTGGAATTTAGAAAGTGATATTTGGTAGCTCATAGAGGGCTATGGTGAAAAACGAAATATCTTCCTTTAAAAACGGGAAAGAAGCTTTCTGAGAAACTGCTTAGTGTTCTGTTAATACATCTAACAGACTAACAGCTTTCCCTTCAAGAAGCCTTTCGCTAAGGCTGTTCTTGTGGAAATGGCAAAGTGATATTTGGATGCCCTTAGAGGACTATGGTGAAAAAGGAAATATCTTCCGTTAAAAACTGGAAAGAAGCCTTCTGAGAAACTGCTTTGTGTTCTGTTATTACATCTCAGAGTGTTACAGCTTTCCCTTCGTGAAGCCTTTCGCTAAGGCTGTTCTTGTGCAATTGGAAAAGTGATATTTGGAAGCCCATAGAGGGCTATGGTGAAAAAGGAAATATCTTCCGTTAAATACTGGAAACAAGCTTTCTGAGAAACCGCTTTGTGTTAGGTTAATACATCCCACAGAGTTACAACTTTCACTTCAAGAAGCCTTTCGCTAAGGCTGTTCTTGTGGAATTGGAAAAGTGATATTTTGAACCAATAGAGGGCTATGGTGAAAAAGGTAATATCTTCTTTAAAAACTGGAAAGAAGCTTTCCGAGAAACTACTTAGTGTTCTGTTAATACATCTCCCAGAGTTATAGCTTTCCCTTCAAGAATCCTTTCGCTAAGGCTGTTCTTGTGGAATTCGAAAAGTGATATTTGGAAGCTCATAGAGGGCTATGGTGAAAAAGGAAATATCTTCCTTTAAAAACTGGAAAGAAGCTTTCTGAGAAACTGCTTTGTGTTCTGTTAATACATCTCACAGAGTTACAGCTTTCCCTTCAAGAATCCTTTCGCTAAGGCTGTTCTTGTGGAATTTAGAAAGAGATATTTGGAAGCCCAGAGAGGGCTATGGTGAAAAAGGAAATATCTTCCGTTCAAAACTGGAAAGAAGCTTTCTGAGAAACTGCTTTGTGTTCTGTTAATACATCTCACAGAGTTACACCTTTCACTTCAAGAAGCCTTTCGCTAAGGCTGTTCTTGTGGAATTGGTAAAGTGATAATTGGAAGCCCTTAGAGGGCTATGGTGAAAAAGGAAATATCTTCCGTTAAAAACTGGAAAGAAGCTTTCTGAGAAACTGCTTTGTGTTCTGTTAATTGATCTCACCGAGTTACAGCTTTCCCCTCAAGAGTCCTTTCGCTAAGACTGTTCTTATGCAATATGCAAAGTTATATTTTGAAGCCCATAGTGTTCTATGGTGAAAAAGGAAATATCTTACGTTAAAAACTGGAAAGAAGCTTTCTGAGAAACTTCTTTGTGTTCTGTTAATTCATCTCACAGAGTTACAGCTTTCCCTTCAAGAAGCCTTTCGCTAAGGCTGTTCTCGTGGAATTTAGAAAGTGATATTTGGAAGCCCATAGAGGGCTATTTTGAAAATAGAAATATCTTCCTTTAAAAACTGGAAAGAAGCTTTCTGAGAAACTGCTTTGTGTACTGTTATTACATCCCACAGAGTTACAGCTTTCCCTTCAAGAAGCCTTTCGCTACGGCTGTTCTTGAAGAATTGGCAAAGTGATATTTGAAAGGCCGTATAGGGATATGGTGAAAATGGAAATGTCTTCCGTTAAAAACAGGAAAGAAGCTTTCTGAGAAACTGCTTTGTGTTCTGTTAATACATGTCACAGAGTTACATCTTTCCCTTCAAGAAACGTTTCGCTAAGCTTGTTCTTGTGGAATTGGCAAAGTGATATTTGGAAACCCAGAGAGTGCTATGGTGAAAAAGGAAAATCTTCTGTTAAAAACTGGAAAGAAGTTTTCTGAGAAACTACTTTGTGTTCTTTTAATTCATCTCACAAAGTTACAGCTTTCCCCTCAAGAGTCCTTTCGTTAAGACTGTTCTTTTGCAATTTGAAAAGTGATATTTGGAATCCCATATGCGCTACAGTGAAAAATGAAATATCTTCCCTTAAAAACTGGAAAGAAGCTTTCTGAGAAACTGCTTTGTGTTCTGTTAATTCATCTCACAGAGTTACATCTTTCCCTTCAAGAAGCCTTTCGCTACAGCTGTTCTTGTGGAATTGGCAAAGTGATATTTGGAAGCCCATAGAGGTCTATGGTGAAAAAGGAAGTATCTTCGTTAAAAACTGGAAAGAAGCTTTCTGAGAAACTGCTTTGTGTTCTGTTAATTCATCTCACAGAGTTATAGCTTTCCCCTCAAGGGTCCTTTCGCTAAGACTGTTCTTATGGAATTTGAAAACTGATATTTAGAAGCCCATAGAGCGCTGTGGTGAAAAAGAAAATATCTTACGTTAAAAACTGGAAAGAGGCTTTCTGAGAAACTGTTTTGTGTTCTGGAAATTCATCTCAGAGACTTACAGTTTACCCTTTAAGTTGCCTTTCGCTAAGGCTGTTGTTGTGTAATTTAGAAAGTGATATTTCGAAGCCCATAGAGGGCTATGGTGAAAATGGAAATATCTTCCGTTAAAAACTGGAAAGAACCTTTCTGAGAAACTGCTTTGTGTTATGTTAGTGCATCTCACAGTGTTACAGCTTTCCCTTCAAGAAGCCTTTCGCTAAGGCTGTTCTTGTGGAATTTACAAAGTGATATTTGGAAGACCTTAGAGGGCTATGGTGAAAAACGAAATATCTTCCGTTAAAAACTGGAAAGAAGCTTTCTGAGAAACTGCTTTGTCTTCTGTTAATACGTCTCACAGAATTGCAGCTTTTCCTCCAAGAAGCCTTTCGCTAAGGCTCTTCTTGTGGAATTCACAAAGTGATATTTGGAAGCCCATAGAGGGCTATGGTGAAAAAGGAAATATCTTCCTTTAAAAACTGGAAAGAAGCTTTCTGGGAAACTGCTTTGTGTCTGTTAATTCATCTCACAGAGTTACATCTTTCCCTTAAAGAAGCTTTTCGCTAAGGCTGTTCTTGTGGAATTGGCAAAGTGATATTTGGAAGCCCATTGAGGGCTATGGTGAAAAAGGAAATATCTTCCTTTAAAAACTGGAAAGAAGCTTTCTGAGAAACTGCTTTGTCTCTGTTAATACATCTCACAGAGTTACATCTTTCCCTTCAAGAAGCCTTTCGCTAAGGCTGTTCTTGTGGAATTGGCAAAGTTATATTTGGAAGCAAATAGAGGGCTATGGTGAAAAAGGAAATATCTTCCTTTAAAAACTGGAAAGAAGCCTTCTGAAAAACTGCTTAGTGTTCTGTTAATACATCTCACAGAGTTACATCTTTCCCTTCAAGAAGCCTTTCGCTAAGGCTCTTCTTGTGGAATGGGCAAAGTGATATTTGGAATCCCATAGAGGGCGATGGTGAAAAAGGAAATATCTTCCGTTAAAAACTGGAAAGAAGCTTTCTGAGAAAGTGCTTTTTGTTCTGTTAATACATCTCAAAGAGTAACATCTTTCCCTTCAAGACGCCTTTCACTAAGGCCTGTTCCTGTGGAATTGGCAAAGTGATATTTGGAAGCCCATAGAGGGCTATGGTGAAAAAGGAAATATCTTCCGTTAAAAACTGGAAGGAAGCCTTCTGAGAAACTGCTTTGTGTTCTCTTAATTCATCTCACAGAATTACATCTTTCCCTTCAAGAACCGTTCGCTAAGGATGTTCTTGTGGAATTGGCAAAGTGATATTTGGAAGCCCGTAGAGGGCTATGGTGAAAAAGGAAATATCTTCCTTTAAAAACTGGAAAGAAACTTTCTGAGAAACTGCTTTGTGTTCTGTTAATACATCTCACAGAGTTACATCTTTCCCTTCAAGAAGCCTTTCGCTAAGGCTGTTCTTGTGCAATGGCAAAGTGATATTTAGAAGCCCATAGAGGGCTATGGTGAAAAAGGAAATATCTTCCATTAAAAACTGGAAAGAAGCCTTCTGAGAAACTGTTTGTGTTCTGTTAATTCGTCTCACAGAGTTACAGCTTTCCCTTCAAGAAGCCTTTCGCTAAGGCTGTTTTTGTGGAATTGGCAAAGTGGTATTTGGAAGCCCATAGAGGGCTATGGTGAAAAAGGAAATATCTTCTGTTAAAAACTGGAAAGAGGCTTTCTGAGAAAGTGCTTTGTGTTCTGTTAATACATCTCAGAGTGTTACAGCTTTCCCTTCAAGAAGCCTTTCCCTAAGGCTGTTCTTGTGGAACTGGCAAGGTGATATTTGGAAGCCCACAGAGGGCTATGGTGAAAAAGGAAATAACTTCCGTTAAAAACTGGAAAGAAGCTTTCTGAGAAAATGCTTTGTGTTCTGTTAATAATTCTCACAAAGTTACATCCTTCACTTCAAGAAGCCTTTCGCTAAGGCTGTTCTTGTGGAATTGGCAAAGCGATATTTGGAAGATCTTAGAGGGCTAAGGTGAAAAAGCAAATATCTTCCATTAAAAACTGGAAAGAAGAATTCTGAGAAACTGCTTTGTGTTCTGTTAATTCATCTCAGAGAGTTACATCTTTCCCTTCAAGAAGCCTTTCGCTAGGGATGTTCTTGTGGAATTTAGATAGTGATATTTGGAAGCGCATAGAGGGCTTTGGTGAAAAAGGAAATATCTTCCGTAAAAAACTGGAAAGAGGCCTTCTGAGAAACTGCTTTGTGTTCTGTTAATTCATCTCACAGAGTTACAGCTTTCCCTTCAAGAAGACTTTCGCTAAGGCTGTTCTTGTGGTATTTAGAAAGTGATATTTGGAAGCACATAGAGGGCTATGGTGAAAAAGGAAATATCTTCCTTTAAAAACTGGAAAGAAGCTTTCTGAGAAACTTCTTTGTCTTCTGTTAATACATCTCACAGAGTTACATCTTTCCCTTCAAGCAGCCTTTCGCTACGGCTGTTCTTGTGGAATTGGCAAAGTGATATTTGGAAGCCCATAGAGGGCTATGTTGAAAAAGGAAATATCTTCCGTTAAAAACTGCAAAGAAGCGTTCTGAGAAAATGCTTTGTGTTCTGCTAATTCATCTCGCAGAGTTACAGCTTTCCCTTCAAGAAGCCTTTCGGTAAGGCTGTTCTTGTGGAATTTAGAAAGTGATATTTGGAAGCCCATAGAGGGCTATGGTGAAAAAGGAAATATCTTCCTTTAAAAACTGGAAAGAAGCTTTCTGAGGAACTGCTTTGTGTTCTGTTAATACATCTCACAGAGTTACATCTTTCCCTTCAAGAAGCCTTTCGCTAAGGCTGTTCTTGTGGAATTGGCAAAGTGATATTTGGAAGCCCATAGAGGGCTTTGGTGAAAAAGGAAATATCTTCCGTTAAAAACTGCAAAGAAGCCTTCTGAGAAACTTCTTTGTGTTCTGTTAATTCAACTCACAGAGTTACAGCTTTCCCTTCCAGAAGCCTTTCGCTAAGGCTGTTCTTGTGGAATTTAGAAAGTGATATTTGGAAGCCCATAGAGGGCTATGGTGAAAAAGGAAATATCTTCCTTTAAAAACTGGAAAGAAGCTTTCTGGGAAACTGCTTTGTGTCTGTTAATTCATCTCACAGAGTTACATCTTTCCCTTAAAGAAGCTTTTCGCTAAGGCTGTTCTTGTGGAATTGGCAAAGTGATATTTGGAAGCCCATTGATGGCTATGGTGAAAAAGGAAATATCTTCCTTTAAAAACTGGAAAGAAGCTTTCTGAGAAACTGCTTTGTCTCTGTTAATACATCTCACAGAGTTACATCTTTCCCTTCAAGAAGCCTTTCGCTAAGGCTGTTCTTGTGGAATTGGCAAAGTTATATTTGGAAGCAAATAGAGGGCTATGGTGAAAAAGGAAATATCTTCCTTTAAAAACTGGAAAGAAGCCTTCTGAAAAACTGCTTAGTGTTCTGTTAATACATCTCACAGAGTTACATCTTTCCCTTCAAGAAGCCTTTCGCTAAGGCTCTTCTTGTGGAATGGGCAAAGTGATATTTGGAATCCCTTAGAGGGCGATGGTGAAAAAGGAAATATCTTCCGTTAAAAACTGGAAAGAAGCTTTCTGAGAAAGTGCTTTTTGTTCTGTTAATACATCTCAAAGAGTAACATCTTTCCCTTCAAGACGCCTTTCACTAAGGCCTGTTCCTGTGGAATTGGCAAAGTGATATTTGGAAGCCCATAGAGGGCTATGGTGAAAAAGGAAATATCTTCCGTTAAAAACTGGAAGGAAGCCTTCTGAGAAACTGCTTTGTGTTCTCTTAATTCATCTCACAGAATTACATCTTTCCCTTCAAGAACCGTTCGCTAAGGATGTTCTTGTGGAATTGGCAAAGTGATATTTGGAAGCCCGTAGAGGGCTATGGTGAAAAAGGAAATATCTTCCTTTAAAAACTGGAAAGAAACTTTCTGAGAAACTGCTTTGTGTTCTGTTAATACATCTCACAGAGTTACATCTTTCCCTTCAAGAAGCCTTTCGCTAAGGCTGTTCTTGTGCAATGGCAAAGTGATATTTAGAAGCCCATAGAGGGCTATGGTGAAAAAGGAAATATCTTCCATTAAAAACTGGAAAGAAGCCTTCTGAGAAACTGTTTGTGTTCTGTTAATTCGTCTCACAGAGTTACAGCTTTCCCTTCAAGAAGCCTTTCGCTAAGGCTGTTTTTGTGGAATTGGCAAAGTGGTATTTGGAAGCCCATAGAGGGCTATGGTGAAAAAGGAAATATCTTCTGTTAAAAACTGGAAAGAGGCTTTCTGAGAAAGTGCTTTGTGTTCTGTTAATACATCTCAGAGTGTTACAGCTTTCCCTTCAAGAACCCTTTCCCTAAGGCTGTTCTTGTGGAACTGGCAAGGTGATATTTGGAAGCCCACAGAGGGCTATGGTGAAAAAGGAAATAACTTCCGTTAAAAACTGGAAAGAAGCTTTCTGAGAAAATGCTTTGTGTTCTGTTAATAATTCTCACAAAGTTACATCCTTCACTTCAAGAAGCCTTTCGCTAAGGCTGTTCTTGTGGAATTGGCAAAGCGATATTTGGAAGATCTTAGAGGGCTAAGGTGAAAAAGCAAATATCTTCCATTAAAAACTGGAAAGAAGAATTCTGAGAAACTGCTTTGTGTTCTGTTAATTCATCTCAGAGAGTTACATCTTTCCCTTCAAGAAGCCTTTCGCTAGGGATGTTCTTGTGGAATTTAGATAGTGATATTTGGAAGCGCATAGAGGGCTTTGGTGAAAAAGGAAATATCTTCCGTAAAAAACTGGAAAGAGGCCTTCTGAGAAACTGCTTTGTGTTCTGTTAATTCATCTCACAGAGTTACAGCTTTCCCTTCAAGAAGACTTTCGCTAAGGCTGTTCTTGTGGAATTTAGAAAGTGATATTTGGAAGCCCATAGAGGGCTATGGTGAAAAAGGAAATATCTTCCTTTAAAAACGGGAAAGAAGCTTTCTGAGAAACTGCTTTGTCTTCTGTTAATACATCTCACAGAGTTACATCTTTCCCTTCAAGCAGCCTTTCGCTACGGCTGTTCTTGTGGAATTGGCAAAGTGATATTTGGAAGCCCATAGAGGGCTATGTTGAAAAAGGAAATATCTTCCGTTAAAAACTGCAAAGAAGCCTTCTGAGAAAATGCTTTGTGTTCTGCTAATTCATCTCGCAGAGTTACAGCTTTCCCTTCAAGAAGCCTTTCGGTAAGGCTGTTCTTGTGGAATTTAGAAAGTGATATTTGGAAGCCCATAGAGGGCTATGGTGAAAAAGGAAATATCTTCCTTTAAAAACTGGAAAGAAGCTTTCTGAGAAACTGCTTTGTGTTCTGTTAATATATCTCACAGACTTACATCTTTCCCTTCAAGAATCCTTTCCCTAAGGCTGTTGTTGTGGAATTGGCAAAGTGATATTTGGAAGCCCATAGAGGCCTTTGGTGAAAAAGGAAATATCTTCCGTTAAAAACTGGAAAGAATCCTTCAGAGAAACTGTTTGTGTTCTGTTAATTCGTCTCACAGAGTTACAGCTTTCCCTTCACAAAGCCTTTCGCTAAGGCTGTTCTTGTGGAATTTAGAAAGTGATATTTGGAAGCCCATAGAGGGCTATGGTGAAAAAGGAAATACCTTCCTTTAAAAACAGGAAAGAAGCTTTCTGAGAAACTGCTTAGTGTTCTGTTAATACATGTCACAGAGTTACAGATTTCCCTTCAAGAATCCTTATGCTATGGCTGTTTTTGTGGAATTGGCAAAGTGATATTTGGAAGCCCATTGAGGGCTACGGAGAAAAAGGAAATATCTTCCGTTAAAAACTGGGAAGAAGCTTTCTGAGAAATTGCTTTGTGTTCTGTTACTACATCGCACAGAGTTACATCTTTCCCTTCAAGAAGCCTTTCCCTAAGGCTGTTGTTGTGGAATTGGCAAAGTTATATTTGGAAGCCCATAGAGGGCTATGGTGAAAAAGGAAATATCTTCCGTTAAAAACTGGAAAGAAGCTTTCTGAAAAATTGCTTAGTGTTCTGTTAATACATCCAACGGGGTTAAAGCTTTCCCTTCAGTAGGCCTTTCGCTAAGGCTGTTCTTGTGGAATTTAGAAAGTGATATTTGGAAGCCCATAGAGGGTTATGGTGAAAAAGGAAATGTCTTCCTTTAAAAACTGGAAAGAAGCTTTCTGAGAAACTGCTTTGTGTTCTGTTAATTCATCTGAGAGAGTTACAGCTTTCCCTTCAAGAAGCCTTTCGCTAAGGCTGTTCTTGTGAAATATAGAAAGTGATATTTGGAAGCCCATAGAGGGCAAGGGTGAAAAAGGAAATATCTTCCTTTAAATACTGGAAAGAAGCTTTCTGAGAAACGGCTTTGTGTTCTGTTAATTCATCTCACAGAGTTACACCTTTCCCATCAAGAGTCCTTTCGCTAAGAATGTTCTTATGGAATTTGCACAGTATATTTGGAAGCCCTTAGAGCGCTATGGTGAAAAAGAAAATATCTTTCGTTAAAAACTGGAAAGAAGCTTTCTGAGAAACTTCTTTGTGCTCTGTTAATTCATCTCACAGAGTTACAGCTTTCCCTTCAAGAAGCCTTTCGCCAAGGCTGTTCTTGTGGAATTTAGAAAGTGATATTTGGAAGCCCATAGATGGTTATGGTGAAAAAGGAAATATCTTCCGTTAAAAACTGGAAAGAAGCTTTCTGAGAAACTGCTTTTTGTTCTGTTAATACATCTCACAGAGTTTCATCTTTCTCTTCAAGAAGTCTTTCGCTAAGGCTGTTCTTGTGGAATTGGCAAAGTGATATTTGGAAGCCCATAGAGGGCTATGATGAAAAAGGAAATATCTTCCGTTAAAAACTGGAAAGAAGCTTTCTGAGAAACTGCTTTCTGTTCCGTTAATTCATTTCAGAGAGTTACAGCTTTCCACTCAAGAGTCCTTTCGCTAAGACTGTTCTGGAATTTGCAAAGTGATATTTGGAAGCCCGTACAGCGCCGTGGTGAAAAAGGAAATATCTTCCGTTAAAAACTGGAAAGAAGCTTTCCGAGAAACTGCTTTGTATTCCTTTAATTCATCTCACAAAGTTACAGCTTTCCCCTCAAGACTCCTTTCGGTAAGACTGTTCTTTTGGAATTTGAAAAGTGATATTTGGAATCCCATAATGTGCCATGGTGAAAAAGGAAATATCTTACGTTAAAAACTGAAAAGAAGCTATCTGAGAAACTGTTTTGTGTTGTGTTAATTCATCTCACAGAGTTACAGCGTTCCCTTCAAGAAGCCTTTCGCTAAGGCTGTTCTTGTGAAATTTAGAAAGTGATATTTGGAAGCCCATAGAGGGCTAGGGTGAAAAAGGAAATATCTTCCTTTAAAAACTGGAAAGAAGCTTTCTGAGAAACGTCTTTGTGTTCTGTTAATACATCTCACAAAGATACCTCTTTCCCTTCAAGAAGCCTTTCGCTAAGGCTGTTCTTGTGGAATTGCCAAAGTGATATTTGGAACCCCTAGAGGGCTATGGTGAAAAAGGAAATATCTTCCGTTAAAAACTGGAAAGAAGCTTTCTGCGAAACTGCATACTGTTCTGTTAATTCATCTCACAGAGTTACATAATTCCCTGCAAGAAGCCTTTGGATAAGACTGTTCTTGTGGAATTGGAAAAGTGATATTTGAAAGCCCATAGAGGGCTAAGGTGAAAAAGGAAATATCTTCCGTTAAAAACTGGAAAGAAGCTTTCTGAGAAACTGCTTTGTGTTCTGTTAATTCATCTCACAGAGTTACAGCTTTCCCCTCAAGAGTCCTTTCGCTAACACGGTTCTTGTGGAATTGGCAAAGTAATATTTGGAAGCCCATAGAGCGCTAGGGTGAAAAATGACATATCTTCCGTTAAAAACTGAAAAGAAGCTTTCTGAGAAACTGCTTAGTGTTCTGTTTATACATCTCACAGAGTTACAGCTTTCCCTTCAAGAAGCCTTTCACTAATGCTGTTCCTGTGGAATTGGCAAAGTGATATTTGGAAGACCATAGAGGGCTATGGTGAAAAAGGAAATATCTTCCGTTAAAAACTGGAAAGAAGCTTTCTGAGAAACTGCTTTCTGTTCTGTTAATTCATCTCACAGAGTTACATCTTTCCCTTCAAGAAGCCTTTCGCTAAGGCTTCTCTTGTGGAATTGGCAAAGTGATATTTAGAAGCCCATAGAGGGCTATGGTGAAAAAGGAAATATCTTCCGTTAAATACTGGAAAGAAGCTTTTTGAGAAACTGCTTTGTTTTCCGTTAATTCATCTCACAGAGTTACACCTTTCCCCTCAAGAGTCCTTTCGCTAAGAATGTTCTTATGGAATTTGCAAAGTATATTTGGAAGCCGTTAGAGCGCTATGGTGAAAAAGGAAATATCTTACGTTAAAAACTGGAAAGAAGCTTTCTGAGAAACTTCTTTGTGTTCTGTTAATTCATCTCTCAGAGTTACCCCTTTCCCTTCAAGAAACCTTTCGCCAAGGCTGTTCTTGTGGAATTTAGAAAGTGATATTTTGAAGCCCATAGAGGGCTATGGTGAAAAAGGAAATATCTTTCGTTAAAAACTGGAAAGAAGCTTTCTGAGAAACTGGTTTTTGTTCTGTTAGCACATCTCACAGAGTTAAATCTTTCTCTTCAAGAAGTCTTTCGTTAAGGCTGTTCTTGTGGAATTGGCAAAGTGATATTTGGAAGCCCATAGAGGGCTATGATGAAAAAGGAAATATCTTCCGTTAAAAACTGGAAAGAAGCTTTCTGAGAAACTGCTTTCTGTTCTGTTAATTCATTTCAGAAACTTACAGCTTTCCCCTCAAGACTCCTTTCGCTAAGACTGTTCTTTTAGAACTTGAAAAGTGATATTTGGAATCCCATAGTGCGCTATGGTGAAAAACGAAATATCTTCCGTTAAAAACTGGAAAGAAGCTATCTGAGAAACTGTTTTGTGTTGTGTTAATTCATCTCACAGAGTTACAGCGTTCCCTTCAAGAAGCCTATCGCTAAGGCTGTTCTTGTGGAATTGGCAAAGTGATATTTGGAAGCTCATTGAGGGCTATGGTGAAAAAGGAAATATCTTCCGTACAAAACTGGAAAGAAACTTTCTGAGAACTTGCTTTGTGTTCTGTTAATACATCTCACAGAGTTACATCTTTCCCTTCAAGAAGCCTTTCGCTAAGGCTGTTCTTGTGGAATTGGAAAAGTGATATTTGGAAGCCCATAGAGGGCTATGGTGAAAAAGGAAATATCTTCCGTTAAAAACTGGAAAGAAGCTTTCTGAGAAACCGCTTTATGTTGTGTTAATACATCTCACAGAGTTACATCTTTCCCTTAAGGAAGCCTTTCGCTAAGGCTGTTCTTGTGGAATTGGCAAAGTTATATTTGGAAGCCCATAGAGGGCTATGGTGAAAAAGGAAATATCTACCGTTAAAAGCTGCAAAGAAGCTTTCTGAGAAACTGCTTTCTGCTCTGTTAATACATCTCACAAAGCTACATCTTTCCCTTCAAGAAGCCTTTTGCTAAGGCTGTTCTTGTGGAATTGGAAAAGTGATATTTGGAAGCCCATAGGGTGCTATGGTGAAAAAGGAAATATCTTCCGTTAAAAACTGGAAAGAAGCATTCTGAGAAACTGCTTTGTGTTCTTTTAATTCACTTCACAGAGTTACAGCTTTCGCCTCAAGAGTCCTTTATCTAAGACAGTTCTTTTGGAATTTGAAAAGTGATATTTGGAAGCCCATAGAGCGCTATGGTGAAAAAGGAAATATCTTACGTTAAAAAATGGAAAGATGCTTTCTCAGAAACTTCTTTGTGTTCTGTTAATTCATCCCACAGAGTTACAGCTTTTCCTTCAAGAAGCCTTTCGCTAAGGCTGTTCTTGTGGAATTTAGAAAGTGATATTTGGAAGCCCATAGAGGGCTATGGTGAAAAAGGAAATATCTTCCGTTAAAAACTGCAAAGAAGCTTTCTGAGAAACTACTTTGTTTTCTGTTAATACATCTCACAGAGTTACATCTTTCCCATCAAGAAGCCTTTTGCTAAGGCTGTTCTTGTGGAATTGGCAAAGGGATATTTGGAAGCCCAGAGCGGGCTATGGTGAAAAGGAAATATCTTCCATTAGTAACTGGGAAGAAGTTTTCTGAGAAACTGCTTAGTGTTCTTTAAATCTTCTCAAAAATTAAAGCTTTCCCCTCAAGAGTCCTTTCGCTAAGACTGTTCTGGAATTTTCAAAGTGATATTTGGAAGCCCGTACATCGCCGTGGTGAAATAGGAAATATCTTCCGTTCAAAACTGGAAAGAAGCTTTCCGAGAAACTGCTTTGTGTTCCTTTAATTCATCTCACAAAGTTACAGCTTTCCCCTCAAGACTCCTTTCGCTAAGAATGTTCTTATGGAATTTGCAAAGTATATTTGGAAGCCCATAGAGGGCTATGGTGAAAAACGAAATATCTTCCGTTAAAAACTGGAAAGAAGCTATCTGAGATACTGTTTTGTGTTGTGTTAATTCATCTCACAGAGTTACAGCGTTCCCTTCAAGAAGCCTATCGCTAAGGCTGTTCTTGTGGAATTGGCAAAGTGATATTTGGAAGCCCATTGAGGGCTATGGTGAAAAAGGAAATATCTTCCGTTAAAAACTGTAAAGAAATTTTCTGAGAAACTGCTTTGTGTTCTGTTAATACATCTCACAGAGTTACATCATTCCGTTCAAGAAGCCTTTCGCTAAGGCTGTTCTTGTGGAATTGGCAAAGTGATATTTGGAAATCCATAGTGGGCTATGGTGAAAAAGGAAATATCTTCCGTTAAAAACTGGAAAGAAGCTTTCTGAGAAACTGCTTTGTGTTGTGTTAATACATCCCACAGAGTTACATCTTTCCCTTAAGGAAGACTTTCGCTAACACGGTTCTTGTGGAATTGGCTAAGTGATATTTGGAAGCCCATAGAGGGCTATGGTGAAAAAGGAAATATCTACCGTTAAAAGCTGGAAAGAAGCTTTCTGAGAAACTGCTTTGTGTTCTGTTAATACATCTCACAGAGCTACATCTTTAACTTCAAGAAGCCTTTTGCTAACACTGTTCTTTTGGAATATGAAAAGTGATATTTGGAAGCCCATAGAGCGCTATAGTGAAAAAGGAAATATCTTCTGTTAAAAACTCAAAGAAGCTTTCTGAGAAACTGCTTAGTGTTCTGATAATTCACCTCACAGAGTTACAGCTTTCCCTTCAAGAAGCCTTTCGCTAAGGCGGTTCTTGTGGAATTTAGAAAGTGATATTTGGAAGCCCATAGAGGGCTAAGGTGAAAAAGGAAATATCTTCCGTTAAAAACTGGAAAGAATCTCTCTGAGAAACTGCTTTGTGTTCTGTTATTACATCCCACAGAGTTGCAGCTTTCACTTCAAGAAGCCTTTCACTAAGGCTGTTCTTGTGGAATTGGCAAAGTGATATTTGGAAGCCCATACACGGCTATCGAGAAAAAGAAAATATCTTCCGTTAAAAACTGGAAAGAAGCTTTCTGAGAAACTGCTTTGTGTTCTGTTAATTCATCTCACAGAGTTACAGCTTTTCCTTCAGAAGCCTTTCGCTAGCACGGTTCTTGTGGAATTGGCAAAGTGATATTTTGAAGCCCATAGAGCGCTAGGGTGAAAAAGGAAATATCTTACGTTAAAAATTGGAAAGAAACTTTCTGAGAAACTTCTTTGTGTTCTGTTAATTCATCCCACAGAGTTACAGCTTTTCCTTCAAGAAGCCTTTCGCTAAGGCTGTTCTTGTGGAATTTAGAAAGTGATATTTGGAAGCCCATAGAGGGCTAAGATGAAAAACGAAATATCTTCCGTTAAAAACAGGAAAGAATTTTTCTGAGAAACTGCTTTGTGTTCTGTTATTACATCCCACAGAGTTGTAGCTTTTCCATCAAGAAGCCTTTTGCTAAGGCTGTTCTTGTGGAATTGGCAAAGTGATATTTGGAAGCTCATACACGGCTATCATGAAAAAGGAAATATCTTCCGTTAAAAACTGGAAAGAAGTTTCTGAGAAACTGCTTTGTGTTCTGTTAATACAGCTCACAGTGTTACATCTTTCCCTTCAAGAAGACTTTCGCTAAGGCTGTTCTTGTGGAATTCAGAAAGTGATATTTTGAAGCCCATGCAGGGCTATGGTGAAAAAGGGAATATCTTCCGTTAAAAACTGGAAAGAAGCTTTCTGAGGAACTGCTTTGTGTTCTCCTAATTCATCTCACAGAGTTACAGCTTTCCCCTCAATAGGCCTTTCGCTAAGACTGTTCTTATGGAATTTGCAAAGTGATATTTGGAAGCCCGTAGCGGGCAATGGTGAAAAAGGAAATATCTTCCGTTAAAAACTGGAAAGAAGCTTTGTAAGAAACTTCTTTGTGTTCTGTTAATTCATCTCACAGAATTACAGCTTTCCCTTCAAGAAGCCTTTCGCTAAGGCTGTTCTTGTGTAATTTAGAAAGTTATATTTGGAAGCCATTAGAGGGCTATGGTGAAAACGGAAATAACTTCCTTTAAAAACTGCAAAGAAGCTTTCTGTGAAACCGCTTTGTGTTCTTTTAATTCATGTCACAAAGTTACAGCTTTCCCTTCGAGAGTCCTTTCGCTAAGACTGTTCTTTTGGAAGTTGAAAAGTGATATTTGGAATCCCATAGTGCGCTATGGTGAAAATGGAAATATCTTCCCTTAATAACTGGAAAGAAGCTTTCTGAGAAACTGCTTTGTGTTCTGTTAATTCATCTCACATAGTTACAGCTTTCCCTTCAAGAAGCCTTTCGCTAAGGCTGTTCTTGTGTAATTTAGAAAGTGTTATTTGTAAGTCCTTAGAGGGGTAAGGTGAAAAAGGAAATATCTTCCGTTAAAAACTGGAAAGTAGCTTTCTGAGATACTGCTTTGTGTTATGTTAATACATCTCACAGAGTTACATCTTTCCCTTCAAGAAGCCTTTCGCTAAGGCTGTTCTTGTGGAATTTAGAAAGTGATATTTGGAAGAACATAAAGGGCTATGTTGAAAATGGAAATATCTTCCTTTAAAAATTGGAAAGAAGCTTTCTGAGAAACTGCTTTGTGTTCTATTAATACATCTCACAGAGTTACAGCTTTCCCTTCAAGAAGCCTTTCGCTAAGGCTGTTCTTGTGGAATTGGCAAAGTGATATTTGGAAGCCCTTAGAGGGCTATGGTGAAAAAGGAAATATCTTTCGTTAAAAACTGGAAAGAAGCTTTTTGAGAAACTGCTTTGTGTTCTCTTAATACATCTCACAGAGTTACATCTTTCCCTTCAATAAGTCTTTCGCTAAGGCTGTTCTTGTGGAATTGGCAATGTGATTTTTGGAAGAACCTAGAGGGCTACCGTGAAAAAGGAAATATCTTCCGTTAAAAATTGGAAGGAAGCTTTCTGAGAAACTGTTTTGTGTTCTGTTAATTCATCTCACAGAGTTACAGCTTTCCCCACAGGAGTCCTTTCGCTAAGACTGTTCTTGTGGAATTTCCAAAGAGATATTTGCAAGCCATTACAACGCTATGGTGTTAAAGGAAATATCTTCCGTTAAACTGGAAAGAAGCGTTCTGAAAAACTGCTTTGTGTTCTGTTAATTCATCTCACAGTGTTACAGCTTTCCCTTCAAGAAGCCTTTCGCTAAGGCTGTTCTTGTGGAATTGGCAAAGTGATATTTGGAAGCCCATAGTGGCCTAGGGTGAAAAAGGAAATATCTTCCGTTAAAAACTGGAAAGAAGCTTTCTGAGAAACTGCTTTGTGTTCTGCTAATTCATCTCACAGAGTTACATCTTTACCGTCAAGAAGACTTTCGCTATGGCTGTTCTTGTGGAATTGGCAAAATGATATTTGGAAGCCCATAGAGGGCTCTGGTGAAAAAGGAAATATCTTCCGTTAAAAACTGGAAAGAAGCTTTCTGAGAATCTGCTTTGTGTTCTGTTAATTCATCTCACAGAGTTACAGCTTTCCCTTCAAGAAGCCTTTGGCTAAGGCTGTTCTTGTGGAACTTAGAAAGTGATATTTGGAAGCCCAAAGAGGGCTATGGTGAAAAAGGAAATATCTTCCGTTAAAAACTGGAAAGAAGCTTTCTGAGAAACAGCTCTGTGTTCTGTTAACATCTCACAGAGTAACATCTTTCCCTTAAGGAAGCCTTTCGCTAAGGCTGTTCGTGTGGAATTGGCAAAGTGATATTTGGAAGCCGTTAGGGGGCTATGGTGTAAAAGGAAATATCTTCCGTTAAAAACTGGAAGGAATCTTTCTGAGAAACTGCTTTGTGTTCTGTTAATACATCTCACAGAATTACACCTTTCCCTTCAAGAAGCCTTTCGCTAAGGCTGTTCTTGTGGAATTGGCAAAGTGATATTTGGACGCCCAAAGAGGGATATGGTGAAAAAGGAAATATCTTCCGTTAAAAACTGGAAAGAAGCCCTCTGAGAAAGTGCTTTGTGTTCTGTTTATTCATCTCACAGAGTTACAGCTTTCACTTCAAGAAGCCTTTCGCTAAGGCTGTTCTTGTGGAATTTAGAAAGTGATATTTGGAAGGCCATAGAGGGCTATAGTGAAAAAGGAAATATCTTACTTTAAAAACTGGAAAGAAGCTTTCTGAGAAACTGCTTAGTGTTCTGTTAATACATCTCACAGAGTTACAGCTTTCCCTTCAAGAAGCCTTTCGCTAAGGCTGTTCTTGTGGAATTGGCAAAGTGATATTTGGAAGCCCTTAGAGGGCTATGGTGAAAAGGAAATATCTTCCATTAAAAACTGGAAAGAAGCTTTCTGAGAAACTGCTTTGTGTTCTTTTAATTCATCTCACAAAGTTACAGCTTTCCCCTCAAGAGTCCTTTCGCTAAGACAGTTCTTTTGGAATTTGAAAAGTGATATTTGGAATCCCATAATGTGTCATGGTGAAAAAGGAAATATCTTACGTTAAAAACTGAAAAGAAGCTTTCTGAGAAACTGCTTTGTGTTCTGTTAATTCATCTAACAGAGTTACATCTTTCCCTTCAAGAAGCCTTTTCCTAAGGCTGTGCTTGTGAAATTTAGAAAGTGATATTTGGAAGCCCATAGAGGGCTATGGCGAAAAAGGAAATATCTTCCTTTAAAAACTGGAAAGAAGCTTTCTGAGAAACTGCTTTGTTTTCTGTTAATACATCTCACAGAGTTACTGCTTTCCCTTCAAGAATCCTTTCGCTAAGGCTGTTCTGCTTTCTGAGAAAATGCTTTGTGTTCTGTTAATAATTCTCAAAAAGTTACATCCTTCCCTTCAAGAAGCCTTTCGCTAAGGCTGTTCTTGTGGATTTGGCAAAGTGATATTTAGAAGACCATAGAAGGCTATGGGGAAAAAGGAAATATCTTCCGTTAAAAACTGGAAAGAAGCCTTCTGAGAAACTGCTTTGTGTTCTGTGAATTCATCTCACAGAGTTACAGCTTTCCTTTCAAGAAGCCTTTGGCTAAGGCTCTTCTTGTGGAATTTAGAAAGTGATATTTGGAAGCCCATAGAGGGCTATGGTGAAAAAGGAAATATCTTCCATTAAAAACTGGAAAGAAGCTTTCTGAGAAACTGCTTAGAGTCTGTTATTACATCTCACAGAGTTACAGCTTTCCCTTCAAGAAGCCTTTCGCTAAGGCTGTTTTGTGGAATTGGCAAAGTGATATTTGGAAGAACTTAGAGGGCTATGGTGAAAAAAGCAATATCTTTTTTTAAAAACTGGAAAGAAGCTTTCTGAGAAACTACTTAGTGTTCTGTTAATGCATCTCACAGAGTTACATCTTTCCCTTCAAGAAGCCTTTCGCAATGGCTGTTCTTGTGGAATTGGAAAAGTGATATTTGGAACCCCTTAGAGGGCTATGGTAAAAAGGAAAATATCTTCCGTGAAAAACTGGAAAGAAGCTTTCTGAGAAACTGCTTTAGGTTCTGTTAATACATCTCACAAAGTTACATCTTTCCCTTCTAGAAGCCTTTCTCAAAGGCTGTTCTTGTGGAATTGGCAAAGTGATATTTGGAATCCCATAGAGGGCTAAGGTGAAAAAGGAAATATCTTCCTTTAAAAACAGTAAAGAAGCTTTCTGAGAAACTGCTTAGTGTTCTGTTAATACATCTCCCAGAGTTACAGGTTTCCCTTCAAGAATCCTTTCGCTAAGGCTGTTCTTGTGGAATTGGAAAAGTTATATTTGGAAGCTCATAGAGAGCTATGGTGAAAAAGGAAATATCTTCCGTTAAAATGTGGAAAGAAGCTTTCTGAGAAACTGCTTAGTGTTCTGTTAATACATCTCACAGAGTAACATCTTTCCCTTCAAGACGCCTTTCGCTAAGGCTCTTCTTGTGGAATTGGAAAAGTGATATTTGGAAGAACTTAGAGGGCTATGGTGAAAAAGGAAATATCTTCCGTGAAAAACTGGAAAGAAGCTTTCTGAGAAACTGCTTTGTGTTCTGTTAATACATCTCACAGAATTACATCTTTCCCTTCTAGAAGCCTTTCGCAATGGCTGTTCTTGTGGAATTGGAAAAGTGATATTTGGAAGCCCATAGAGGTCTATGGTGAAAAAGGAAATATCTTCCGTTAAAAACTGGAAAGAAGCTTTCTGAGAAACTGCTTTGAGTTCTGTTAATACATCTCACAGAGTTACATCTTTCCCTTCAAGAAGCCTTTCGATTAGGCTCTTCTTGTGTAATTGGCAAAGTGATATTTGTAAGCCCATAGAGGGCGATGGTGAAAAAGGAAATATCTTCCGTTAAAAACTGGAAAGAAGCTTTCTAAGAAACTGCTTTGTGTTTTCTTAATACATCTCACAGAGTTACATCTTTCCCTTCAAGACGCCTTTCGCTAAGGCTGTTCTTGTGGAATTGCCAAAGTGATATTTGGAAGCCCATAGAGAGCTATGGTGAAAAAGGAAATATCTTCCGTTAAAAATTTTAAAGAAGGATTCTGAGAAACTGCTTTGTGTTCTGTTAATACATCTCACAGAGTTACAGCTTTCCCTTCAGGAAGCCTTTCGCTAAGGCTGTTCTTGTGGAATTTAGAAAGTGATATTTTTAACCTTAAAAGGCGATGGTGAAAAAGTAAATATCTTCCTTTGAAAACTGGAAAGAAGCTTTCTGAGAAACTGCTTTGTGTTCTGTTAATACATCTCACAGAGTTACATCTTTCCCTTCAAGAAGACTTTTGCTCAGGCTGTTCTTGTGGAATTGGCAAAGTGATATTTGGAAGCCCATAGAGGGCTATGGTGAAAGAGGAAATATCTTCCGTGAAAAACTGGAAAGAAGCTTTCTGAGAAACTCCTTTGTGTTCTGTTAATACATCTCACAGAGTTACATCTTTCCCTTCAAGAAGCCTTTCGCTAAGGCTGTTCTTGTGGAATTGGCAAAGTGATATTTGGAAGCCCATAGAGGGCAAAGGTGAAAAAGGAAATATCTTACTTTAAAAACTGTAAAGAAGCTTTCTGAGAAACTGCTTAGTGTTCTGTTAATACATCTCCCAGAGTTACAGCTTTCCCTTCAAGAATCCTTTCGCTAAGGCTGTTCTGGTGGAAATGGAAAAGTGATATTTGGAAGCCCATAGAGAGCTATGGTGAAAAAGGAAATATCTTCCGTTAAAAAGTGGAAAGAAGCTTTCTGAGAAACTGCTTAGTGTTCTGTTAATACATCTCACAGAGTAACATCTTTCCCTTCAAGACGCCTTTCGCTAAGGCTCTTCTTGTGGAATTGGAAAAGTGATATTTGGAAACCCAGAGAGGAATATGGTGAAAAAGGAAATATCTTCCGTTAAAAACTGGAAAGAAGCTTTCTGAGAAACTGCTTTGTGTTCTGTTAATACATCTGACAGATTTACATCTTTCCTTCAAGAATCTTTTCCCTAAGGCTGTTCTTGTGGAATTGTCAAAGTGATATTTGGAAGCCCATAGAGGGCTATGGTGAAAAAGGAAATATCTTCCGTTAAAAACTGGAAAGAAGCCTTCTGAGATACTGCTTTGTGTTCTGTTAATTCATCTCACAGAGTTACAGCTTTCCCTTCAAGAAGCCTTTCGTTAAGGCTTTTCTTGTGGAATTTAGAAAGTGATATTTGAAAGGCCATAGAGGGCTAGGGTGAAAATGGAAATATCTTCCGTTAAAAACTGGAAAGAATCTTTCTGAGGAACTGCGTTGTGTTCTGTTAATTCACCTCACAGGGTTACAGCTTTCCCCTCAAGAGTCCTTTCGCTTAGATTGTTGTCGTGGAATTTGCAAGGTGATATTGGAAGCCCATACAGCGCTGAGGTGAAAAAGGAAATGTCTTCCGTTAAAAACTGGAAAGAAGCTTTCTGAGAAAATGCTTTGTGTTCTATTAATTTATTTCACAGATTTACAGCTTTCCCGTCAAGAAGCCTTTCGCTAAGGCTCTTCTTGTGGAATTTAGAAAGTGATATATGGAAGCCCATAGAGGGCTATGGTGAAAAAGGAAATATCTTCCATTAAAAACTGGAAAGAAGGTTTCTGAGAAACTGCTTAGTGTCTGTTATTACATCTCACAGAGTTACAGCTTTTTCTTCAAGAAGACTTTCGCTAAGGCTGTTCTTGTGGAATTGGCAAAGCGATATTTGGAAGCCCATAGAGGGCTATGTTGAAAAAAGAAATATCTTTTTTTAAAAACTGGAAAGAAGCTTTCTGAGAAACTACTTAGAGTTCTGTTAATGCATCTCACCGAGTTACATCTTTCCCTTCAAGAAACCTTTCGCTAAGGCTGTTCTTGTGGAATTAGCAAAGTGATATTTGGAAACCCTTAGAGGGCTATGGTGAAAAAGGAAATATCTTCCGTTAAAATCTGGAACGAAGCTTTCTGAGAAACTGTTTTGTGTTCTGTTAATACATCTCACAGAGTTACATCTTACCCTTCTAGAAGCCTTTCGCTAAGGCTTTTCTTGTGGAATTGGCAAAGTGATATTTGGAAGCCCATAGAGGGCTATGGTGAAAAAGGAAATATCTTCGGTTAAAAACTGGAAAGAAGCCTTTTGAGAATCTGCTTTGTGTTCTGTTAATTCATCTCAGTGAGTTACAGCTTTCCCTTCAAGAAGCCTTTCGCTAAGGCTGTTCTTGTGGAATTTAGAGAGTGATATTTGGAAGCCCATAGAGGGCTATGGTGAAAAAGGAAATATCTTCCGTTAAAAACTGCAAAGAAGCTTTCTGAGAAAATGCTTTGTGTTCTGTTAATTCATCTCACAGAGTTACAGCTTTCCCTTCCAAAAGCCTTTCGCTAAGGCTGTTATTGTGGAATATAGATAGTGATATTTGGAAAACGATAGAGGGCTATGGTGAAAAAGGAAATACCTTCCTTTAAAAACTGGAAAGAAGCTTTCTGAGTAACTGCTTAGTGTTCTGTTAACACATCTCACAGAGTTACAGCTTTCTCTTCAAGAATCCTTTCGCAAAGGCTGTTCTTGTGGAATTGGAAAGGTGATATTTGGAAGCCCATAGAGGGCTATTGTGAAAAAGGAATTATCTTCCGTTAAAAACTGGAAAGAAGCTTTCTGAAAAACTTCTTAGTGTTCTGTTAATACATCGCACAGTGTTACATCTTTCCCTTCATGAAGTCTTTCGCTAAGGCTGTTCTTGTGGAATTGGCAAAGTGATATTTGCAAGCCCATAGAAGGCTATGGTGAAAAAGGAAATATCTTCCGTTAAAAACTGGAATTAAGCTTTCTAAGAAACTCGTTTGTGTTCTGTTAATACATCTCACAAAGTTACATCTTTCCCTTCAAGAAGCCTTTCGCTAAGGCTGTTCTTGTGGAATTGGCAATGTGATCTTTGGAAGCCCTTAGAGGGCTACGGTGAAAAAGGAAATATCTTACGTGAAAAACTGGAAAGAAGCTTTCTGAGAACCTCCTTTGTGTTCTGTTAATACATCTCAGAGTGTTACACCTTTCCCTTCGTGAAGCCTTTCGCTAAGGCTGTTCTTGCAGAATTGGAAAAGTGATATTTCGAAGCCCATAGAGGGCTACGGTGAAAAAGGAAATATTTTCCGTTAAATACTGGAAAGAATCTTTCTGAGAAACTGTTTTGTGTTCTGTTAATATATCTCACAGAGTTACATCTTTCCCTTCAAGAAGCCTTTCGCTAAGGCTGTTTTTGTGGAATTGGCAAAGTGATATTTGGAAGCCCATACAGGGCTATGGTGAAAAAGGAAATATCTTCCGTTAAAAACTGGAAAGAAGCTTTCTGAGAAACTGCTTTTTGTTCTGTTAATACATCTCACAGAGTTACATCTTTCCCTTCAAGAAGCCTTTCGCTAAGGCTCTTCTTGTGGAATTGGCAAAGTGATATTTGGAAGCCCATAGAGGGCGATGGTGAAAAAGGAAATATCTTCCGTTAAAAACTGGAAAGAAGCTTTCTGAGAAACTGCTTTGTGTTCTGTTAATACATTTCACAGAGTTACATCTTTCCCTTCAAGACGCCTTTCGCTAAGGCTGTTCTTGTGGAATTGGAAAAGTGATATTTGGAAGCCCATAGAGGGCTATGGTGAAAAAAGAAATATCTTCCGTTAAAAATTTTAAAAAAGCCTTCTGAGAAACTGCTTTGTGTTCTGTAAATTCATCTCACAGAGTTACAGCTTTCCCTTCAAGAAGCCTTTCGCTAAGGCTGTTCTTGTGGAATTTAGAAAGTGATATTTCAAGCCCATAGAGGGCTATGGTGAAAAAGGAAATATCTTCCTTTGAAAACTGGAAAGAAACTTTCTGAGAAACTGCTTTGTGTTCTGTAATACATCTCACAGAGTTACATCTTTCCCTTCAAGAAGACTTTTGCTCAGGCTGTTCTTGTGGAATTGGAAAAGTGATATTTGAAAGCCCATAGAGGGCTATGGTGAAAAAGGAAATATCTTCCGTTAAATACTGGAAACAAGCTTTCTGAGAAACTGCTTTGTGTTCTGTTAATACATCTCACAAAGTTACATCTTTCCCTTCAAGAAGCCTTTCGCTAAGGTTGTTCTCGTGGAATTTAGAAACTGATATTTGGAAGCCGATAGACGGTTATGGTGAAAAAGGAAATATCTTCCTTTAAAAACTTTAAAGAAGCTTTCTGAGAAACTGCTTAGTGTTTTGTTAATACATCTCACAGAGTTACAGCTTTCCCTTCAAGAAGACTTTCGTTAAGGCTGTTCTTGTGGAATTTAGAAAGTGATATTTGGAAGCCCATAGAGAGCTATGGTGAAAAAGGAAATATCTTCCGTTAAAAATTTAAAGAAGCGTTCTCAGAAACTGCTTTGTGTTCCGTAAATTCATCTCACACAGTTACAGCTTTCCCTTCAAGAAGCCTTTCGCTAAGGTTGTTCTTGTTTAATTTAGAAAGTGATATTTGAAGCCCTTAAATGGCTATGGTGAAAAAGGAAATATCTTCCTTTAAAAACTGGAAAAAGCTTTCTGAGAAACTGCTTTGGGTTCTGTTAATACATCTCACAGAGTTACAGCTTTCCCTTCAAGACGCCTTTCGCTAAGGCTGTTCTTGTGGAATTGGAAAAAGTGAAATTTGGAAGCCCATAGATTTCTATGGTGAAAAAGGAAATATCTTCCGTTAAAAACTGGAAAGAAGCCTTGTGAGAAACTGCTTTGTGTTCTCTTAATTCATCTCACAGAGTTACATCTTTGCTTCAAGAAGACTTTCGCTAAGGCTGTTCTTGTGGATTGGCAAAGTGATATTTGGAAGCCCATAGAAGGCTAAGCTGAAAAAGGAAATATCTTCCGTAAAAAACTGGAAAGAAACTTTCTGAGAAACTGCTTTGTGTTCTGTTACTACATCTAACAGAGTTACATCTTTCCCTTCAAGACGCCTTTCGCTAAGGCTGTTCTTGTGGAATTGGCAAAGTGATATTTGGAAGCCCATACATGACTATGGTGAAAAAGGAAATATCTTCCGTTAAAAACTGGAAAGAAGCTTTCTGAGATACTGCTATGTGTTCTCTTAATACATCTCACAGAGTTACATCTTATCCTTTAAAGAAGCCTTTTGCTAAGGCTGTTCTTGTGGAATTGGAAAAGTGATATTTGGAAGTCCTTAGAGGGCTACGGTGAAAAAGGAAATATCTTTCGTTAAAAGATGGAAAGAAGCTTTCTGAAAAACTGCTTAGTGTTCTGTTAATATATCTCACAGAGTTACATCTTTCCCTTCAAGAAGCCTTTCGCTAAGGCTGTTCTTGTGGAATTGGCAAAGCGATATTTGGAAGCCCATAGAGGGCTACGGTGAAAAAGGAAATATCTTCCGTTGAAAACTAGAAAGAAGCTTTCTGAGAAACTGCTTTGTGTTCTGTTAATACATCTCACAGAGTTACATGTTTCCGTTCAAGAAGCCTTTCTCTACGGCTGTTCTTTAGGAATTGGAAAAGTGATATTTGGAAGCCCACAGATGGATATGGTGAAAAAGGAAATATCTTCCGTTACAAACAGGAAAGAAGCTTTCTGAGAACCTGTTTTGTCTTCTGTTAATACATCTCACAGTGTTACATCTTTCCCTTCAAGAAGCCTTTCTCTAAGGCTGTTCTTGTGGAATTGGCAAAGTGATATTTGGAAGCCCATGGAGGGCTATGGTGAAAAAGGAAATATCTTCCGTTAAAAACTGGAAAGAAGCCTTCTGAGAAACTGCTTTGTGTTCTGTTAATTCATCTCACATAGTTACATCTTTCCCTTCAAGAAGCCTTTCACTAAGGCTGTTCTCGTGGAATTTAGAAAGTGATATTTGGAAGCCCATGGAGGGCTATGTTGAAAAAGGAAATATCTTCCTTTAAAAACTGGGAAGAATCTTTCTGAGAAACTGCTTAGTGTTCTGTTAATACATCTCACAGTGTTACAGCTTTCCCTTCAAGAAGCCTTTCGCTAAGTCTGTTCTTGTGGAATTGGCAAAGTGATATTTGGAAGCCCATAGAGGGCTATGGTGAAAAAGGAAATAGCTTCCAGTAAAAACTTTAAAGAAGCGTTCTGAGAAACTGCTTTGTGTTCTGTAAATTCATCTCACAGAGTTACAGCTTTCCCTTCAAGAAGCCTTTCGCTAAGGTTGTTCTTGTTTAATTTAGAAAGTGATATTTGAAGCCCTTAAAGGGCTATTTTGAAAAAGGAAATATCTTCCTTTAAAAACTGGAAAGAAGCTTTCTGAGAAACTGCTTTGTGTTCTATTAATACATCTCACAGAGTTACAGCTTTCCCTTCAAGACGCCTTTCGCTAAGGCTGTTCTTGTGGAATTGGAAAAGTGAAATTTGGAAGCCCACAGAGTTCTATGGTGAAAAAGGAAATATCCTCCGTTAAAAACTGGAAAGAAGCCTTCTGAGAAACTTCTTTGTGTTCTCTTAATTCATCTCACAGAGTTACATTTTTAACTTCAAGAAGACTTTCGCTAAGGCTGTTCTTGTAGAATTGGCAAAGTGATATTTGGAAGCCCATAGAGGGCTAGGGTGAAAAAGGAAATATCTTCCGTTAAAAACTGGAAAGAATCTTTCTGAGAAACTGCTTTGTGTTCTGTTAATACACCTCACAGAGTTACATCTTTCCCTTCAAGAAAGCTTTCGCTAGGGCTGTTCTTGTCTAATTTAGAAAGTGATATTTGGAAGCCCATGGAGTGCTTTGGTGAAAAAGGAAGTATCTTCGGTTAAAAACTGGAAAGAAGACTTCTGAGAAACTGCTTTGTGTTCTGTTAATTCATCTCACAGAGTTACAGCTTTCCTTTCTAGAAGCCTTTCGCTAAGGCTGTTCTTGTGGAATTTAGAAAGTGATATTTGCTAGCTCATAGAGGTCTATGGTGAAAAACGAAATATCTTCCTTTAAAAACGGGAAAGAAGCTTTCTGAGAAACTGCTTAGTGTTCTGTTAATACATCTAACAGAGTTACAGCTTTCCCTTCAAGAAGCCTTTCGCTAAGGCTGTTCTTGTGGAATTGGCAAAGTGATATTTGGATGCCCTTAGAGGACTATGGTGAAAAAGGAAATATCTTCCGTTAAAAACTGGAAAGAAGCCTTCTGAGAAACTGCTTTGTGTTCTGTTAATACATCTCAGAGTGTTACAGCTTTCCCTTCGTGAAGCCTTTCGCTAAGGCTGTTCTTGTGCAATTGGAAAAGTGATATTTGGAAGCCCATAGAGGGCTATGGTGAAAAAGGAAATATCTTCCGTTAAATACTGGAAACAAGCTTTCTGAGAAACCGCTTTTTGTTAGGTTAATACATCCCACAGAGTTACAACTTTCACTTCAAGAAGCCTTTTGCTAAGGCTGTTCTTGTGGAATTGCAAAAGTGATATTTTGAAGCCAATAGAGGGCTATGGTGTAAAAGGTAATATCTTCTTTAAAAACTGGAAAGAAGCTTTCTGAGAAACTACTTAGTGTTCTGTTAATACATCTCCCAGAGTTACAGCTTTCCCTTCAAGAATCCTTTCGCTAAGGCTGTTCTTGTGGAATTGGAAAAGTGATATTTGGAAGCTCATAGAGGGCTATGGTGAAAAAGCAAATACCTTCCGTTAAAAATCGGAAAGAAACTTTCTGAGAAACTGCTTTGTGTTCTGTAAATACACCTCACTGACTTATTCTTTCCCTTCAAGAAGCCTTTCACTAGGGCTGTTCTTGTGGAATTTAGAAAGTGATATTTGGAAGCCCATAGAGGGCTACGGTGAAAAAGAAGTATCTGCCGTTAAAAACTGGAAAGAAGCTTTCTGAGAAACTGCTTTGTGTTCTGTTAATACATCTCACAGAGTTACATGTTTCCCTTCAAGAAGCCTTTCGCTAAGGCTGTTCTTGTGGAATTGGCAATGTGATATTTGGAAGCCCATAGAGGGCTATGGTGAAAAAGGAAATATCTTCCGTTAAAAACTGGAAAGAAGACTTCTGAGAAACTGTTTTTTGTTCTGTTAATTCATCTCACAGAGTTACAGCTTTCCCTTCAAGAAGCTTTCGCTAAGGCTATTCTTGTGGAATTTATAAAGTGATATTTGGAAGCCCATAGAGGGTTATGGTGAAAAAGGAAATATCTTCCTTTAAAAACTGGAAAGAAGCTTTCTGAGAAACTGCTTTGTGTTCTGTTAATACACCTCACAGCGTTACATCTTTCCCTTCAAGAAGCCTTTCGCTAAGGCTGTTCTTGTGGTATTGGCAAAGTGATATTTGGAAGCCCAAGAGGACTATGGTGAAAAAGGAAATATCTTCCGTTAAAAACTGCAAAGAAGCTTTCTGAGAAAATGCTTTGTGAAGAAGCCTTTCGCTAAGGCTGTTCTTGTGGATTTTAGAAAGTGATATATGGAAGCCCATAGGGGGCTATGGTGAAAAAGGAAATACCTTCCTTTAAAAACTAGAAGGAAGCTTTCTGAGAAACTGCTTAGGGTTCTGTTAATACATCTCACAGAGTTACACCTTTCCCCTTAAGAATGCTTTCGCTAAGGCTGTTCTTGTGGAATTGGAAACGTGATATTTGGAAGCCCATGTAGGGCTATGGTGAAAAAGGAAATATCTTCCTTCAAAAACTGGAAAGAAGCTTTCTGAGAAACTGCTTAGTGTTCTGTTAATTCATCCAACAGAGTTACAGCTTTACCTTCAAGAAGCCTTTTGCCAAGGCTGTTCTTGTGGAATTGGCAAAGTGATATTTGGAAGCCCATAGAGGGCTATGGTGAAAAAGGAAATATCTTCCGTTAAAAACTGGAAAGAATCTTTCTGAGAAACTGCTTTGTGTTCTGTTAATACACCTCACAGAGTTACATCTTTCCCTTCAAGAAAGCTTTCGCTAGGGCTGTTCTTGTGTAATTTAGAAAGTGATATTTGGAAGCCAATGGAGTGCTTTGTTGAAAAAGGAAATATCTTCGGTTAAAAACTGGAAAGAAGACTTCTGAGAAACTGCTTTGTGTTCTGTTAATTCATCTCACAGAGTTACAGCTTTCCTTTCTAGAAGCTTTTCGCTAAGGCTGTTCTTGTGGAATTTAGAAAGTGATATTTGGTAGCTCATAGAGGTCTATGGTGAAAAACGAAATATCTTCCTTTAAAAACGGGAAAAAAGCTTTCTGAGAAACTGCTTAGTGTTCTGTTAATACATCTAACAGAGTTACAGCTTTCCCTTCAAGAAGCCTTTCGCTAAGGCTGTTCTTGTGGAATTGGCAAAGTGATATTTGGATGCCCTTAGAGGACTATGGTGAAAAAGGAAATATCTTCCGTTAAAAACTGGAGAGAAGCCTTCTGAGAAACTGCTTTGTGTTCTGTTATTACATCTCAGAGTGTTACAGCTTTCCCTTCGTGAAGCCTTTCGCTAAGGCTGTTCTTGTGCAATTGGAAAAGTGATATTTGGAAGCCCATAGAGGGCTATGGTGAAAAAGGAAATATCTTCCGTTAAATACTGGAAACAAGCTTTCTGAGAAACCGCTTTGTGTTAGGTTAATACATCCCACAGAGTTACAACTTTCACTTCAAGAAGCCTTTCGCTAAGGCTGTTCTTGTGGAATTGGAAAAGTGATATTTTGAAGCCAATAGAGGGCTATGGTGAAAAAGGTAATATCTTCTTTAAAAACTGGAAAGAAGCTTTCCGAGAAACTACTTAGTGTTCTGTTAATACATCTCCCAGAGTTATAGCTTTCCCTTCAAGAATCCTTTCGCTAAGGCTGTTCTTGTGGAATTCGAAAAGTGATATTTGGAAGCTCATAGAGGGCTATGGTGAAAAAGGAAATATCTTCCTTTAAAAACTGGAAAGAAGCTTTCTGAGAAACTGCTTTGTGTTCTGTTAATACATCTCACAGAGTTACACCTTTCACTTCAAGAAGCCTTTCGCTAAGGCTGTTCTTGTGGAATTGGTAAAGTGATAATTGGAAGCCCTTAGAGGGCTATGGTGAAAAAGGAAATATCTTACGTTAAAAACTGGAAAGAAGCTTTCTGAGAAACTTCTTTGTGTTCTGTTAATTCATCTCACAGAGTTACAGCTTTCCCTTCAAGAAGCCTTTCGCTAAGGCTGTTCTCGTGGAATTTAGAAAGTGATATTTGGAAGCCCATAGAGGGCTATTTTGAAAATAGAAATATCTTCCTTTAAAAACTGGAAAGAAGCTTTCTGAGAAACTGCTTTGTGTACTGTTATTACATCCCACAGAGTTACAGCTTTCCCTTCAAGAAGCCTTTCGCTACGGCTGTTCTTGAAGAATTGGCAAAGTGATATTTGAAAGGCCGTATAGGGATATGGTGAAAATGGAAATGTCTTCCGCTAAAAACAGGAAAGAAGCTTTCTGAGAAACTGCTTTGTGTTCTGTTAATACATGTCACAGAGTTACATCTTTCCCTTCAAGAAACGTTTCGCTAAGCTTGTTCTTGTGGAATTGGCAAAGTGATATTTGGAAACCCAGAGAGTGCTATGGTGAAAAAGGAAAATCTTCTGTTAAAAACTGGAAAGAAGTTTTCTGAGAAACTACTTTGTGTTCTTTTAATTCATCTCACAAAGTTACAGCTTTCCCCTCAAGAGTCCTTTCGTTAAGACTGTTCTTTTGCAATTTGAAAAGTGATATTTGGAATCCCATATGCGCTACAGTGAAAAATGAAATATCTTCCCTTAAAAACTGGAAAGAAGCTTTCTGAGAAACTGCTTTGTGTTCTGTTAATTCATCTCACAGAGTTACATCTTTCCCTTCGAGAAGCCTTTCGCTACAGCTGTTCTTGTGGAATTGGCAAAGTGATATTTGGAAGCCCATAGAGGTCTATGGTGAAAAAGGAAGTATCTTCGTTAAAAACTGGAAAGAAGCTTTCTGAGAAACTGCTTTGTGTTCTGTTAATTCATCTCACAGAGTTATAGCTTTCCCCTCAAGGGTCCTTTCGCTAAGACTGTTCTTATGGAATTTGAAAACTGATATTTAGAAGCCCATAGAGCGCTGTGGTGAAAAAGAAAATATCTTACGTTAAAAACTGGAAAGAGGCTTTCTGAGAAACTGTTTTGTGTTCTGTAAATTCATCTCAGAGACTTACAGTTTACCCTTTAAGTTGCCTTTCGCTAAGGCTGTTGTTGTGTAATTTAGAAAGTGATATTTCGAAGCCCATAGAGGGCTATGGTGAAAATGGAAATATCTTCCGTTAAAAACTGGAAAGAACCTTTCTGAGAAACTGCTTTGTGTTATGTTAGTGCATCTCACAGTGTTACAGCTTTCCCTTCAAGAAGCCTTTCGCTAAGGCTGTTCTTGTGGAATTTACAAAGTGATATTTGGAAGACCTTAGAGGGCTATGGTGAAAAACGAAATATCTTCCGTTAAAAACTGGAAAGAAGCTTTCTGAGAAACTGCTTTGTCTTCTGTTAATACGTCTCACAGAATTGCAGCGTTTCCTCCAAGAAGCCTTTCGCTAAGGCTCTTCTTGTGGAATTGACAAAGTGATATTTGGAAGCCCATTGAGGGCTATGGTGAAAAAGGAATTATCTTCCGTTAAAAACTGGAAAGAAGCCTTCTGGGAAACTGCTTTGTGTTCTGTTAATTCATCTGACAGAGTTACAGCTTTCCCTTCAAGAAGCCTTTCGCTAAGGCTGTTCTTGTGAAATTTAGAAAGTGATATTTGGAAGCCCATAGAGTTCTACGGTGAAAAAGGAAATATCTTCCTTTAAAAACTGGAAAGAAGCTTTCTGAGAAACTGATTTGTGTTCTGTTAATACATCTCACGGAGTTACAGCTTTCCCTTCAAGAAGCCTTTCGCTAAGTCTGATCTTGTTTAATTTAGAAAGTGATATTTGGAAGCCCATAGAGGTTTATAGTGAAAAAGGAAATATCTTCCTTTAAAAACTGGAAAGAAGCTTTCTGAGAAACTGCTTTGTGTTCTGTAAATACATCTTAGAGAGTTACATCTTTCCCTTCAAGAAGTCTTTCGGTGAGGCTGTTCTTGTGGAATTGGCAAAGTGATATTTGAAAGCCCATACAGGGATATGGTGAAAAAGGAAATATCTTCCGTTATAAAATGCAAAGAAGCCTTGTGAGAAAATGCTTTGTGTTCTGTTAATACATCTCACAGAGTTACATCTTTCCCTTCAAGAAGCCTTTCCCTAAGGCTGTTGTTGTGGAATTGGCAAAGTGATATTTGAAAGCCCATAGAGGGCTATGGTGAAAAAGGAAATATCTTCAGGTAAAAACTGGACAGAAGCCTTCTGAGAAACTGTTTGTGTTCTGTTAATTGGTCTCACAGAGTTACATCTTTCCCTTCAAGAAGCCTTTCGCTAAGGCTGTTCTTGTGGAATTTAGAAAGTGATATTTGGAAGCCCATAGAGGGCTATGGTGAAAAAGGAAATACCTTAATTCAAAAACTGGAAAGAAGCTTTCTGAGAAACTTCTTAGTGTTCTGTTAATACATCTCACAGAGTTACAGCTTTCCCTTCAAGAATCCTTTCGATAAGGCTGTTCTTGTGGAATTAGAAACGTGATATTTGGAAGCACATAGAAGGCTATGGTGAAAAAGGAAATATCTTCCGTTAAAAACTGGAAACAAGCCTTCTGAAAAACTGCTTAGTGTTCTGTTAATACATCTCACAGAGTTACATCTTTCCCTTCAAGTCGCCTTTCGCTAAGGCTGTTCTTGTGGAATTGGCAAAGTGATATTTGGAAGCCCATAGAGGGCTATGGTGAAAAAGGAAATATCTTCTGTTAAAAACTGGAAAGAAGCTTTCTGAGAAACTGCTCTGTGTTCTGTTAATACATCTCACAGAGTTACATCTTTCCCTTCAAGACGCCTTTCGCTAAGGCTGTTCTTGTGCAATTGACAAGGTGATATTTGGAAGCCCATAGAGGGCTATGGTGAAAAAGGAAATATCTTCCGTTAAAAACTGGGAAGAAGCTTTCTGAGAAACTGCTTTGTTGTCTGTTAATACATCTCACAGAGTTACATATTTCCCTTCAAGAAGCCTTTCCCTAACGCTGTTGTTGTGGAATTGGCAAAGTGATATTTAGAAGCCCATATAGGGCTATGTTGAAAAAGGAAATATCTTCCGTTAAAAACTGGAAAGAAGCCTTCTGAGAAACTGTTTGTGTTCTGTGAATTCGTCTCACAGAGTTACAGCTTTCCCTTCAAGAAGCCTTTCGCTAAGGCTGTTCTTGTGGAATTTAGAAAGTGATATTTGGAAGCCCATAGAGGGCTATGGTGAAAAAGGAAATATCTTCCGTTAAAAACTGGAAAGAAGCTTTCTGAGAAACTGCTTTGTCTTCTGTTAATACATCTCACAGAGTTACATCTTACTCTTCAAGAAGCCTTTCGCTAAGGCTGTTCTTGTTCAATTGGCAAAGTGATATTTGGAAGCCCGTAGAGGGCTATGGTGAAAAAGGAAATATCTTCCGTTAAAAACTGCAAAGAAGCCTTCTGAGAAAGTGCTTTGTGTTCTGCTAATTCATCTCGCAGAGTTACAGCTTTCCCTTCGAGAAGCCTTTCATAAGGCTGTTCTTGTGGAATTTAGAAAGTGATATTTGGAAGCCCATAGAGGGCTATGGTGAAAAAGGAAATATCTTCCTTTAAAAAGTGGAAAGAACCTTTCTGAGAAACTGCTTTGTCTTCTGTTAATACATCTCACAGAGTTAAACCTTTCCCCTCAAGAATCCTTTCGCTAAGGCTGTTCTTGTGGAATTGGCAATGTGATATTTGGAAGCCCATAGAGGGCTATCGTGAAAAAGGAAATATCTTCCGTTAAAAACTGGAAAGAAGCTTTCTGAGAAACTGCTTTGTGTTCTGTTAATACATCTCACAGACTTACATCTTTCCCTTCAAGAAGCCTTTCGCTAAGGCTGTTCTTGTGGAATTGGTAAAGTGATATTTGGAAGACCATAGAGGGCTATGGTGAAAAAGGAAATATCTTCCGTTAAAAACTGGGAAGAAGCTTTCTGAGAAACTGCTTTCTGTTATGTTAATACATCTCACAGAGATACATCTTTCCCTTCAAGAAGCCTTTCCCTAAGGCTGTTGTTGTGGAATTGGCAAAGTGATATTTGAAAGCCCATAGAGGGCTATGGTGAAAAAGGAAATATCTTCAGGTAAAAACTGGACAGAAGCCTCCTGAGAAACTGTTTGTGTTCTGTTAATTGGTCTCACAGAGTTACATCTTTCCCTTCAAGAAGCCTTTCACTAAGGCTGTTCTTTTGGAATTTAGAAAGTGATATTTGGAAGCCCATAGAGGGCTATGGTGAAAAAGGAAATACCTTAATTCAAAAACTGGAAAGAAACTTTCTGAGAAACTTCTTAGTGTTCTGTTAATACATCTCACAGGGTTACAGCTTTCCCTTCAAGAATCCTTTCGATAAGGCTGTTCTTGTGGAATTAGAAACGTGATATTTGGAAGCACATAGAGGGCTATGGTGAAAAAGGAAATATCTTCCGTTAAAAACTGGAAAGAAGCCTTCTGAAAAACTGCTTAGTGTTCTGTTAATACATCTCACAGAGTTACATCTTTTCCTTCAAGTCGTCTTTCGCTAAGGCTGTTCTTGTGGAATTGGCAAAGTGATATTTGGAAGCCCATAGAGGGCTATGGTGAAAAAGGAAATATCTTCCGTTAAAAACTGGAAAGAAGCTTTCTGAGAAACTGCTTTGTGTTCTGTTAATACATCTCACAGAGTTACATCTTTCCCTTCAAGAAGCCTTTCGCTAAGGCTGTTCTTGTGCAATTGACAAGGTGATATTTGGAAGCCCATAGAGGGCTATGGTGAAAAAGGAAATAACTTCCGTTAAAAACTGGGAAGAAGCTTTCTGAGAAACTGCTTTGTTGTCTGTTAATACATCTCACAGAGTTACATATTTCCCTTCAAGAAGCCTTTCCCTAAGGCTGTTGTTGTGGAATTGGCAAAGTGATATTTAGAAGCCCATATAGGGCTATGTTGAAAAAGGAAATATCTTCCGTTAAAAACTGGAAAGAAGCCTTCTGAGAAACTGTTTGTGTTCTGTGAATTCGTCTCACAGAGTTACAGCTTTCCCTTCAAGAAGCCTTTCCCTAAGGCTGTTCTTGTGGAATTTAGAAAGTGGTATTTGGAAGTCCATAGAGGGCTATGGTGAAAAAGGAAATATCTTCTGTTAAAAACTGGAAAGAGGCTTTCTGAGAAACTGCTTTGTGTTCTGTTAATACATCTCACAGAGTTACAGCTTTCCCTTCAAGAAGCCTTTCGCTAAGGCTGTTCTGCTTTCTGAGAAAATGCTTTGTGTTCTGTTAATAATTCTCAAAAAGTTACATCCTTCCCTTCAAGAAGCCTTTCACTAAGGCTGTTCTTGCGGAATTGGCAAAGCGATATTTGGAAGCCCATAGAGGGCTAAGGTGAAAAAGGAAATATCTTCCATTAAAAACTGGAAAGAAGCCTTCTGAAAAACTGCTTTGTGTTCTGTTAATTCATCTCACAGAGTTATATCTTTCCCTTCAAGAAGCCTTTCGCTAGGGCTGTTCTGGTGGAATTTAGAAAGTGATATTTGGAAGCCCATAGAGGGCTTCGGTGAAAAAGGAAATATCTTCCGTTAAAAACTGGAAGGAAGCCTTCTGAGAAACTGCTCTGTGTTCTGTTAATTCATCTCACAGAGTTACATCTTTCCCTTCAAGAAACCTTTCGCTAAGGCTGTTCTTGTGGAATTGGGAAAGTGATATTTGGAAGCCCATAGAGGTCTATGGTGAAAAAGGCAATATCTTCCGTTAAAATCTGGAAAGAACCTTTCTGAGAAACTGCTTTGTGTTCTGTTAATACATCTCACAGAGTTACAGCTTTCCCTTCAAGAAGCCTTTCACTAAGGCTGTTCTTGTGGAATTTAGAAAGTGATATTTGAAAGCCCATAGAGGGTTATGGTGAAAAAGGAAATACCTTCTTCAAAAACTGGAAAGAAGCTTTCTGAGAAACTGCTTAGTGTTCTGTTAATACATCTCACAGAGTTACATCTTTCCCTTCAAGAAGCCTTTCGCTAAGGCTGTTCTTATTGAATTGGCAAAGTGATATTTGGAAGTCCCTAGAGGGCTATGGTGAAAAAGGAAATATCTTCCGTTAAGAACTGGAAAGAAGCTTTCTGAGAAACTGCTATGTGTTCTGTTAATACATCTCACAGAGTTACATCTTTCCGTTCAAGAAGCCTTTCGCTAAGGCTGTTCTTGTGGAATTGGGAAAGTGATATTTGGAAGCCCATAGAGGGCTATGGTGAAAAAGGAAATATCTTCCGTTAAAAACTGGAAAAAAGCTTTCTGAGAAACTGCTTTGTCTTCTGTTAATACGTCTCACAGAGTTGCAGCTTTTCCTCCAAGAAGCCTTTCGCTAAGGCTCTTCTTGTGGAATTGACAAAGTGATATTTGGAAGCCCATTGAGGGCTATGGTGAAAAAGGAATTATCTTCCGTTAAAAACTGGAAAGAAGCCTTCTGGGAAACTGCTTTGTGTTCTGTTAATTCATCTGACAGACTTACAGCTTTCCCTTCAAGAAGCCTTTCGCTAAGGCTGTTCTTGTGAAATTTAGAAAGTGATATTTGGAAGCCCATAGAGTTCTACGGTGAAAAAGAAAATATTTTCCTTTAAAAACTGGAAAGAAGCTTTCTGAGAAACTGATTTGTGTTCTGTTAATACATCTCACGGAGTTACAGCTTTCCCTTCAAGAAGCCTTTCGCTAAGGCTGTTCTTGGGGAATTGGCAAAGGGATATTTGGAAGCCCATAGAGGGCTACGGTGAAAAAGGAAATACCTTCCGTTCAAAACTGGAAAGAAGCTTTCTGAGAAAGTGCTTTGTGTTCTGTAAATACATCTTAGAGAGTTACATCTTTCCCTTCAAGAAGTCTTTCGCTAAGGCTGTTCTTGTGGAATTGGCAAAGTGATATTTGAAAGCCCATAGAGGGATATGGTGAAAAAGGAAATATCTTCCGTTATAAAATGCAAAGAAGCCTTCTGAGAAAATGCTTTGTGTTCTGTTAATACATCTCACAGAGTTACATGTTTCCTTTCAAGAAGCCTTTCGCTAAGGCTGTTCTTGTGGAATTTAGAAAGTGATATTTGGAAGCCCATAGAGGGCTATGGTGAAAAAGGAAATATCTTCCGTTAAAAACTGGAAAGAAGCTTTCTGAGAAACTGCTTTGTCTTCTGTTAATACATCTCACAGAGTTACATCTTTCTCTTCAAGAAGCCTGTCGCTAAGGCTGTTCTTCTTCAATTGGCAAAGTGTTATTTGGAAGCCCGTAGAGGGCTATGGTGAAAAAGGAAATATCTTCCGTTAAAAACTGCAAAGAAGCCTTCTGAGAAAGTGCTTTGTATTCTGCTAATTCATCTCGCAGAATTACAGCTTTCCCTTCGAGAAGCCTTTCATAAGGCTGTTCTTGTGGAATTTAGAAAGTGATATTTGGAAGCCCATAGAGGGCTATGGTGAAAAAGGAAATATCTTCCTTTAAAAAGTGGAAAGAACCTTTCTGAGAAACTGATTTGTCTTCTGTTAATACATCTCACAGAGTTAAACCTTTCCCCTCAAGAATCCTTTCACTAAGGGTGTTCTTGTGGAATTGGCAAAGTGATATTTGGAAGCCCATAGAGGGGTATGGTGAAAAAGGAAATATCTTCCGTTAAAAACTGGAAAGAAGCTTTCTGAGAAACTGCTTTGTGTTCTGTTAATACATCTCACAGACTTACATCTTTCCCTTCAAGAAGCCTTTCGCTAAGGCTGTTCTTGTGGAATTGGTAAAGTGATAGTTGGAAGCCCATAGAGGGCTATGGTGAAAAAGGAAATATCTTCCGTTAAAAACTGGGAAGAAGCTTTCTGAGAAACTGCTTTCTGTTATGTTAATACATCTCACAGAGATACATCTTTCCCTTCAAGAAGCCTTTCCCTAAGGCTGTTGTTGTGGAATTGGCAAAGTGATATTTGAAAGCCCATAGAGGGCTATGGTGAAAAAGGAAATATCTTCAGGTAAAAACTGGACAGAAGCCTTCTGAGAAACTGTTTGTGTTCTGTTAATTGGTCTCACAGAGTTACATCTTTCCCTTCAAGAAGCCTTTCGCTAAGGCTGTTCTTGTGGAATATAGAAAGTGATATTTGGAAGCCCATAGAGGGCTATGGAGAAAAAGGAAATACCTTAATTCAAAAACTGGAAAGAAGCTTTCTGAGAAACTTCTTAGTGTTCTGTTAATACATCTCACAGAGTTACAGCTTTCCCTTCAAGAATCCTTTCGATAAGGCTGTTCTTGTGGAATTAGAAATGTGATATTTGGAAGCACATAGAGGGCTATGGTGAAAAAGGAAATATCTTCCGTTAAAAACTGGAAAGAAGCCTTCTGAAAAACTGCTTAGTGTTCTGTTAATACATCTCACAGAGTTACATCTTTCCCTTCAAGTCGCCTTTCGCTAAGGCTGTTCTTGTGGAATTGGCAAAGTGATATTTGGAAGCCCATAGAGGGCTATGGTGAAAAAGGAAATATCTTCCGTTAAAAACTGGAAAGAAGCCTTCTGAGAAACTGTTTGTGTTCTGTGAATTCGTCTCACAGAGTTACAGCTTTCCCTTCAAGAAGCCTTTCCCTAAGGCTGTTCTTGTGGAATTTAGAAAGTGGTATTTGGAAGTCCATAGAGGGCTATGGTGAAAAAGGAAATATCTTCTGTTAAAAACTGGAAAGAGGCTTTCTGAGAAACTGCTTTGTGTTCTGTTAATACATCTCACAGAGTTACAGCTTTCCCTTCAAGAAGCCTTTCGCTAAGGCTGTTCTTGTAGAATTTAGAAAGTGATATTTGAAAGCCCATAGAGGGTTATGGTGAAAAAGGAAATACCTTCCTTCAAAAACTGGAAAGAAGCTTTCTGAGAAACTTCTTTGTGTTCTGTTAATACATCTCACAGAGTTACATCTTTCCCTTCAAGAAGCCTTTTGCTAAGGCTGTTCTTCTGGAATTGGCAAAGTGATATTTGGAAGTCCCTAGAGGGCTATGGTGAAAAAGGAAATATCTTCCGTTAAGAACTGGAAAGAAGCTTTCTGAGAAACTGCTATGTGTTCTCTTAATACATCTCACAGAGTTACATCTTTCCGTTCAAGAAGCCTTTCGCTAAGGCTGTTCTTGTGGAATTGGGAAAGTGATATTTGGAAGCCCATAGAGGGCTATGGTGAAAAAGGAAGTATCTTCCGTTAAAAACTGGAAAGAAGCTTTCTGAGAAACTTCTTTGTGTTCTGTTAATTCATCTCACAGAGTTACAGCTTTCCCTTCAAGAAGCCTTTCGCTAAGGCTGTTCTCGTGGAATTTAGAAAGTGATATTTGGAAGCCCATAGAGGGCTATTTTGAAAATAGAAATATCTTCCTTTAAAAACTGGAAAGAAGCTTTCTGAGAAACTGCTTTGTGTACTGTTATTACATCCCACAGAGTTACAGCTTTCCCTTCAAGAAGCCTTTCGCTACGGCTGTTCTTGAAGAATTGGCAAAGTGATATTTGAAAGGCCGTATAGGGATATGGTGAAAATGGAAATGTCTTCCGTTAAAAACAGGAAAGAAGCTTTCTGAGAAACTGCTTTGTGTTCTGTTAATACATGTCACAGAGTTACATCTTTCCCTTCAAGAAACGTTTCGCTAAGCTTGTTCTTGTGGAATTGGCAAAGTGATATTTGGAAACCCAGAGAGTGCTATGGTGAAAAAGGAAAATCTTCTGTTAAAAACTGGAAAGAAGTTTTCTGAGAAACTACTTTGTGTTCTTTTAATTCATCTCACAAAGTTACAGCTTTCCCCTCAAGAGTCCTTTCGTTAAGACTGTTCTTTTGCAATTTGAAAAGTGATATTTGGAATCCCATATGCGCTACAGTGAAAAATGAAATATCTTCCCTTAAAAACTGGAAAGAAGCTTTCTGAGAAACTCCTTTGTGTTCTGTTAATTCATCTCACAGAGTTACATCTTTCCCTTCGAGAAGCCTTTCGCTACAGCTGTTCTTGTGGAATTGGCAAAGTGATATTTGGAAGCCCATAGAGGTCTATGGTGAAAAAGGAAGTATCTTCGTTAAAAACTGGAAAGAAGCTTTCTGAGAAACTGCTTTGTGTTCTGTTAATTCATCTCACAGAGTTATAGCTTTCCCCTCAAGGGTCCTTTCGCTAAGACTGTTCTTATGGAATTTGAAAACTGATATTTAGAAGCCCATAGAGCGCTGTGGTGAAAAAGAAAATATCTTACGTTAAAAACTGGAAAGAGGCTTTCTGAGAAACTGTTTTGTGTTCTGTAAATTCATCTCAGAGACTTACAGTTTACCCTTTAAGTTGCCTTTCGCTAAGGCTGTTGTTGTGTAATTTAGAAAGTGATATTTCGAAGCCCATAGAGGGCTATGGTGAAAATGGAAATATCTTCCGTTAAAAACTGGAAAGAACCTTTCTGAGAAACTGCTTTGTGTTATGTTAGTGCATCTCACAGTGTTACAGCTTTCCCTTCAAGAAGCCTTTCGCTAAGGCTGTTCTTGTGGAATTTACAAAGTGATATTTGGAAGACCATAGAGGGCTATGGTGAAAAACGAAATATCTTCCGTTAAAAACTGGAAAGAAGCTTTCTGAGAAACTGCTTTGTCTTCTGTTAATACGTCTCACAGAATTGCAGCGTTTCCTCCAAGAAGCCTTTCGCTAAGGCTCTTCTTGTGGAATTGACAAAGTGATATTTGGAAGCCCATTGAGGGCTATGGTGAAAAAGGAATTATCTTCCGTTAAAAACTGGAAAGAAGCCTTCTGGGAAACTGCTTTGTGTTCTGTTAATTCATCTGACAGAGTTACAGCTTTCCCTTCAAGAAGCCTTTCGCTAAGGCTGTTCTTGTGAAATTTAGAAAGTGATATTTGGAAGCCCATAGAGTTCTACGGTGAAAAAGGAAATATCTTCCTTTAAAAACTGGAAAGAAGCTTTCTGAGAAACTGATTTGTGTTCTGTTAATACATCTCACGGAGTTACAGCTTTCCCTTCAAGAAGCCTTTCGCTAAGTCTGATCTTGTTTAATTTAGAAAGTGATATTTGGAAGCCCATAGAGGTTTATAGTGAAAAAGGAAATATCTTCCTTTAAAAACTGGAAAGAAGCTTTCTGAGAAACTGCTTTGTGTTCTGTAAATACATCTTAGAGAGTTACATCTTTCCCTTCAAGAAGTCTTTCGGTGAGGCTGTTCTTGTGGAATTGGCAAAGTGATATTTGAAAGCCCATA
The DNA here is from genome assembly GCF_047675955.1 of Chlorocebus sabaeus. NCBI lineage: Eukaryota > Metazoa > Chordata > Mammalia > Primates > Cercopithecidae > Chlorocebus > Chlorocebus sabaeus. The sequence goes on along the minus strand of NC_132914.1, from coordinate 36,070,956 downwards.
CAGGGATATGGTGAAAAAGGAAATATCTTCCGTTATAAAATGCAAAGAAGCCTTGTGAGAAAATGCTTTGTGTTCTGTTAATACATCTCACAGAGTTACATCTTTCCCTTCAAGAAGCCTTTCCCTAAGGCTGTTGTTGTGGAATTGGCAAAGTGATATTTGAAAGCCCATAGAGGGCTATGGTGAAAAAGGAAATATCTTCAGGTAAAAACTGGACAGAAGCCTTCTGAGAAACTGTTTGTGTTCTGTTAATTGGTCTCACAGAGTTACATCTTTCCCTTCAAGAAGCCTTTCGCTAAGGCTGTTCTTGTGGAATTTAGAAAGTGATATTTGGAAGCCCATAGAGGGCTATGGTGAAAAAGGAAATACCTTAATTCAAAAACTGGAAAGAAGCTTTCTGAGAAACTTCTTAGTGTTCTGTTAATACATCTCACAGAGTTACAGCTTTCCCTTCAAGAATCCTTTCGATAAGGCTGTTCTTGTGGAATTAGAAACGTGATATTTGGAAGCACATAGAAGGCTATGGTGAAAAAGGAAATATCTTCCGTTAAAAACTGGAAACAAGCCTTCTGAAAAACTGCTTAGTGTTCTGTTAATACATCTCACAGAGTTACATCTTTCCCTTCAAGTCGCCTTTCGCTAAGGCTGTTCTTGTGGAATTGGCAAAGTGATATTTGGAAGCCCATAGAGGGCTATGGTGAAAAAGGAAATATCTTCCGTTAAAAACTGGAAAGAAGCTTTCTGAGAAACTGCTCTGTGTTCTGTTAATACATCTCACAGAGTTACATCTTTCCCTTCAAGACGCCTTTCGCTAAGGCTGTTCTTGTGCAATTGACAAGGTGATATTTGGAAGCCCATAGAGGGCTATGGTGAAAAAGGAAATATCTTCCGTTAAAAACTGGGAAGAAGCTTTCTGAGAAACTGCTTTGTTGTCTGTTAATACATCTCACAGAGTTACATATTTCCCTTCAAGAAGCCTTTCCCTAACGCTGTTGTTGTGGAATTGGCAAAGTGATATTTAGAAGCCCATATAGGGCTATGTTGAAAAAGGAAATATCTTCCGTTAAAAACTGGAAAGAAGCCTTCTGAGAAACTGTTTGTGTTCTGTGAATTCGTCTCACAGAGTTACAGCTTTCCCTTCAAGAAGCCTTTCGCTAAGGCTGTTCTTGTGGAATTTAGAAAGTGATATTTGGAAGCCCATAGAGGGCTATGGTGAAAAAGGAAATATCTTCCGTTAAAAACTGGAAAGAAGCTTTCTGAGAAACTGCTTTGTCTTCTGTTAATACATCTCACAGAGTTACATCTTACTCTTCAAGAAGCCTTTCGCTAAGGCTGTTCTTGTTCAATTGGCAAAGTGATATTTGGAAGCCCGTAGAGGGCTATGGTGAAAAAGGAAATATCTTCCGTTAAAAACTGCAAAGAAGCCTTCTGAGAAAGTGCTTTGTGTTCTGCTAATTCATCTCGCAGAGTTACAGCTTTCCCTTCGAGAAGCCTTTCATAAGGCTGTTCTTGTGGAATTTAGAAAGTGATATTTGGAAGCCCATAGAGGGCTATGGTGAAAAAGGAAATATCTTCCTTTAAAAAGTGGAAAGAACCTTTCTGAGAAACTGCTTTGTCTTCTGTTAATACATCTCACAGAGTTAAACCTTTCCCCTCAAGAATCCTTTCGCTAAGGCTGTTCTTGTGGAATTGGCAATGTGATATTTGGAAGCCCATAGAGGGCTATCGTGAAAAAGGAAATATCTTCCGTTAAAAACTGGAAAGAAGCTTTCTGAGAAACTGCTTTGTGTTCTGTTAATACATCTCACAGACTTACATCTTTCCCTTCAAGAAGCCTTTCGCTAAGGCTGTTCTTGTGGAATTGGTAAAGTGATATTTGGAAGACCATAGAGGGCTATGGTGAAAAAGGAAATATCTTCCGTTAAAAACTGGGAAGAAGCTTTCTGAGAAACTGCTTTCTGTTATGTTAATACATCTCACAGAGATACATCTTTCCCTTCAAGAAGCCTTTCCCTAAGGCTGTTGTTGTGGAATTGGCAAAGTGATATTTGAAAGCCCATAGAGGGCTATGGTGAAAAAGGAAATATCTTCAGGTAAAAACTGGACAGAAGCCTCCTGAGAAACTGTTTGTGTTCTGTTAATTGGTCTCACAGAGTTACATCTTTCCCTTCAAGAAGCCTTTCACTAAGGCTGTTCTTTTGGAATTTAGAAAGTGATATTTGGAAGCCCATAGAGGGCTATGGTGAAAAAGGAAATACCTTAATTCAAAAACTGGAAAGAAGCTTTCTGAGAAACTTCTTAGTGTTCTGTTAATACATCTCACAGGGTTACAGCTTTCCCTTCAAGAATCCTTTCGATAAGGCTGTTCTTGTGGAATTAGAAACGTGATATTTGGAAGCACATAGAGGGCTATGGTGAAAAAGGAAATATCTTCCGTTAAAAACTGGAAAGAAGCCTTCTGAAAAACTGCTTAGTGTTCTGTTAATACATCTCACAGAGTTACATCTTTTCCTTCAAGTCGTCTTTCGCTAAGGCTGTTCTTGTGGAATTGGCAAAGTGATATTTGGAAGCCCATAGAGGGCTATGGTGAAAAAGGAAATATCTTCCGTTAAAAACTGGAAAGAAGCTTTCTGAGAAACTGCTTTGTGTTCTGTTAATACATCTCACAGAGTTACATCTTTCCCTTCAAGAAGCCTTTCGCTAAGGCTGTTCTTGTGCAATTGACAAGGTGATATTTGGAAGCCCATAGAGGGCTATGGTGAAAAAGGAAATAACTTCCGTTAAAAACTGGGAAGAAGCTTTCTGAGAAACTGCTTTGTTGTCTGTTAATACATCTCACAGAGTTACATATTTCCCTTCAAGAAGCCTTTCCCTAAGGCTGTTGTTGTGGAATTGGCAAAGTGATATTTAGAAGCCCATATAGGGCTATGTTGAAAAAGGAAATATCTTCCGTTAAAAACTGGAAAGAAGCCTTCTGAGAAACTGTTTGTGTTCTGTGAATTCGTCTCACAGAGTTACAGCTTTCCCTTCAAGAAGCCTTTCCCTAAGGCTGTTCTTGTGGAATTTAGAAAGTGGTATTTGGAAGTCCATAGAGGGCTATGGTGAAAAAGGAAATATCTTCTGTTAAAAACTGGAAAGAGGCTTTCTGAGAAACTGCTTTGTGTTCTGTTAATACATCTCACAGAGTTACAGCTTTCCCTTCAAGAAGCCTTTCGCTAAGGCTGTTCTGCTTTCTGAGAAAATGCTTTGTGTTCTGTTAATAATTCTCAAAAAGTTACATCCTTCCCTTCAAGAAGCCTTTCACTAAGGCTGTTCTTGCGGAATTGGCAAAGCGATATTTGGAAGCCCATAGAGGGCTAAGGTGAAAAAGGAAATATCTTCCATTAAAAACTGGAAAGAAGCCTTCTGAAAAACTGCTTTGTGTTCTGTTAATTCATCTCACAGAGTTATATCTTTCCCTTCAAGAAGCCTTTCGCTAGGGCTGTTCTGGTGGAATTTAGAAAGTGATATTTGGAAGCCCATAGAGGGCTTCGGTGAAAAAGGAAATATCTTCCGTTAAAAACTGGAAGGAAGCCTTCTGAGAAACTGCTCTGTGTTCTGTTAATTCATCTCACAGAGTTACATCTTTCCCTTCAAGAAACCTTTCGCTAAGGCTGTTCTTGTGGAATTGGGAAAGTGATATTTGGAAGCCCATAGAGGTCTATGGTGAAAAAGGCAATATCTTCCGTTAAAATCTGGAAAGAACCTTTCTGAGAAACTGCTTTGTGTTCTGTTAATACATCTCACAGAGTTACAGCTTTCCCTTCAAGAAGCCTTTCACTAAGGCTGTTCTTGTGGAATTTAGAAAGTGATATTTGAAAGCCCATAGAGGGTTATGGTGAAAAAGGAAATACCTTCTTCAAAAACTGGAAAGAAGCTTTCTGAGAAACTGCTTAGTGTTCTGTTAATACATCTCACAGAGTTACATCTTTCCCTTCAAGAAGCCTTTCGCTAAGGCTGTTCTTATTGAATTGGCAAAGTGATATTTGGAAGTCCCTAGAGGGCTATGGTGAAAAAGGAAATATCTTCCGTTAAGAACTGGAAAGAAGCTTTCTGAGAAACTGCTATGTGTTCTGTTAATACATCTCACAGAGTTACATCTTTCCGTTCAAGAAGCCTTTCGCTAAGGCTGTTCTTGTGGAATTGGGAAAGTGATATTTGGAAGCCCATAGAGGGCTATGGTGAAAAAGGAAATATCTTCCGTTAAAAACTGGAAAAAAGCTTTCTGAGAAACTGCTTTGTCTTCTGTTAATACGTCTCACAGAGTTGCAGCTTTTCCTCCAAGAAGCCTTTCGCTAAGGCTCTTCTTGTGGAATTGGCAAAGGGATATTTGGAAGCCCATTGAGGGCTATGGTGAAAAAGGAATTATCTTCCGTTAAAAACTGGAAAGAAGCCTTCTGGGAAACTGCTTTGTGTTCTGTTAATTCATCTGACAGAGTTACAGCTTTCCCTTCAAGAAGCCTTTCGCTAAGGCTGTTCTTGTGAAATTTAGAAAGTGATATTTGGAAGCCCATAGAGTTCTACGGTGAAAAAGAAAATATTTTCCTTTAAAAACTGGAAAGAAGCTTTCTGAGAAACTGATTTGTGTTCTGTTAATACATCTCACGGAGTTACAGCTTTCCCTTCAAGAAGCCTTTCGCTAAGGCTGTTCTTGTGGAATTGGGAAAGTGATATTTGGAAGCCCATAGAGGGCTATGGTGAAAAAGGAAATATCTTCCGTTAAAAACTGGAAAAAAGCTTTCTGAGAAACTGCTTTGTCTTCTGTTAATACGTCTCACAGAGTTGCAGCTTTTCCTCCAAGAAGCCTTTCGCTAAGGCTCTTCTTGTGGAATTGACAAAGTGATATTTGGAAGCCCATTGAGGGCTATGGTGAAAAAGGAATTATCTTCCGTTAAAAACTGGAAAGAAGCCTTCTGGGAAACTGCTTTGTGTTCTGTTAATTCATCTGACAGAGTTACAGCTTTCCCTTCAAGAAGCCTTTCGCTAAGGCTGTTCTTGTGAAATTTAGAAAGTGATATTTGGAAGCCCATAGAGTTCTACGGTGAAAAAGAAAATATTTTCCTTTAAAAACTGGAAAGAAGCTTTCTGAGAAACTGATTTGTGTTCTGTTAATACATCTCACGGAGTTACAGCTTTCCCTTCAAGAAGCCTTTCGCTAAGGCTGTTCTTGGGGAATTGGCAAAGGGATATTTGGAAGCCCATAGAGGGCTACGGTGAAAAAGGAAATACCTTCCGTTCAAAACTGGAAAGAAGCTTTCTGAGAAAGTGCTTTGTGTTCTGTAAATACATCTTAGAGAGTTACATCTTTCCCTTCAAGAAGTCTTTCGCTAAGGCTGTTCTTGTGGAATTGGCAAAGTGATATTTGAAAGCCCATAGAGGGATATGGTGAAAAAGGAAATATCTTCCGTTATAAAATGCAAAGAAGCCTTCTGAGAAAATGCTTTGTGTTCTGTTAATACATCTCACAGAGTTACATGTTTCCTTTCAAGAAGCCTTTCGCTAAGGCTGTTCTTGTGGAATTTAGAAAGTGATATTTGGAAGCCCATAGAGGGCTATGGTGAAAAAGGAAATATCTTCCGTTAAAAACTGGAAAGAAGCTTTCTGAGAAACTGCTTTGTCTTCTGTTAATACATCTCACAGAGTTACATCTTTCTCTTCAAGAAGCCTGTCGCTAAGGCTGTTCTTCTTCAATTGGCAAAGTGTTATTTGGAAGCCCGTAGAGGGCTATGGTGAAAAAGGAAATATCTTCCGTTAAAAACTGCAAAGAAGCCTTCTGAGAAAGTGCTTTGTATTCTGCTAATTCATCTCGCAGAATTACAGCTTTCCCTTCGAGAAGCCTTTCATAAGGCTGTTCTTGTGGAATTTAGAAAGTGATATTTGGAAGCCCATAGAGGGCTATGGTGAAAAAGGAAATATCTTCCTTTAAAAAGTGGAAAGAACCTTTCTGAGAAACTGATTTGTCTTCTGTTAATACATCTCACAGAGTTAAACCTTTCCCCTCAAGAATCCTTTCGCTAAGGGTGTTCTTGTGGAATTGGCAAAGTGATATTTGGAAGCCCATAGAGGGGTATGGTGAAAAAGGAAATATCTTCCGTTAAAAACTGGAAAGAAGCTTTCTGAGAAACTGCTTTGTGTTCTGTTAATACATCTCACAGACTTACATCTTTCCCTTCAAGAAGCCTTTCGCTAAGGCTGTTCTTGTGGAATTGGTAAAGTGATAGTTGGAAGCCCATAGAGGGCTATGGTGAAAAAGGAAATATCTTCCGTTAAAAACTGGGAAGAAGCTTTCTGAGAAACTGCTTTCTGTTATGTTAATACATCTCACAGAGATACATCTTTCCCTTCAAGAAGCCTTTCCCTAAGGCTGTTGTTGTGGAATTGGCAAAGTGATATTTGAAAGCCCATAGAGGGCTATGGTGAAAAAGGAAATATCTTCAGGTAAAAACTGGACAGAAGCCTTCTGAGAAACTGTTTGTGTTCTGTTAATTGGTCTCACAGAGTTACATCTTTCCCTTCAAGAAGCCTTTCGCTAAGGCTGTTCTTGTGGAATATAGAAAGTGATATTTGGAAGCCCATAGAGGGCTATGGAGAAAAAGGAAATACCTTAATTCAAAAACTGGAAAGAAGCTTTCTGAGAAACTTCTTAGTGTTCTGTTAATACATCTCACAGAGTTACAGCTTTCCCTTCAAGAATCCTTTCGATAAGGCTGTTCTTGTGGAATTAGAAATGTGATATTTGGAAGCACATAGAGGGCTATGGTGAAAAAGGAAATATCTTCCGTTAAAAACTGGAAAGAAGCCTTCTGAAAAACTGCTTAGTGTTCTGTTAATACATCTCACAGAGTTACATCTTTCCCTTCAAGTCGCCTTTCGCTAAGGCTGTTCTTGTGGAATTGGCAAAGTGATATTTGGAAGCCCATAGAGGGCTATGGTGAAAAAGGAAATATCTTCCGTTAAAAACTGGAAAGAAGCCTTCTGAGAAACTGTTTGTGTTCTGTGAATTCGTCTCACAGAGTTACAGCTTTCCCTTCAAGAAGCCTTTCCCTAAGGCTGTTCTTGTGGAATTTAGAAAGTGGTATTTGGAAGTCCATAGAGGGCTATGGTGAAAAAGGAAATATCTTCTGTTAAAAACTGGAAAGAGGGTTTCTGAGAAACTGCTTTGTGTTCTGTTAATACATCTCACAGAGTTACAGCTTTCCCTTCAAGAAGCCTTTCGCTAAGGCTGTTCTTGTAGAATTTAGAAAGTGATATTTGAAAGCCCATAGAGGGTTATGGTGAAAAAGGAAATACCTTCCTTCAAAAACTGGAAAGAAGCTTTCTGAGAAACTGCTTAGTGTTCTGTTAATACATCTCACAGAGTTACATCTTTCCCTTCAAGAAGCCTTTTGCTAAGGCTGTTCTTCTGGAATTGGCAAAGTGATATTTGGAAGTCCCTAGAGGGCTATGGTGAAAAAGGAAATATCTTCCGTTAAGAACTGGAAAGAAGCTTTCTGAGAAACTGCTATGTGTTCTCTTAATACATCTCACAGAGTTACATCTTTCCGTTCAAGAAGCCTTTCGCTAAGGCTGTTCTTGTGGAATTGGGAAAGTGATATTTGGAAGCCCATAGAGGGCTATGGTGAAAAAGGAAGTATCTTCCGTTAAAAACTGGAAAGAAGCTTTCTGAGAAACTTCTTTGTGTTCTGTTAATTCATCTCACAGAGTTACAGCTTTCCCTTCAAGAAGCCTTTCGCTAAGGCTGTTCTCGTGGAATTTAGAAAGTGATATTTGGAAGCCCATAGAGGGCTATTTTGAAAATAGAAATATCTTCCTTTAAAAACTGGAAAGAAGCTTTCTGAGAAACTGCTTTGTGTACTGTTATTACATCCCACAGAGTTACAGCTTTCCCTTCAAGAAGCCTTTCGCTACGGCTGTTCTTGAAGAATTGGCAAAGTGATATTTGAAAGGCCGTATAGGGATATGGTGAAAATGGAAATGTCTTCCGTTAAAAACAGGAAAGAAGCTTTCTGAGAAACTGCTTTGTGTTCTGTTAATACATGTCACAGAGTTACATCTTTCCCTTCAAGAAACGTTTCGCTAAGCTTGTTCTTGTGGAATTGGCAAAGTGATATTTGGAAACCCAGAGAGTGCTATGGTGAAAAAGGAAAATCTTCTGTTAAAAACTGGAAAGAAGTTTTCTGAGAAACTACTTTGTGTTCTTTTAATTCATCTCACAAAGTTACAGCTTTCCCCTCAAGAGTCCTTTCGTTAAGACTGTTCTTTTGCAATTTGAAAAGTGATATTTGGAATCCCATATGCGCTACAGTGAAAAATGAAATATCTTCCCTTAAAAACTGGAAAGAAGCTTTCTGAGAAACTGCTTTGTGTTCTGTTAATTCATCTCACAGAGTTACATCTTTCCCTTCGAGAAGCCTTTCGCTACAGCTGTTCTTGTGGAATTGGCAAAGTGATATTTGGAAGCCCATAGAGGTCTATGGTGAAAAAGGAAGTATCTTCGTTAAAAACTGGAAAGAAGCTTTCTGAGAAACTGCTTTGTGTTCTGTTAATTCATCTCACAGAGTTATAGCTTTCCCCTCAAGGGTCCTTTCGCTAAGACTGTTCTTATGGAATTTGAAAACTGATATTTAGAAGCCCATAGAGCGCTGTGGTGAAAAAGAAAATATCTTACGTTAAAAACTGGAAAGAGGCTTTCTGAGAAACTGTTTTGTGTTCTGTAAATTCATCTCAGAGACTTACAGTTTACCCTTTAAGTTGCCTTTCGCTAAGGCTGTTGTTGTGTAATTTAGAAAGTGATATTTCGAAGCCCATAGAGGGCTATGGTGAAAATGGAAATATCTTCCGTTAAAAACTGGAAAGAACCTTTCTGAGAAACTGCTTTGTGTTATGTTAGTGCATCTCACAGTGTTACAGCTTTCCCTTCAAGAAGCCTTTCGCTAAGGCTGTTCTTGTGGAATTTACAAAGTGATATTTGGAAGACCTTAGAGGGCTATGGTGAAAAACGAAATATCTTCCGTTAAAAACTGGAAAGAAGCTTTCTGAGAAACTGCTTTGTCTTCTGTTAATACGTCTCACAGAATTGCAGCGTTTCCTCCAAGAAGCCTTTCGCTAAGGCTCTTCTTGTGGAATTGACAAAGTGATATTTGGAAGCCCATTGAGGGCTATGGTGAAAAAGGAATTATCTTCCGTTAAAAACTGGAAAGAAGCCTTCTGGGAAACTGCTTTGTGTTCTGTTAATTCATCTGACAGAGTTACAGCTTTCCCTTCAAGAAGCCTTTCGCTAAGGCTGTTCTTGTGAAATTTAGAAAGTGATATTTGGAAGCCCATAGAGTTCTACGGTGAAAAAGGAAATATCTTCCTTTAAAAACTGGAAAGAAGCTTTCTGAGAAACTGATTTGTGTTCTGTTAATACATCTCACGGAGTTACAGCTTTCCCTTCAAGAAGCCTTTCGCTAAGTCTGATCTTGTTTAATTTAGAAAGTGATATTTGGAAGCCCATAGAGGTTTATAGTGAAAAAGGAAATATCTTCCTTTAAAAACTGGAAAGAAGCTTTCTGAGAAACTGCTTTGTGTTCTGTAAATACATCTTAGAGAGTTACATCTTTCCCTTCAAGAAGTCTTTCGGTGAGGCTGTTCTTGTGGAATTGGCAAAGTGATATTTGAAAGCCCATACAGGGATATGGTGAAAAAGGAAATATCTTCCGTTATAAAATGCAAAGAAGCCTTGTGAGAAAATGCTTTGTGTTCTGTTAATACATCTCACAGAGTTACATCTTTCCCTTCAAGAAGCCTTTCCCTAAGGCTGTTGTTGTGGAATTGGCAAAGTGATATTTGAAAGCCCATAGAGGGCTATGGTGAAAAAGGAAATATCTTCAGGTAAAAACTGGACAGAAGCCTTCTGAGAAACTGTTTGTGTTCTGTTAATTGGTCTCACAGAGTTACATCTTTCCCTTCAAGAAGCCTTTCGCTAAGGCTGTTCTTGTGGAATTTAGAAAGTGATATTTGGAAGCCCATAGAGGGCTATGGTGAAAAAGGAAATACCTTAATTCAAAAACTGGAAAGAAGCTTTCTGAGAAACTTCTTAGTGTTCTGTTAATACATCTCACAGAGTTACAGCTTTCCCTTCAAGAATCCTTTCGATAAGGCTGTTCTTGTGGAATTAGAAACGTGATATTTGGAAGCACATAGAAGGCTATGGTGAAAAAGGAAATATCTTCCGTTAAAAACTGGAAACAAGCCTTCTGAAAAACTGCTTAGTGTTCTGTTAATACATCTCACAGAGTTACATCTTTCCCTTCAAGTCGCCTTTCGCTAAGGCTGTTCTTGTGGAATTGGCAAAGTGATATTTGGAAGCCCATAGAGGGCTATGGTGAAAAAGGAAATATCTTCCGTTAAAAACTGGAAAGAAGCTTTCTGAGAAACTGCTCTGTGTTCTGTTAATACATCTCACAGAGTTACATCTTTCCCTTCAAGACGCCTTTCGCTAAGGCTGTTCTTGTGCAATTGACAAGGTGATATTTGGAAGCCCATAGAGGGCTATGGTGAAAAAGGAAATATCTTCCGTTAAAAACTGGGAAGAAGCTTTCTGAGAAACTGCTTTGTTGTCTGTTAATACATCTCACAGAGTTACATATTTCCCTTCAAGAAGCCTTTCCCTAACGCTGTTGTTGTGGAATTGGCAAAGTGATATTTAGAAGCCCATATAGGGCTATGTTGAAAAAGGAAATATCTTCCGTTAAAAACTGGAAAGAAGCCTTCTGAGAAACTGTTTGTGTTCTGTGAATTCGTCTCACAGAGTTACAGCTTTCCCTTCAAGAAGCCTTTCGCTAAGGCTGTTCTTGTGGAATTTAGAAAGTGATATTTGGAAGCCCATAGAGGGCTATGGTGAAAAAGGAAATATCTTCCGTTAAAAACTGGAAAGAAGCTTTCTGAGAAACTGCTTTGTCTTCTGTTAATACATCTCACAGAGTTACATCTTACTCTTCAAGAAGCCTTTCGCTAAGGCTGTTCTTGTTCAATTGGCAAAGTGATATTTGGAAGCCCGTAGAGGGCTATGGTGAAAAAGGAAATATCTTCCGTTAAAAACTGCAAAGAAGCCTTCTGAGAAAGTGCTTTGTGTTCTGCTAATTCATCTCGCAGAGTTACAGCTTTCCCTTCGAGAAGCCTTTCATAAGGCTGTTCTTGTGGAATTTAGAAAGTGATATTTGGAAGCCCATAGAGGGCTATGGTGAAAAAGGAAATATCTTCCTTTAAAAAGTGGAAAGAACCTTTCTGAGAAACTGCTTTGTCTTCTGTTAATACATCTCACAGAGTTAAACCTTTCCCCTCAAGAATCCTTTCGCTAAGGCTGTTCTTGTGGAATTGGCAATGTGATATTTGGAAGCCCATAGAGGGCTATCGTGAAAAAGGAAATATCTTCCGTTAAAAACTGGAAAGAAGCTTTCTGAGAAACTGCTTTGTGTTCTGTTAATACATCTCACAGACTTACATCTTTCCCTTCAAGAAGCCTTTCGCTAAGGCTGTTCTTGTGGAATTGGTAAAGTGATATTTGGAAGACCATAGAGGGCTATGGTGAAAAAGGAAATATCTTCCGTTAAAAACTGGGAAGAAGCTTTCTGAGAAACTGCTTTCTGTTATGTTAATACATCTCACAGAGATACATCTTTCCCTTCAAGAAGCCTTTCCCTAAGGCTGTTGTTGTGGAATTGGCAAAGTGATATTTGAAAGCCCATAGAGGGCTATGGTGAAAAAGGAAATATCTTCAGGTAAAAACTGGACAGAAGCCTCCTGAGAAACTGTTTGTGTTCTGTTAATTGGTCTCACAGAGTTACATCTTTCCCTTCAAGAAGCCTTTCACTAAGGCTGTTCTTTTGGAATTTAGAAAGTGATATTTGGAAGCCCATAGAGGGCTATGGTGAAAAAGGAAATACCTTAATTCAAAAACTGGAAAGAAGCTTTCTGAGAAACTTCTTAGTGTTCTGTTAATACATCTCACAGGGTTACAGCTTTCCCTTCAAGAATCCTTTCGATAAGGCTGTTCTTGTGGAATTAGAAACGTGATATTTGGAAGCACATAGAGGGCTATGGTGAAAAAGGAAATATCTTCCGTTAAAAACTGGAAAGAAGCCTTCTGAAAAACTGCTTAGTGTTCTGTTAATACATCTCACAGAGTTACATCTTTTCCTTCAAGTCGTCTTTCGCTAAGGCTGTTCTTGTGGAATTGGCAAAGTGATATTTGGAAGCCCATAGAGGGCTATGGTGAAAAAGGAAATATCTTCCGTTAAAAACTGGAAAGAAGCTTTCTGAGAAACTGCTTTGTGTTCTGTTAATACATCTCACAGAGTTACATCTTTCCCTTCAAGAAGCCTTTCGCTAAGGCTGTTCTTGTGCAATTGACAAGGTGATATTTGGAAGCCCATAGAGGGCTATGGTGAAAAAGGAAATAACTTCCGTTAAAAACTGGGAAGAAGCTTTCTGAGAAACTGCTTTGTTGTCTGTTAATACATCTCACAGAGTTACATATTTCCCTTCAAGAAGCCTTTCCCTAAGGCTGTTGTTGTGGAATTGGCAAAGTGATATTTAGAAGCCCATATAGGGCTATGTTGAAAAAGGAAATATCTTCCGTTAAAAACTGGAAAGAAGCCTTCTGAGAAACTGTTTGTGTTCTGTGAATTCGTCTCACAGAGTTACAGCTTTCCCTTCAAGAAGCCTTTCCCTAAGGCTGTTCTTGTGGAATTTAGAAAGTGGTATTTGGAAGTCCATAGAGGGCTATGGTGAAAAAGGAAATATCTTCTGTTAAAAACTGGAAAGAGGCTTTCTGAGAAACTGCTTTGTGTTCTGTTAATACATCTCACAGAGTTACAGCTTTCCCTTCAAGAAGCCTTTCGCTAAGGCTGTTCTGCTTTCTGAGAAAATGCTTTGTGTTCTGTTAATAATTCTCAAAAAGTTACATCCTTCCCTTCAAGAAGCCTTTCACTAAGGCTGTTCTTGCGGAATTGGCAAAGCGATATTTGGAAGCCCATAGAGGGCTAAGGTGAAAAAGGAAATATCTTCCATTAAAAACTGGAAAGAAGCCTTCTGAAAAACTGCTTTGTGTTCTGTTAATTCATCTCACAGAGTTATATCTTTCCCTTCAAGAAGCCTTTCGCTAGGGCTGTTCTGGTGGAATTTAGAAAGTGATATTTGGAAGCCCATAGAGGGCTTCGGTGAAAAAGGAAATATCTTCCGTTAAAAACTGGAAGGAAGCCTTCTGAGAAACTGCTCTGTGTTCTGTTAATTCATCTCACAGAGTTACATCTTTCCCTTCAAGAAACCTTTCGCTAAGGCTGTTCTTGTGGAATTGGGAAAGTGATATTTGGAAGCCCATAGAGGTCTATGGTGAAAAAGGCAATATCTTCCGTTAAAATCTGGAAAGAACCTTTCTGAGAAACTGCTTTGTGTTCTGTTAATACATCTCACAGAGTTACAGCTTTCCCTTCAAGAAGCCTTTCACTAAGGCTGTTCTTGTGGAATTTAGAAAGTGATATTTGAAAGCCCATAGAGGGTTATGGTGAAAAAGGAAATACCTTCTTCAAAAACTGGAAAGAAGCTTTCTGAGAAACTGCTTAGTGTTCTGTTAATACATCTCACAGAGTTACATCTTTCCCTTCAAGAAGCCTTTCGCTAAGGCTGTTCTTATTGAATTGGCAAAGTGATATTTGGAAGTCCCTAGAGGGCTATGGTGAAAAAGGAAATATCTTCCGTTAAGAACTGGAAAGAAGCTTTCTGAGAAACTGCTATGTGTTCTGTTAATACATCTCACAGAGTTACATCTTTCCGTTCAAGAAGCCTTTCGCTAAGGCTGTTCTTGTGGAATTGGGAAAGTGATATTTGGAAGCCCATAGAGGGCTATGGTGAAAAAGGAAATATCTTCCGTTAAAAACTGGAAAAAAGCTTTCTGAGAAACTGCTTTGTCTTCTGTTAATACGTCTCACAGAGTTGCAGCTTTTCCTCCAAGAAGCCTTTCGCTAAGGCTCTTCTTGTGGAATTGACAAAGTGATATTTGGAAGCCCATTGAGGGCTATGGTGAAAAAGGAATTATCTTCCGTTAAAAACTGGAAAGAAGCCTTCTGGGAAACTGCTTTGTGTTCTGTTAATTCATCTGACAGAGTTACAGCTTTCCCTTCAAGAAGCCTTTCGCTAAGGCTGTTCTTGTGAAATTTAGAAAGTGATATTTGGAAGCCCATAGAGTTCTACGGTGAAAAAGAAAATATTTTCCTTTAAAAACTGGAAAGAAGCTTTCTGAGAAACTGATTTGTGTTCTGTTAATACATCTCACGGAGTTACAGCTTTCCCTTCAAGAAGCCTTTCGCTAAGGCTGTTCTTGGGGAATTGGCAAAGGGATATTTGGAAGCCCATAGAGGGCTACGGTGAAAAAGGAAATACCTTCCGTTCAAAACTGGAAAGAAGCTTTCTGAGAAAGTGCTTTGTGTTCTGTAAATACATCTTAGAGAGTTACATCTTTCCCTTCAAGAAGTCTTTCGCTAAGGCTGTTCTTGTGGAATTGGCAAAGTGATATTTGAAAGCCCATAGAGGGATATGGTGAAAAAGGAAATATCTTCCGTTATAAAATGCAAAGAAGCCTTCTGAGAAAATGCTTTGTGTTCTGTTAATACATCTCACAGAGTTACATGTTTCCTTTCAAGAAGCCTTTCGCTAAGGCTGTTCTTGTGGAATTTAGAAAGTGATATTTGGAAGCCCATAGAGGGCTATGGTGAAAAAGGAAATATCTTCCGTTAAAAACTGGAAAGAAGCTTTCTGAGAAACTGCTTTGTCTTCTGTTAATACATCTCACAGAGTTACATCTTTCTCTTCAAGAAGCCTGTCGCTAAGGCTGTTCTTCTTCAATTGGCAAAGTGTTATTTGGAAGCCCGTAGAGGGCTATGGTGAAAAAGGAAATATCTTCCGTTAAAAACTGCAAAGAAGCCTTCTGAGAAAGTGCTTTGTATTCTGCTAATTCATCTCGCAGAATTACAGCTTTCCCTTCGAGAAGCCTTTCATAAGGCTGTTCTTGTGGAATTTAGAAAGTGATATTTGGAAGCCCATAGAGGGCTATGGTGAAAAAGGAAATATCTTCCTTTAAAAAGTGGAAAGAACCTTTCTGAGAAACTGATTTGTCTTCTGTTAATACATCTCACAGAGTTAAACCTTTCCCCTCAAGAATCCTTTCGCTAAGGGTGTTCTTGTGGAATTGGCAAAGTGATATTTGGAAGCCCATAGAGGGGTATGGTGAAAAAGGAAATATCTTCCGTTAAAAACTGGAAAGAAGCTTTCTGAGAAACTGCTTTGTGTTCTGTTAATACATCTCACAGACTTACATCTTTCCCTTCAAGAAGCCTTTCGCTAAGGCTGTTCTTGTGGAATTGGTAAAGTGATAGTTGGAAGCCCATAGAGGGCTATGGTGAAAAAGGAAATATCTTCCGTTAAAAACTGGGAAGAAGCTTTCTGAGAAACTGCTTTCTGTTATGTTAATACATCTCACAGAGATACATCTTTCCCTTCAAGAAGCCTTTCCCTAAGGCTGTTGTTGTGGAATTGGCAAAGTGATATTTGAAAGCCCATAGAGGGCTATGGTGAAAAAGGAAATATCTTCAGGTAAAAACTGGACAGAAGCCTTCTGAGAAACTGTTTGTGTTCTGTTAATTGGTCTCACAGAGTTACATCTTTCCCTTCAAGAAGCCTTTCGCTAAGGCTGTTCTTGTGGAATATAGAAAGTGATATTTGGAAGCCCATAGAGGGCTATGGAGAAAAAGGAAATACCTTAATTCAAAAACTGGAAAGAAGCTTTCTGAGAAACTTCTTAGTGTTCTGTTAATACATCTCACAGAGTTACAGCTTTCCCTTCAAGAATCCTTTCGATAAGGCTGTTCTTGTGGAATTAGAAATGTGATATTTGGAAGCACATAGAGGGCTATGGTGAAAAAGGAAATATCTTCCGTTAAAAACTGGAAAGAAGCCTTCTGAGAAACTGTTTGTGTTCTGTGAATTCGTCTCACAGAGTTACAGCTTTCCCTTCAAGAAGCCTTTCCCTAAGGCTGTTCTTGTGGAATTTAGAAAGTGGTATTTGGAAGTCCATAGAGGGCTATGGTGAAAAAGGAAATATCTTCTGTTAAAAACTGGAAAGAGGCTTTCTGAGAAACTGCTTTGTGTTCTGTTAATACATCTCACAGAGTTACAGCTTTCCCTTCAAGAAGCCTTTCGCTAAGGCTGTTCTTGTAGAATTTAGAAAGTGATATTTGAAAGCCCATAGAGGGTTATGGTGAAAAAGGAAATACCTTCCTTCAAAAACTGGAAAGAAGCTTTCTGAGAAACTGCTTAGTGTTCTGTTAATACATCTCACAGAGTTACATCTTTCCCTTCAAGAAGCCTTTTGCTAAGGCTGTTCTTCTGGAATTGGCAAAGTGATATTTGGAAGTCCCTAGAGGGCTATGGTGAAAAAGGAAATATCTTCCGTTAAGAACTGGAAAGAAGCTTTCTGAGAAACTGCTATGTGTTCTCTTAATACATCTCACAGAGTTACATCTTTCCGTTCAAGAAGCCTTTCGCTAAGGCTGTTCTTGTGGAATTGGGAAAGTGATATTTGGAAGCCCATAGAGGGCTATGGTGAAAAAGGAAGTATCTTCCGTTAAAAACTGGAAAAAAGCTTTCTGAAAACTGCTTTGGGTTCTGTTAATACATCTCACAGAGTTACATCTTTCCCTTCAAGAAGTCTTTCGCTAAGGCTGTTCTTGTGTAATTGGCAAAGTGATATTTGGAAGCCCATAGAGGGCTATGGTGAAAAAGGAAATACCTTAATTCAAAAACTGGAAAGAAGCTTTCTGAGAAACTTCTTAGTGTTCTGTTAATACATCTCACAGAGTTACAGCTTTCCCTTCAAGAATCCTTTCGATAAGGCTGTTCTTATGGAATTAGAAACGTGATATTTGGAAGCCCATAGAGGGCTATGGTGAAAAAGGAAATATCTTCCGTTAAAAAATGGAAAGAAGCCTTTTGAAAAACTGCTTAGTGTTCTGTTAATACATTTCACAGAGTTACATCTTTCCCTTCAAGTCGCCTTTCGCTAAGGCTGTTCTTGTGGAATTGGCAAAGTGATATTTGGAAGCCCATTGAGGGCTATGGTGAAAAAGGAAATATCTTCCGTTAAAAACTAGAAAGAAGCTTTCTGAGAAACTGCTTTGTGTTCTCTTAATACATCTCACAGAGTTACATCTTTCCCTTCAAGAAGCCTTTCGCTAAGGCTGTTCTTGTGCAATTGGCAAGGTGATATTTGGAAGCCCATAGAGGGCTATGGTGAAAAAGGAAATATCTTCCGTTAAAAACTGGGAAGAAACTTTCTGAAAAACTGCTTTGTGTTCTGTTAATACATCTCACAGAGTTAAATCTTTACCTTCAAGAAGCCTTTCGCTAAGGCTCTTCTTGTGGAATTTAGAAAGTGGTATTTGGAAGCCCATAGAGGGCTATGGTGAAAAAGGAAATATCTTCTGTTAAAACTGGAAAGAGGCTTTCTGAGAACTGCTTTGTGTTCTGTTAATACATCTCACAGAGTTACTGCTTTCATTTCAAGAAGCCTTTCGCTAAGGCTGTTCTGCTTTCTGAGAAAATGCTTTGTGTTCTGTTAATAATTCTCAAAAAGTTACATCCTTCCCTTCAAGAAGCCTTTCGCTAAGGCAGTTCTTGTGGAATTGGCAAAGTGATATTTGGAAGACCATAGAAGGCTATGGGGAAAAAGGAAATATCTTCCGTTAAAAACTGGAAAGAAGCCTTCTGAGAAACTGCTTTGTGTTCTGTAAATTCATCTCACAGAGTTACAGCTTTCCTTTCAAGAAGCCTTTCGCTAAGGCTCTTCTTGTGGAATTTAGAAAGTGATATTTGGAAGCCCATAGAGGGCTATGGTGAAAAAGGAAATATCTTCCATTAAAAACTGGAAAGAAGCTTTCTGAGAAACTGCTTAGAGTCTGTTATTACATCTCACAGAGTTACAGCTTTCCCTTCAAGAAGCCTTTCGCTAAGGCTGTTTTGTGGAATTGGCAAAGTGATATTTGGAAGAACTTAGAGGGCTATGGTGAAAAAAGCAATATCTTTTTTTAAAAACTGGAAAGAAGCTTTCTGAGAAACTACTTAGTGTTCTGTTAATGCATCTCACAGAGTTACATCTTTCCCTTCAAGAAGCCTTTCGCAATGGCTGTTCTTGTGGAATTGGAAAAGTGATATTTGGAAGCCCATAGAAGTCTATGGTGAAAAAGGAAATATCTTCCGTTAAAAACTGGAAAGAAGCTTTCTGAGAAACTGCTTTGAGTTCTGTTAATACATCTCACAGAGTTACATCTTTCCCTTCAAGAAGCCTTTCGCTTAGGCTCTTCTTGTGGAATTGGCAAAGTGATATTTGTAAGCCCATAGAGGGCGATGGTGAAAAAGGAAATATCTTCCGTTAAAAACTGGAAAGAAGCTTTCTAAGAAACTGCTTTGTGTTTTCTTAATACATCTCACAGAGTTACATCTTTCCCTTCAAGACGCCTTTCGCTAAGGCTGTTCTTGTGGAATTGCCAAAGTGATATTTGGAAGCCCATAGAGGGCTATGGTGAAAAAGGGAATATCTTCCGTTAAAAATTTTAAAGAAGGCTTCTGAGAAACTTCTTTGTGTTCTGTTAATACATCTCACAGAGTTACAGCTTTCCCTTCAGGAAGCCTTTCGCTAAGGCTGTTCTTGTGGAATTTAGAAAGTGATATTTTTAACCTTAAAAGGCTATGGTGAAAAAGTAAATATCTTCCTTTGAAAACTGGAAAGAAGCTTTCTGAGAAACTGCTTTGTGTTCTGTTAATACATCTCACAGAGTTACATCTTTCCCTTCAAGAAGACTTTTGCTTAGTCTGTTCTTGTGGAATTGGCAAAGTGATATTTGGAAGCCCATAGAGGGCTATGGTGAAAGAGGAAATATCTTCCGTGAAAAACTGGAAAGAAGCTTTCTGAGAAACTGCTTTGTGTTCTGTTAATACATCTCACAGAGTTACATCTTTCCCTTCAAGAAGCCTTTCGCTAAGGCTGTTCTTGTGGAATTGGCAAAGTGATATTTGGAAGCCCATAGAGGGCTAAGGTGAAAAAGAAAATATCTTATTTAAAAACTGTAAAGAAGCTTTCTGAGAAACTGCTTAGTGTTCTGTTAATACATCTCCCAGAGTTACAGCTTTCCCTTCAAGAATCCTTTCGCTAAGGCTGTTCTTGTGGAATTGGAAAAGTGATATTTGGAAGCCCATAGAGAGCTATGGTGAAAAAGGAAATATCTTCCGTTAAAAAGTGGAAAGAAGCTTTCTGAGAAACTGCTTAGTGTTCTGTTAATACATCTCACAGAGTAACATCTTTCCCTTCAAGACGCCTTTCGCTAAGGCTGTTCTTGTGCAATTGGAAAAGTGATATTTGGAAACCCAGAGAGGAATATGGTGAAAAAGGAAATATCTTCCGTTAAAAACTGGAAAGAAGCTTTCTGAGAAACTGCTTTGCGTTCTGTGTATACATCTCACAGAGTTACATCTTTCACTTCAAGAAGCCTTTCGCTAAGGCTGTTCTTGTGGAATTGGCAAAGTGATATTTGGAGGCCCATAGATGGCTGTGGTGAAAAAGGAAATATCTTCCGTTAAAAATTGCAAAGAAGCTTTCTGAGAAAATGCTTTGTGTTCTGTTAATTCATCTCACAGAGTTACAGCTTTCCCTTCAAGAAGCCTTTCGCTAAGGCTGTTATTGTGGAATATAGATAGTGATATTTGGAAGACCATAGAGGGCTATGGTGAAAAAGGAAATACCTTCCTTTAAAAACTGGAAAGAAACTTTCTGAGTAACTGCTTAGTGTTCTGTTAACACATCTCAAAGAGTTACAGCTTTCACTTCAAGAATCCTTTCGCAAAGGCTGTTCTTGTGGAATTGGAAAGGTGATATTTGGAAGCCCATAGAGGGCTATTGTGAAAAGAATTATCTTCCGTTAAAAACTGGAAAGAAGCTTTCTGAGAAACTCCTTTGTGTTCTGTTAATACATCTCAGAGTGTTACAGCTTTCCCTTCGTGAAGTCTTTCGCTAAGGCTGTTCTTGTGGAATTGGAAAAGTGATATTTCGAAGCCCATAGAGGGCTACGGTGAAAAAGGAAATATTTTCCGTTGAATACTGGAAACAAGCTTTCTGATAAACTGCTTTGTGTTCTGTTAATACATCTCACAGAGTTACATCTTTCCCTTCAAGAAGCCTTTCGCTAAGGCTGTTCTTGTGGAATTGGCAAAGTGATATTTGGAAGCCCATAGATGGCTATTGTGAAAAAGGAAATATCTTCCTTTAAAAACTGTAAAGAAGCTTTCTGAGAAACTGCTTAGTGTCTGTTAATACATCTCCCAGGGTTACAGCTTTCCCTTCAAGAAGCCTTTCGCTAAGGCTGTTATTGTGGACTTGGAAAAGTGATATTTGGAAGCTCACAGAGGGCTATGTTGAAAAATTAAATATCTTCCGTTAAAAACTGGAAAGAAGCTTTCCGAGAAACTGCTTAGTGTTCTGTTAATACATCTCACAGAGTTACATCTTTCCCTTCAAGAAGCCTTTCGCTAAGGCTGTTCTTGTGGAATTGGAAAAGTGATATTTGGAAACCCAGAGAGGAATATGGTGAAAAAGGAAATAACTTCCGTTAAATACTGGAAAGAAGCTTTCCGAGAAACTGCTTTTTGTTCTGTTAATACATCTCACTGAGTTACATCTTTCCCTTCTAGAAGCCTTTCGCTAAGGCTGTTCTTGTGTAATTGGCAAAATGATATTTGAAAGCCCATAGAGGGCTACGGTGAAAAAGGAAATATCTTCCGTTAAAAACTGGAAAGAAGCCTTCTGAGAAACTGCTTTGTGTTCTCTTAATTCATCTCACAGAATTACAGCTTTCCCTCCAAGAAGCCTTTTGCTAAGGCTGTTCTTGTGGAATTTAGAAAGTGATATATGGAAGCCCATAGAGGGCTATGGTGAAAAAGTTAATATCTTCCGTTAAAAACTGGAAAGAAGCTTTCTGAGAAACTACTTAGTGTTCTGTTAATGCATCTCACAGAGCTACAGCTTTCCCTTCAAGAAGCCTTTCGCTTAGGCTGATCTTGTGGAATTGGCAAAGTGATATTTGGAACCCCATAGAGGGCTATGTTGAAAAAGGAAATATCTTCCGTTAAATACTGGAAAGAAGCTTTCTGAGAAACTGCTTTGTGTTCTGTTAATACATCTCACAGAGTTACATCTTTCCCTTCAAGAAGCCTTTGGCTAAGGCTGTTATTGTGGAATTTGCAAAGTGATATTTGTAAGCCCATCGACGGCTATGGTGAAAAGGGAAATATCTTCCGTTAAAAACTGGAAAGAAGCTTTCTGAGAAACTGCTTTGTGTTCTGTTAATACATCTGACAGATTTACATCTTTCCTTCAAGAATCTTTTCGCTAAGGCTGTTCTTGTGGAATTGTCAAAGGGATATTTGGAAGCCCATAGAGGGCTATGGTGAAAAAGGAAATATCTTCCGTTAAAAACTGGAAAGAAGCCTTCTGAGATACTGCTTTGTGTTCTGTTAATTCATCTCACAGAGTTACAGCTTTCCCTTCAAGAAGCCTTTCGTTAAGGCTTTTCTTGTGGAATTTAGAAAGTGATATTTGAAAGGCCATAGAGGGCTAGGGTGAAAATGGAAGTATCTTCCGTTAAAAACTGGAAAGAATCTTTCTGAGGAACTGCGTTGTGTTCTGTTAATTCACCTCACAGAGTTACAGCTTTCCCCTCAAGAGTCCTTTCGCTTAGATTGTTGTCGTGGAATTTGCAAGGTGATATTGGAAGCCCATACAGCGCTGAGGTGAAAAAGGAAATGTCTTCCGTTAAAAACTGGAAAGAAGCTTTCTGAAAAAATGTTTTGTATTCTATTAATTCATTTCACAGATTTACAGCTTTCCCTTCAAGAAGACTTTCGCTAAGGCTGTTCTTGTGGAATTGGCAAAGTGATATTTGGAAGCCCATAGAAGGCTATGTTGAAAAAGGAAATATCTTCCGTTAAAAACTGGAAAGAAGCCTTCTGAGAAACTGCTTTGTGTTCTGTAAATTCGTCTCACAGAGTTACAGCTTTCCCTTCAAGAAGCCTTTCGCTAAGGCTCTTCTTGTGGAATTTAGAAAGTGATATATGGAAGCCCATAGAGGGCTATGGTGAAAAAGGAAATATCTTCCATTATAAACTGGAAAGAAGGTTTCTGAGAAACTGCTTAGTGTCTGTTATTACATCTCACAGAGTTACAGCTTTTTCTTCAAGAAGACTTTCGCTAAGGCTGTTCTTGTGGAATTGGCAAAGCGATATTTGGAAGCCCATAGAGGGCTATGTTGAAAAAAGAAATATCTTTTTTTAAAAACTGGAAAGAAGCTTTCTGAGAAACTACTTAGAGTTCCGTTAATGCATCTCACAGAGTTACATCTTTCCCTTCAAGAAACCTTTCGCTAAGGCTGTTCTTGTGGAATTAGCAAAGTGATATTTGGAAACCCTTAGAGGGCTATGGTGAAAAAGGAAATATCTTCCGTTAAAATCTGGAAGGAAGCTTTCTGAGAAACTGTTTTGTGTTCTGTTAATACATCTCACAGAGTTACATCTTTCCCTTCTAGATGCCTTTCGCTAAGGCTGTTCTTGTGGAATTGGCAAAGTGATATTTGGAAGCCCATAGAGGGCTATGGTGAAAAAGGAAATATCTTCCGTTAAAAACTGGAAAGAAGCCTTGTGAGAAACTGCTTTGTGTTCTCTTAATTCATCTCACAGAGTTACATCTTTGCTTCAAGAAGACTTTCGCTAAGGCTGTTCTTGTTGATTGGCAAAGTGATATTTGGAAGCCCATAGAAGGCTAAGCTGAAAAGGAAATATCTTCCGTTAAAAACTTTAAAGAAACTTTCTGAGAAACTGCTTTGTGTTCTGTTACTACATCTCACAGAGTTACATCTTTCCCTTCAAGACGCCTTTCGCTAAGGCTGTTCTTGTGGAATTGGCAAAGTGATATTTGGAAGCCCATACAGGACTATGGTGAAAAAGGAAATATCTTTCGTTAAAAGATGGATAGAAGCTTTCTGAGAAACTGCTTAGTGTTCTGTTAATATATCTCACAGAGTTACATCTTTCCCTTCAAGAAGCCTTTCGCTAAGGCTGTTCTTGTGGAATTGGCAAAGCGATATTTGGAAGCCCATAGAGGGCTACGGTGAAAAAAGAAATATCTTCCGTTGAAAACTAGAAAGAAGCTTTCTGAGAATCTGCTTTGTGTTCTGTTAATTCATCTCAGTGAGTTACAGCTTTCCCTTCAAGAAGCCTTTCGCTAAGGCTGTTCTTGTGGAATTTAGAGAGTGATATATGGAAGCCCATAGAGGGTTATGGTGAAAAAGGAAATATCTTCCTTTAAAAACTGGAAAGAAGCTTTCTGAGAAACTGCTTTGTGTTCTGTCTATACATCTCACAGAGTTACATCTTTCCCTTCAAGAAGCCTTTCGCTAAGGCTGTTCTTGTGGAATTGGCAAAGTGATATTTGGAGGCCCATAGAGGGCTGTGGTGAAAAAGGAAATATCTTCCGTTAAAAACTGCAAAGAAGCTTTCTGAGAAAATGCTTTGTGTTCTGTTAATTCATCTCACAGAGTTACAGCTTTCCCTTCTAGAAGCCTTTCGCTAAGGCTGTTATTGTGGAATATAGATAGTGATATTTGGAAAACGATAGAGGGCTATGGTGAAAAAGGAAATACCTTCCTTTAAAAACTGGAAAGAAGCTTTCTGAGTAACTGCTTAGTGTTCTGTTAACACATCTCACAGAGTTACAGCTTTCTCTTCAAGAATCCTTTCGCAAAGGCTGTTCTTGTGGAATTGGAAAGGTGATCTTTGGAAGCCCTTAGAGGGCTACGGTGAAAAAGGAAATATCTTATGTGAAAAACTGGAAAGAAACTTTCTGAGAACCTCCTTTGTGTACTGTTAATACATCTCAGAGTGTTACACCTTTCCCTTCGTGAAGCCTTTCGCTAAGGCTGTTCTTGTGGAATTGGAAAAGTGATATTTCGAAGCCCATAGAGGGCTACGGTGAAAAAGGAAATATTTTCCGTTAAATACTGGAAAGAATCTTTCTGAGAAACTGTTTTGTGTTCTGTTAATACATCTCACAGAGTTACATCTTTCCCTTCTAGAAGCCTTTCGCTAAGGCTGTTTTTGTGGAATTGGCAAAGTGATATTTGGAAGCCCATACAGGGCTATGGTGAAAAAGGAAATATCTTCCGTTAAAAACTGGAAAGAAGCTTTCTGAGAAACTGCTTTTTGTTCTGTTAATACATCTCACAGAGTTACATCTTTCCCTTCAAGAAGCCTTTCGCTAAGGCTCTTCTTGTGGAATTGGCAAAGTGATATTTGGAAGCCCATAGAGGGCGATGGTGAAAAAGGAAATATCTTCCGTTAAAAACTGGAAAGAAGCTTTCTGAGAAACTGCTTTGTGTTCTGTTAATACATTTCACAGAGTTACATCTTTCCCTTCAAGACGCCTTTCGCTAAGGCTGTTCTTGTGGAATTGGAAAAGTGATATTTGGAAGCCCATAGAGGGCTATGGTGAAAAAAGAAATATCTTCCGTTAAAAATTTTAAAAAAGCCTTCTGAGAAACTGCTTTGTGTTCTGTAAATTCATCTCACAGAGTTACAGCTTTCCCTTCAAGAAGCCTTTCGCTAAGGCTGTTCTTGTGGAATTTAGAAAGTGATATTTGAAGCCCATAGAGAGCTATGTTGAAAAAGGAAATTACTTCCTTTGAAAACTGGAAAGAAACATTCTGAGAAACTGCTTTGTGTTCTGCAATACATCTCACAGAGTTACATCTTTCCCTTCAAGAAGACTTTTGCTCAGGCTGTTCTTGTGGAATTGGAAAAGTGATATTTGAAAGCCCATAGAGGGCTATGGTGAAAAAGGAAATATCTTCCGTTAAATACTGGAAACAAGCTTTCTGAGAAACTGCTTTGTGTTCTGTTAATACATCTCACAATGTTACATCTTTCCCTTCAAGAAGCCTTTCGCTAAGGCTGTTCTTGTGGAATTGGAAAAGTGATATTTGGAAGCCCACAGAGAGCTATGGTGAAAAAGGAAATATCTTCCGTTAAAAACTGGAAAGAAGCTTTCTGAGAAACTGCTTTGTGTTCTGTTAATACATCTCACAGAGTTACATCTTTCCCTTCAAGAAGCCTTTCGCTAAGGCTGTTCTTGTGTAATTGGCAAAGTGATATTTGGAAGCCCATAGAGGGCTATCGTGTAAAAGGAAATATCTTCCGTTAAAAAATGGAAGGAAGCCTACTGAGAAACTGCTTTGTGTTCTCTTAATTCATGTCACAGATTTACAGCTTTCCCTTCAAGAAGCCTTTCGCTAAGGTTGTTCTCGTGGAATTTAGAAACTGATATTTGGAAGCCGATAGACGGTTATGGTGAAAAAGGAAATATCTTCCTTTAAAAACTTTAAAGAAGCTTTCTGAGAAACTGCTTAGTGTTTTGTTAATACATCTCACAGTGTTACAGCTTTCGCTTCAAGAAGACTTTCGCTAAGGCTGTTCTTGTGGAATTTAGAAAGTGATATTTGGAAGCCCATAGAGGGCTATGGTGAAAAAGGAAATATCTTCCGTTAAAAACTTTAAAGAAGCGTTCTGAGAAACTGCTTTGTGTTCCGTAAATTCATCTCACACAGTTACAGCTTTCCCTTCAAGAAGCCTTTCGCTAAGGTTGTTCTTGTTTAATTTAGAAAGTGATATTTGAAGCCCTTAAATGGCTATGGTGAAAAAGGAAATATCTTCCTTTAAAAACTGGAAAGAAGCTTTCTGAGAAACTGCTTTGGGTTCTGTTAATACATCTCACAGAGTTACAGCTTTCCCTTCAAGACGCCTTTCGCTAAGGCTGTTCTTGTGGAATTGGAAAAAGTGAAATTTTGAAGCCCATAGAGTTCTATGGTGAAAAAGGAAATATCTTCCGTTAAAAACTGGAAAGAAGCCTTGTGAGAAACTGCTTTGTGTTCTCTTAATTCATCTCACAGAGTTACATCTTTGCTTCAAGAAGACTTTCGCTAAGGCTGTTCTTGTGGATTGGCAAAGTGATATTTGGAAGCCCATAGAAGGCTAAGCTGAAAAGGAAATATCTTCCGTTAAAAACTTTAAAGAAACTTTCTGAGAAACTGCTTTGTGTTCTGGTACTACATCTCACAGAGTTACATCTTTCCCTTCAAGACGCCTTTCGCTAAGGCTGTTCTTGTGGAATTGGCAAAGTGATATTTGGAAGCCCATACAGGACTATGGTGAAAAAGGAAATATCTTTCGTTAAAAGATGGATAGAAGCTTTCTGAGAAACTGCTTAGTGTTCTGTTAATATATCTCACAGCGTTACATCTTTCCCTTCAAGAAGCCTTTCGCTAAGGCTGTTCTTGTGGAATTGGCAAAGCGATATTTGGAAGCCCATAGAGGGCTACGGTGAAAAAAGAAATATCTTCCGTTGAAAACTAGAAAGAAGCTTTCTGAGAAACTGCTTTGTGTTCTGTTAATACATCTCACAGAGTTACATCTTTCCGTTCAAGAAGCCTTTCTCTAAGGCTGTTCTTTAGGAATTGGAAAAGTGATATTTGGAAGCCCATAGATGGATATGGTGAAAAAGGAAATATCTTCCGTTACAAACAGGAAATAAGCTTTCTGAGAACCTGCTTTGTCTTCTGTTAATACACCTCACAGTGTTACATCTTTCCCTTCAAGAAGCCTTTCTCTAAGGCTGTTCTTGTGGAATTGGAAAAGTGATATTTGGAAGCCCATAGAAGGCTAAGCTGAAAAAGGAAATATCTTCCGTTAAAAACTGGAAAGAAGCTTTCTGAGAAACTGCTTTGTGTTCTGTTAATATATCTCACAGAGTTACAGCTTTCCCTTCAAGAAGCCTTTCGCTAAGGCTGTTCTCGTGGAATGTAGAAAGTGATATTTGGAAGCCCATAGAGGGCTATGGTGAAAAATGAAATATCTTCCTTTAAAAACTGGGAAGAAGCTTTCTGAGAAACTGCTTAGTGTTCTGTTAATACATCTCACAGAGTTACAGCTTTCTATTCAAGAAGCCTTTCGCTAAGTCTGTTCTTGTGGAATTGGCAAAGTGATATTTGGAAGCCCATAGAGGGCTATGGTGAAAAAGGAAATAGCTTCCAGTAAAAACTTTAAAG
The DNA here is from genome assembly GCF_047675955.1 of Chlorocebus sabaeus. NCBI lineage: Eukaryota > Metazoa > Chordata > Mammalia > Primates > Cercopithecidae > Chlorocebus > Chlorocebus sabaeus. The sequence continues at coordinate 36,043,684 of NC_132914.1, read as the reverse complement.
AAGCGTTCTGAGAAACTGCTTTGTGTTCTGTAAATTCATCTCACAGAGTTACAGCTTTCCCTTCAAGAAGCCTTTCGCTAAGGTTGTTCTTGTTTAATTTAGAAAGTGATATTTGAAGCCCTTAAAGGGCTATTTTGAAAAAGGAAATATCTTCCTTTAAAAACTGGAAAGAAGCTTTCTGAGAAACTGCTTTGTGTTCTATTAATACATCTCACAGAGTTACAGCTTTCCCTTCAAGACGCCTTTCACTAAGGCTGTTCTTGTGGAATTGGAAAAGTGAAATTTGGAAGCCCATAGAGTTCTATGGTGAAAAAGGAAATATCCTCCGTTAAAAACTGGAAAGAAGCCTTCTGAGAAACTTCTTTGTGTTCTCTTAATTCATCTCACAGAGTTACATCTTTAACTTCAAGAAGACTTTCGCTAAGGCTGTTCTTGTAGAATTGGCAAAGTGATATTTGGAAGCCCATAGAGGGCTAGGGTGAAAAAGGAAATATCTTCCGTTAAAAACTGGAAAGAATCTTTCTGAGAAACTGCTTTGTGTTCTGTTAATACACCTCACAGTGTTACATCTTTCCCTTCAAGAAAGCTTTCGCTAGGGCTGTTCTTGTGTAATTTAGAAAGTGATATTTGGAAGCCCATGGAGTGCTGTGGTGAAAAAGTAAATATCTTCGGTTAAAAACTGGAAAGAAGAATTCTGAGAAACTGCTTTGTGTTCTGTTAATTCATCTCACAGAGTTACAGCTTTCCTTTCTAGAAGCCTTTCGCTAAGGCTGTTCTTGTGGAATTTAGAAAGTGATATTTGGTAGCTCATAGAGGTCTATGGTGAAAAAGGAAATATCTTCCTTTAAAAACGGGAAAGAAGTTTTCTGAGAAACTGCTTAGTGTTCTGTTAATACATCTAACAGATTTACAGCTTTCCCTTCAAGAAGCCTTTCGCTAAGGCTGTTCTTGTGGAATTGGCAAAGTGATATTTGGATGCCCTTAGAGGACTATGGTGAAAAAGGAAATATCTTCCGTTAAAAACTGGAAAGAAGCCTTCTGAGAAACTGCTTTGTGTTCTGTTAATACATCTCAGAGTGTTACGGCCTTCCCTTCGTGAAGCCTTTCGCTAAGGCTGTTCTTGTGCAATTGGAAAAGTGATATTTGGAAGCTCATAGAGGGCTATGGTGAAAAAGGAAATACCTTCCGTTAAAAATTGGAAAGAAACTTTCTGAGAAACTGCTTTGTGTTCTGTAAATACACCTCACAGACTTATTCTTTCCCTTCAAGAAGCCTTTCGCTAGGGCTGTTCTTGTGGAATTTAGAAAGTGATATTTGGAAGCCCATAGAGGGCTACGGTGAAAACGAAGTATCTGCCGTTAAAAACTGGAAAGAAGCTTTCTGAGAAACTGCTTTGTGTTCTGTTAATACATCTCACAGAGTTACATGTTTCCCTTCAAGAAGCCTTTCGCTAAGGCTGTTCTTGTGGAATTGGCAATGTGATATTTGGAAGCCCATAGAGGGCTATGGTGAAAAAGGAAATATCTTCCGTTAAAAACTGGAAAGAAGACTTCTGAGAAACTGTTTTTTGTTCTGTTAATTCATCTCACAGAGTTACAGCTTTCCCGTCAAGAAGCTTTCGCTAAGGCTATTCTTGTGGAATTTATAAAGTGATATTTGGAAGCCCATAGAGGGTTATGGTGAAAAAGGAAATATCTTCCTTTAAAAACTGGAAAGAATCTTTCTGAGAAACTGCTTTGTGTTCTGTTAATACACCTCACAGCGTTACATCTTTCCCTTCAAGAAGCCTTTCGCTAAGGCTGTTCTTGTGGTATTGGCAAAGTAATATTTGGAAGCCCAAGAGGACTATGGTGAAAAAGGAAATATCTTCCGTTAAAAACTGCAAAGAAGCTTTCTGAGAAAATGCTTTGTGAAGAAGCCTTTCGCTAAGGCTGTTCTTGTGGATTTTAGAAAGTGATATATGGAAGCCCATAGGGGGCTGTGGTGAAAAAGGAAATACCTTCCTTTAAAAACTAGAAGGAAGCTTTCTGAGAAACTGCTTAGGGTTCTGTTAATACATCTCACAGAGTTACAGCTTTCCCCTCAAGAATGCTTTCGCTAAGGCTGTTCTTGTGGAATTGGAAACGTGATATTTGGAAGCCCATGTAGGGCTATGGTGAAAAAGGAAATATCTTCCTTCAAAAACTGGAAAGAAGCTTTCTGAGAAACTGCTTAGTGTTCTGTTAATTCATCCAACAGAGTTACAGCTTTACCTTCAAGAAGCCTTTTGCCAAGGCTGTTCTTGTGGAATTGGCAAAGTGATATTTGGAAGCCCATAGAGGGCTATGGTGAAAAAGGAAATATCTTCCGTTAAAAACTGGAAAGAATCTTTCTGAGAAACTGCTTTGTGTTCTGTTAATACACCTCACAGAGTTACATCTTTCCCTTCAAGAAAGCTTTCGCTAGGGCTGTTCTTGTGTAATTTAGAAAGTGATATTTGGAAGCCAATGGAGTGCTTTGGTGAAAAAGGAAATATCTTCGGTTAAAAACTGGAAAGAAGACTTCTGAGAAACTGCTTTGTGTTCTGTTAATTCATCTCACAGAGTTACAGCTTTCCTTTCTAGAAGCCTTTCGCTAAGGCTGTTCTTGTGGAATTTAGAAAGTGATATTTGGTAGCTCATAGAGGTCTATGGTGAAAAAGGAAATATCTTCCTTTAAAAACGGGAAAGAAGCTTTCTGAGAAACTGCTTAGTGTTCTGTTAATACATCTAACAGAGTTACAGCTTTCCCTTCAAGAAGCCTTTCGCTAAGGCTGTTCTTGTGGAATTGGCAGAGTGATATTTGGATGCCCTTAGAGGACTATGGTGAAAAAGGAAATATCTTCCGTTAAAAACTGGAAAGAAGCCTTCTGAGAAACTGCTTTGTGTTCTGTTATTACATCTCAGAGTGTTACAGCTTTCCCTTCGTGAAGCCTTTCGCTAAGGCTGTTCTTGTGCAATTGGAAAAGTGATATTTGGAAGCCCATAGAGGGCTATGGTGAAAAAGGAAATATCTTCCGTTAAATACTGGAAACAAGCTTTCTGAGAAACCACTTTGTGTTAGGTTAATACATCCCACAGAGTTACAACTTTCACTTCAAGAAGCCTTTCGCTAAGGCTGTTCTTGTGGAATTGGAAAAGTGATATTTTGAAGCCAATAGAGGGCTATGGTGAAAAAGGTAATATCTTCTTTAAAAACTGGAAAGAAGCTTTCTGAGAAACTACTTAGTGTTCTGTTAATACATCTCCCAGAGTTATAGCTTTCCCTTCAAGAATCCTTTCGCTAAGGCTGTTCTTGTGGAATTCGAAAAGTGATATTTGGAAGCTCATAGAGGGCTATGGTGAAAAAGGAAATACCTTCCGTTAAAAATTGGAAAGAAACTTTCTGAGAAACTGCTTTGTGTTCTGTAAATACGCCTCACAGACTTACATCTTTCCCTTCAAGAAGCCTTTCGCTAGGGCTGTTCTTGTGGAATTTAGAAAGTGATATTTGGAAGCCCATAGAGGGCTACGGTGAAAAAGAAGTATCTGCCGTTAAAAACTGGAAAGAAGCTTTCTGAGAAACTGCTTTGTGTTCTGTTAATACATCTCACAGAGTTACATGTTTCCCTTCAAGACGCCTTTCGCTAAGGCTGTTCTTGTGGAATTGGCAATGTGATATTTGGAAGCCCATAGAGGGCTATGGTGAAAAAGGAAATATCTTCCGTTAAAAACTGGAAAGAAGACTTCTGAGATACTGTTTTTTGTTCTGTTAATTCATCTCACAGTGTTACAGCTTTCCCTTCAAGAAGCTTTCGCTAAGGCTATTCTTGTGGAATTTATAAAGTGATATTTGGAAGCCCATAGAGGGTTATGGTGAAAAAGGAAATATCTTCCTTTAAAAACTGGAAAGAAGCTTTCTGAGAAACTGCTTTGTGTTGTGTTAATACATCTCACAGTGTTACATCTTTCCTTCAAGAAGCCTTTCGCTAAGGCTGTTCTTGTGGTATTGGCAAAGTGATATTTGGAAGCCCAAGAGGACTATGGTGAAAAAGGAAATATCTTCCGTTAAAAACTGCAAAGAAGCTTTCTGAGAAAATGCTTTGTGAAGAAGCCTTTCGCTAAGGCTGTTCTTGTGGATTTTAGAAAGTGATATATGGAAGCCCATAGGGGGCTGTGGTGAAAAAGGAAATACCTTCCTTTAAAAACTAGAAGGAAGCTTTCTGAGAAACTGCTTAGGGTTCTGTTAATACATCTCACAGAGTTACAGCTTTCCCCTCAAGAATGCTTTCGCTAAGGCTGTTCTTGTGGAATTGGAAACGTGATATTTGGAAGCCCATGTAGGGCTATGGTGAAAATGGAAATATCTTCCTTCAAAAACTGGAAAGAAGCTTTCTGAGAAACTGCTTAGTGTTCTGTTAATTCATCCAAGAGAGTTACAGCTTTACCTTCAAGAAGCCTTTTGCCAAGGCTGTTCTTGTGGAATTGGCAAGGTGATATTTGGAAGCCCATAGAGGGCTATGGTGAAAAAGGAAATATCTTCCGTTAAAAACTGGAAAGAATCTTTCTGAGAAACTGCTTTGTGTTCTGTTAATACACCTCACAGAGTTACATCTTTCCCTTCAAGAAAGCTTTCGCTAGGGCTGTTCTTGTGTAATTTAGAAAGTGATATTTGGAAGCCCATGGAGTGCTTTGGTGAAAAAGGAAATATCTTCGGTTAAAAACTGGAAAGAAGACTTCTGAGAAACTGCTTTGTGTTCTGTTAATTCATCTCACAGAGTTACAGCTTTCCTTTCTAGAAGCCTTTCGCTAAGGCTGTTCTTGTGGAATTTAGAAAGTGATATTTGGTAGCTCATAGAGGTCTATGGTGAAAAAGGAAATATGTTCCTTTAAAAACGGGAAAGAAGCTTTCTGAGAAACTGCTTAGTGTTCTGTTAATACATCTAACAGAGTTACAGCTTTCCCTTCAAGAAGCCTTTTGCTAAGGCTGTTCTTGTGGAATTGGCAAAGTGATATTTGGAAGCCCTTAGAGGGCTATGGGGAAAAAGGAAATATCTTCCGTTAAAAACTGGAAAAAAGGTTTCTGAGAAACTGCTTTGTGTTCTGTTAATACATCTTACAGAGTTACAAGTTTCCCTTCAAGAAGCCTTTCCCTAAGGCTGTTCTTGTGGAATTGGCAAAGTGATATTTGGAAGCCCACAGAGGGCTATTGTGAAAAAGCAAATAACTTTTTTAAAAACTGGAAAGAAGCTTTCTGAGAAACGGCTTAGTGTTCTGTAAATACATCTCACAGAGTTACATCTTTCCCTTCAAGAAGTCTTCCGCTAAGGCTGATCAAGTGGAATTGGCAAAGTGATATTTGGAAGCCCATAGAGGGCTATGTTGAAAAAGGAAATATCTTCCGTTAAAAACTGGAAAGAAGCTTTCTGAGATACTGCTATGTGTTCTCTTAATACATCTCACAGAGTTACATCTTATCCCTTCAAGAAACCTTTCGCTAAGGCTGTTCTTGTGGAATTGGAAAAGTGATATTTGGAAGCCCATAGAGGGCTATGGTGAAAAAGGAAATATATTCCGTTAAAACCTGGAAAGAAGCTTTCTGAGAAACTGCTTAGTGTTCTGTTAATATATCTCACAGAGTTACATCTTTCCCTTCAAGAAGCCTTTCGCTAAGGCTGTTCTTGTGGAATTGGAAAAGTGATATTTGGAAACCCATAGAGGGGTATGGTGAAAAAGGATATATCTTCCGTTAAATACTGGAAAGAAGCTTTCTGAGAAACTGCTTTGTGTTCTCTTAATACATCTCACAGAATTACAGCTTTCCCTTCTAGAAGCCTTTCGCTAAGGCAGTTCTTGTGGAATTGGAAAAGTGATATTCGGAAGCCCCTAGTGGGCTATGGTGAAAAAGTAAATATCTTCCGTTCAAAACTGGAAAGAAGCTTTATGAGAAACTGCTTTGTGTTCTGTTAATACATCTCACAGAGTTACATCTTTCCCTTCAAGAAGCCTTTCGCTAAGGCTGTTCTTGTGGAATTGGCAAAGTGATATTCGGAAGCCCCTAGAGGGCTATGGTGAAAAAGGAAATATCTTCCTTTAACAACTGGAAATAAGCTTTCTGAGAAACTGCTCTGTGTTCTGTTAATACATCTCACAGAGTTACATCTTTCCCTTAAAGAAGCCTTTCGCTAAGGCTGTTCTTGTGGAATTGGCAAAGTGATATTTGGAAGCCCATAGAGGGCTATGGTGAAAACGGAAATATCTTCCGTAAAAAACTGGAAAGAAACTTTCTGAGAAACTGCTTTGTGTTCTGTTAATACATCTCACAGAGTTACATCTTTCCCTTCCGGAAGCCTTTCCCTAAGGCTGTTCTTGTGGAATAGGCAAAGTGATATTTGGAAGCCCATAGAAGGCTATGGTGAAAAAGGAAATATCTTTCGTTAAAAACTTTAAGAAGCCTTCTGAGAAACTGCTTTGTGTTCTGTAAATTCATCTCACAGACTTACAGCTTCCCTTCAAGAAGCCTTTCGCTAAGGCTGTTCTTCTGGAATTTACACAGTGATATTTGAAGCCCTTAAAGGGCTATGGTGAAAAAGGAAATATCTTCCGTTAAAAACTGGAAAGAAGCTTTCTGAGAAACTGCTCAGTGTTCTATTAATACATCTCACAGAGTTACATCTTTCCCTTCAAGAAGCCTTTCGCTAAGGCTGTTCTTGTGGAATTGGAAAAGTGATATTTGGAAGCCCATAGAGGGCTATGGTGAAAAAGGAAATATCTTTCGTTAAAAACTGGAAAGAAGCTTTCTGAGAAACTGCTTTGTGTTCTGTTAATATATCTCACAGAGTTATATCTTTCTCTTCAAGAAGCCTTTCTCTAAGGCTGTTCTTGTGCAATTGGCAAAGTGATATTTGGAAGCCCATAGAGGGCTATGATGAAAAAGGAAATATCTTCCGTTAAAAACTGGAAAGAAGCCTTTTGAGAAACTACTTTGTGTTCTGTTAATTCATCTTACAGAATTACAGTTTTCCCTTCAAGGAGCCTTTCGCTAAGGCTGTTCTTGTGGAATTTAGAAAGTGATATTTGGAAGCCCTTAGAGGGCTATGGTGAAAAAAGAAATATCTTCCTTTAAAAACTGGAAAGAAGCTTTCTGAGAAACTGCTTAGTGTTCTGTTAAGAGATCTCACAGAGTTACAGCTTTCCCTTCAAGAACCTTTCGCTAAGGTTGTTCTTGTGGAATTTAGAAAGTGATATTTGGAAGCCCATTGAGGGCTATGGTGAAAAAGTAAATATCTTCCGTTACAAACTGGAAAGAAGCTTTCTGAGAAACTGCTTTGTCTTCTGTTAATACATCTCACAGTGTTACATCTTTCCCTTCAAGAAGCCTTTCTCTAAGGCTGTTCTTGTGGAATTGGCAATGTGATATTTGGAAGCCCATAGAGCGCTATGCTGAAAAAGGAAATATTTTCCGTTAAAAATTGGAAAGAAGCTTTCTGAGAAACTGCTTTGTGTTCTGTTAATACATCTCACAGAGTTACAGCTTTCCCTTCAAGAAGCCTTTGGCTAAGGCTGTTCTTGTGGAATTTAGAAAGTGATATTTGGAAGACCATAGAGGGCTATGGTGAAAAAGGAAATACCTTCCTTTAAAAACTGGAAAGGAGCTTTCTGAATAACTGCTTAGTGTTCTGTTAATACATCTCACAGAGTTACAGCTTTCCCTTCAAGTATACTTTTACAAAAGCTGTTCTTGTGTAATTGGAAACGTGATATTTGGAAGCCCATAGAGGGCTTTGCTGAAAAAGGAAATATCTTCCGTGAAAAACTGGAAAGAATCTTTCGGAGAAACTGCTTTGTGTTCTGTTAATACATCTCAGAGTGTTACAGCTTTCCCTTCGTGAAGCCTTTCGCTAAGGCTGTTCTGGTGGAATTGGAAAAGTGATATTTCGAAGCCCATAGAGGGCTATGGTGAAAAAGGAAATATCTTCCGTTAAATACTGGAAACAAGCTTTCTGAGAAACTGCTTTGTGTTCTGTTAATATATCTCACAGAGTTACATCTTTCACTTTAAGAAGCCTTTCGCTAATGCTGTTCTTGTGGAATTGGCAAAGTGATAATTGGAAGCCCATAGAGGGTTATGGTGAAAAAGTAAATATCTTCCTTTAAAAACTGTAAAGAAGCTTTCTGAGAAACTGCTTAGTGTTCTGTTAATACATCTCCCGGAGTTACAGCTTTCCCTTCAAGAATCCTTTCGCTAAGGCTGTTTTTGTGGAATTGGAAAAGTGATATTTGGAAGCTCATAGAGGGCTATGGTGAAAAAGGAAATATGTTCCGTTAAAAACTGGAAAGAAGCTTTCTGAGAAACTGCTTAGTGTTCTGTTAATAAAACTCACAGAGTTACATCTTTCCCTTCAAGAAGCCTTTCGCTAAGGCTGTTCTTGTTGAATTGGGAAAGTGATATTTGGAAACCTATAGAGGAATAGGGTGAACAAGGAAATATCTTCCGTTAAATACTGGAAAGAAGCTTTCTGAGAAACTGCTTCGTGTTCTGTTAATACATCTCACTGAGTTACATCTTTCCCTTCTAGAAGCCTTTCGCTAAGGCTGTTCTTGTGGAATTGGCAAAGTGATATTTGAAAGCCCATAGATGGCTATGGTGAAAAAGGAAATATCTTCCGTTAAAAATTGGAAAGAAGCCTTCTGAGAAACTGCTTTATGTTCTCTTAATTCATCTCACAGAGATACAGCTTTCCCTTCAAGAAGCCTTTCGCTAAGGCTGTTCTTGTGGAATTGGAAAAGTGATATATGGAAGCCCATAGAGGGCTATGGTGAAAAAGGAAATATCTTCCGTTAAAAACTAGAAAGAAGCCTTCTGAGAAACTGCATTGTGTTCTGTTAATTCATCTCACAGAGTTACAGCTTTCCCTTCAAGAAGTCTTTCGCTAAGGCTGTTCTTGCGGAATTTAGAAAGTGATATTTGGAAGCCCATAAGGGGTACGGTGAAAAAGGAAATATCTTCCTTTAAAAACTGGAAAGAAGCTTTCGGAGAAACTGCTTAGTGTTCTGTTAATACATCTAACAGAGTTACAGCTTTCCCTTCAAAAAGCCTTTCGCTAAGGGTGTTCTTGTGGAATTGGAAAGATGATATTTGGAAGCCCATAGAGGGCTACGGTGAAAAAGGAAATATATTCCGTTAAAACCTGGAAAGAAGCTTTCTGAGAAACTGCTTAGTGTTCTGTTAATATATCTCACAGAGTTACATCTTTCCCTTCAAGAAGCCTTTCGCTAAGGCTGTTCTTGTGGAATTGGAAAAGTGATATTTGGAAACCCATAGAGGGGTATGGTGAAAAAGGATATATCTTCCGTTAAATACTGGAAAGAAGCTTTCTGAGAAACTGCTTTGTGTTCTCTTAATACATCTCACAGAATTACAGCTTTCCCTTCTAGAAGCCTTTCGCTAAGGCAGTTCTTGTGGAATTGGAAAAGTGATATTCGGAAGCCCCTAGTGGGCTATGGTGAAAAAGTAAATATCTTCCGTTCAAAACTGGAAAGAAGCTTTATGAGAAACTGCTTTGTGTTCTGTTAATACATCTCACAGAGTTACATCTTTCCCTTCAAGAAGCCTTTCGCTAAGGCTGTTCTTGTGGAATTGGCAAAGTGATATTCGGAAGCCCCTAGAGGGCTATGGTGAAAAAGGAAATATCTTCCTTTAACAACTGGAAATAAGCTTTCTGAGAAACTGCTCTGTGTTCTGTTAATACATCTCACAGAGTTACATCTTTCCCTTAAAGAAGCCTTTCGCTAAGGCTGTTCTTGTGGAATTGGCAAAGTGATATTTGGAAGCCCATAGAGGGCTATGGTGAAAACGGAAATATCTTCCGTAAAAAACTGGAAAGAAACTTTCTGAGAAACTGCTTTGTGTTCTGTTAATACATCTCACAGAGTTACATCTTTCCCTTCCGGAAGCCTTTCCCTAAGGCTGTTCTTGTGGAATAGGCAAAGTGATATTTGGAAGCCCATAGAAGGCTATGGTGAAAAAGGAAATATCTTTCGTTAAAAACTTTAAGAAGCCTTCTGAGAAACTGCTTTGTGTTCTGTAAATTCATCTCACAGACTTACAGCTTCCCTTCAAGAAGCCTTTCGCTAAGGCTGTTCTTCTGGAATTTACACAGTGATATTTGAAGCCCTTAAAGGGCTATGGTGAAAAAGGAAATATCTTCCGTTAAAAACTGGAAAGAAGCTTTCTGAGAAACTGCTCAGTGTTCTATTAATACATCTCACAGAGTTACATCTTTCCCTTCAAGAAGCCTTTCGCTAAGGCTGTTCTTGTGGAATTGGAAAAGTGATATTTGGAAGCCCATAGAGGGCTATGGTGAAAAAGGAAATATCTTTCGTTAAAAACTGGAAAGAAGCTTTCTGAGAAACTGCTTTGTGTTCTGTTAATATATCTCACAGAGTTATATCTTTCTCTTCAAGAAGCCTTTCTCTAAGGCTGTTCTTGTGCAATTGGCAAAGTGATATTTGGAAGCCCATAGAGGGCTATGATGAAAAAGGAAATATCTTCCGTTAAAAACTGGAAAGAAGCCTTTTGAGAAACTACTTTGTGTTCTGTTAATTCATCTTACAGAATTACAGTTTTCCCTTCAAGGAGCCTTTCGCTAAGGCTGTTCTTGTGGAATTTAGAAAGTGATATTTGGAAGCCCTTAGAGGGCTATGGTGAAAAAAGAAATATCTTCCTTTAAAAACTGGAAAGAAGCTTTCTGAGAAACTGCTTAGTGTTCTGTTAAGAGATCTCACAGAGTTACAGCTTTCCCTTCAAGAACCTTTCGCTAAGGTTGTTCTTGTGGAATTTAGAAAGTGATATTTGGAAGCCCATTGAGGGCTATGGTGAAAAAGTAAATATCTTCCGTTACAAACTGGAAAGAAGCTTTCTGAGAAACTGCTTTGTCTTCTGTTAATACATCTCACAGTGTTACATCTTTCCCTTCAAGAAGCCTTTCTCTAAGGCTGTTCTTGTGGAATTGGCAATGTGATATTTGGAAGCCCATAGAGCGCTATGCTGAAAAAGGAAATATTTTCCGTTAAAAATTGGAAAGAAGCTTTCTGAGAAACTGCTTTGTGTTCTGTTAATACATCTCACAGAGTTACAGCTTTCCCTTCAAGAAGCCTTTGGCTAAGGCTGTTCTTGTGGAATTTAGAAAGTGATATTTGGAAGACCATAGAGGGCTATGGTGAAAAAGGAAATACCTTCCTTTAAAAACTGGAAAGGAGCTTTCTGAATAACTGCTTAGTGTTCTGTTAATACATCTCACAGAGTTACAGCTTTCCCTTCAAGTATACTTTTACAAAAGCTGTTCTTGTGTAATTGGAAACGTGATATTTGGAAGCCCATAGAGGGCTTTGCTGAAAAAGGAAATATCTTCCGTGAAAAACTGGAAAGAATCTTTCGGAGAAACTGCTTTGTGTTCTGTTAATACATCTCAGAGTGTTACAGCTTTCCCTTCGTGAAGCCTTTCGCTAAGGCTGTTCTGGTGGAATTGGAAAAGTGATATTTCGAAGCCCATAGAGGGCTATGGTGAAAAAGGAAATATCTTCCGTTAAATACTGGAAACAAGCTTTCTGAGAAACTGCTTTGTGTTCTGTTAATATATCTCACAGAGTTACATCTTTCACTTTAAGAAGCCTTTCGCTAATGCTGTTCTTGTGGAATTGGCAAAGTGATAATTGGAAGCCCATAGAGGGTTATGGTGAAAAAGTAAATATCTTCCTTTAAAAACTGTAAAGAAGCTTTCTGAGAAACTGCTTAGTGTTCTGTTAATACATCTCCCGGAGTTACAGCTTTCCCTTCAAGAATCCTTTCGCTAAGGCTGTTTTTGTGGAATTGGAAAAGTGATATTTGGAAGCTCATAGAGGGCTATGGTGAAAAAGGAAATATGTTCCGTTAAAAACTGGAAAGAAGCTTTCTGAGAAACTGCTTAGTGTTCTGTTAATAAAACTCACAGAGTTACATCTTTCCCTTCAAGAAGCCTTTCGCTAAGGCTGTTCTTGTTGAATTGGGAAAGTGATATTTGGAAACCTATAGAGGAATAGGGTGAACAAGGAAATATCTTCCGTTAAATACTGGAAAGAAGCTTTCTGAGAAACTGCTTCGTGTTCTGTTAATACATCTCACTGAGTTACATCTTTCCCTTCTAGAAGCCTTTCGCTAAGGCTGTTCTTGTGGAATTGGCAAAGTGATATTTGAAAGCCCATAGATGGCTATGGTGAAAAAGGAAATATCTTCCGTTAAAAATTGGAAAGAAGCCTTCTGAGAAACTGCTTTATGTTCTCTTAATTCATCTCACAGAGATACAGCTTTCCCTTCAAGAAGCCTTTCGCTAAGGCTGTTCTTGTGGAATTGGAAAAGTGATATATGGAAGCCCATAGAGGGCTATGGTGAAAAAGGAAATATCTTCCGTTAAAAACTAGAAAGAAGCCTTCTGAGAAACTGCATTGTGTTCTGTTAATTCATCTCACAGAGTTACAGCTTTCCCTTCAAGAAGTCTTTCGCTAAGGCTGTTCTTGCGGAATTTAGAAAGTGATATTTGGAAGCCCATAAGGGGTACGGTGAAAAAGGAAATATCTTCCTTTAAAAACTGGAAAGAAGCTTTCGGAGAAACTGCTTAGTGTTCTGTTAATACATCTAACAGAGTTACAGCTTTCCCTTCAAAAAGCCTTTCGCTAAGGGTGTTCTTGTGGAATTGGAAAGATGATATTTGGAAGCCCATAGAGGGCTACGGTGAAAAAGGAAATATCTTCCGTTAAAAATTTTAAAGAAGCCTTCTGAGAAACTTCTTTGTGTTCTGTAAATTCATCTCACAGAGTTACAGCGTCCCTTCAAGAAGTCTTTCGCTAAGGCTGTTCTTCTGGAATTTACAAAGTGATATTTGAAGCCCTTAAAGGGCTATGTTGAAAAAGGAAATATCTTCCGTTAAAAACTGGGAAGAAGCTTTCTGAGAAACTGCTTTGCGTTCTGTTAATACATCTCACAGAGTTACAGCTTTCCCTTCAAGAATACTTTTGCTCAGGCTGCTCTTGTGGAATTGGAAAAGTGATATTTGGAAGCCCATAGAGGGTTATGGTGAAAAAGGAAATATCTTCCGTGAAAAAATGGAAAGAAGCTTTCTGAGAAACTGCTTTGTGTTTTGTTAATACTTCTCACAGAGTTACATCTTTCCCTTCAAGAAGCCTTTCGCTAAGGCTGTTCTTGTGGAATTGGAATAGTGATATTTGGAAGCCCGTAGAGGGCTATGGTGAAAAAGGAAATATCTTCCGTTAAAAACTGGAAAGAAGCTTTCTGGGAAACTGCTTTGTGTTCTGTTAATACATCTCACAGAGTTACATCTTTCCCTTCAAGAAGCCTTTCGCTAAGGCTGTTCTTGTGGAATTGGCAAAGTGATATTTGGAAGCCCATAGAGGGCTATGGTGAAAAAGGAAATATCTTCCGTTAAAAACTGGAAAGAAGCCTTCTGAGAAACTGCTTTGTGTTCTCTTAATTCATCTCACAGTGTTACAGCTTTCCCTTCAAGAATCTTTTCGCTAAGACTGTTCTTGTGGAATTGGAAAAGTGATATTTGGAACCCCTTAGAGGGCTATGGTGAAAAAGGAAATATCTTCCGTTAAATACTGGAAAGAAGCCTTCTGAGAAACTGCATTGTGTTCTGTTAATTCACCTCACAGAGTTACAGCTTTCCCCTCAAGAGTCCTTTCGCTTAGACTGTCCTCGTGGAATTTGCGAAAGGATATTGGAAGCCCATGCAGTGCTGAGGTGTAAAAGGAAATGTCTTCCATTGAAAACTGTAAAGAATCTTTCTGAGGAACTGCTTTGTCTTCTATTAATTCATTTCACAGAGTTACAGCTTCCCTTCAAGAAGACTTTCGCTAAGGCTGTTCTTCTGGAATTGCAATGTGATATTTGGAAGCCCATAGAGGGCTATGGTGAAAAAGGAAATATCTTCCGTTAAAAACTGGAAAGAAGCTTTCTAAGAAACTGCATTGTGTTCTGTTAATATATCTCACAGAGTTACATGTTTCCCTTCAAGAAGACTTTCCCTAAGGCTGTTCTTGAGGAATTGGCAAAGTGATATTTGAAAGCCCATAGAGGAATATGGTGAAAAAGGAAATATCTTCCGTTAAAACCTGGAAAGAAGCTTTCTGAGAAACTGCTTTGTGTTCTGTTAATACATCTCACAGAGTTACATCTTTCCCTTCTAGAAGCCTTTCGCTGAGGCTGTTCTTGTGGAATTGGCAAAGTGATATTTGGAAGCCCATAGAGGGCTATGGTGAAAAAGTAAATATCTTCCTTTAAAAACTGTAAAGAAGCTTACTGAGAAACTGCTTAGTGTTCTGTTAATACATCTCCCAGAGTTACAGCTTTCCCTTCAAGAATGCTTTCGCTAAGGCTGTTCTTGTGGAATAAGAAAAGTTGTATTTGGAAGCTCATAGAGGGCTATGGTGAAAAAGGAAGTATCTTCCGTTAAAAACTGGAAAGAAGCTTTCTGAGAAACTGCTTCGTTTTCTGTTAATACATCTCACAGTGTTACATGTTTCCCTTCAAGAAGCCTTTCGCTAAGGCTGTTCTTGTGGAATTGGAAAAGTGATATTTGGAAACCCAAAGAGGAATATGGTGAAAAAGGAAATATCTTCCTTTAAATACTGGAAAGAAGCTTTCTGAGAAACTGCTTTGTGTTCTGTTAATACATCTCACAGAGTTACATCTTTCCCTTCTAGAAACCTTTAGCTAAGGCTGTTCTTGTGGAATTGGCAAAGTGATATTAGAAAGCCCATAGAGGGCTATGGTGAAAAAGGAAATATCTTCCGTTAAAAAGTGGAAAGAAGCCTTCTGAGAAAGTGCTTTGTGTTCTCTTAATTCATCTCACAGAGTTACAGCTTTCCCTTCAAGAAGCCTTTCGCTAAGGCTGTTCTTGTGGAATTTAGAAAGTGATATATGGAAGCCCATAGAGGGCTATGGTGAAAAAGGAAATACCTTCCGTTAAAAACTGGTAAGAAGCTTTCTACGAAACTGCTTTGTGTTCTGTTAATACATCTGACAGAGTTACAGCTTTCCGCTCAAGAAGCCTTTCGCTAAGGCTGTTCTTGTGGTATTGGCAATGTGATATTTGGAAGCCCATAGTGGGCTATGGTGAAAAAGGAAATATCTTCCGTTAAAAACTGGAAAGAAGCTTTCTGAGAAACTGCTTTGTGTTCTGTTAATACATCTCACAGAGTTACATCTTTCCCTTCAAGAAGCCTTTCGCTAAGGCTGATCATGTGGAATTGGCAAAGTGATATTTGGAAGGCCATAGAGTGCTACGGTGAAAAAGGAAATACCTTCCTTTAAAAACTGGAAAGAAGCTTTCTGAGAAACTGCTTAGTGTTCTGTAAATACATCTCACAGAGTAACAGCTTTCCCTTCAAGAATCCTTTCGCTAAGGCTGCTCTTGTGGAATTGGAAACGTGATATTTGGAAGCCCTTAGAGGGCTATGGTGAAAAAGGTAATATCTTCCTTTAAAAACTGGAAAGAAGCTTTCTGAGAAACTGCTTAGTGTTCTGTTAATACATCCAACAGAGTTACAGCTTTCCCTTCAAGAAGCCTTTCGCTAAGGGTGATCATGTGGAATTGGCAAAGTGATATTTGGAAGCCCATAGAGGGCTATGGTGAAAAAGGAAATATCTTCCGTGAAAAAATGGAAAGAAGCTTTCTGAGATACTGCTATGTGTTCTCTTAATACATCTCACAGAGTTACATCTTATCCCTTCAAGAAGCCTTTCGCTAAGGCTGTTCTTGTGGAATTGGAAAAGTGATATTTGGAATCCCATAGAGGGCTATGGTGAAAAAGGAAATATCTTCCGTTAAAACCTGGAAAGAAGCTTTCTGAGAAACTGCTTAGTGTTCTGTTAATATATCTCACAGAGTTACATCTTTCCCTTCAAGAAGCCTTTCGCTAAGGCTGTTCTTGTGGAATTGGAAAAGTGATATATGGAAACCCATAGAGGGGTATGGTGAAAAAGGATATATCTTCCGTTAAATACTGGAAAGAAGCTTTCTGAGAAAGTGCTTTGTGTTCTCTTAATACATCTCTCAGAATTACAGCTTTCCCTTCTAGAAGCCTTTCGCTAAGGCAGTTCTTGTGGAATTGGAAAAGTGATATTTGGAAGCCCCTAGAGGGCTATGGTGAAAAAGGAAATATCTTCCTTTAACAACTGGAAAGAAGCTTTCTGAGAAACTGCTCTGTGTTCTGTTAATACATCTCACAGAGTTACATCTTTCCCTTCAAGAAGCCTTTCGCTAAGTCTGTTCTTGTGGAATTGGCAAAGTGATATTTGGAAGCCCAAAGAGGGCTATGGTGAAAAAGGAAATATCTTCCGTTAAAAACTGGAAAGAAGCTTTCTGAGAAACTGCTTAGTGTTCTGTAAATTCATATCAAAGATTTACAGCTTTCCCTTCAAGAAGCCTTTCGCTAAGGCTGTTCTCGTTGAATTTAGAAAGTGATATTTGGAAGCCCATACTGCTATGGTGAAAAAGGAAATATCTTCCTTTAAAAACTGGAAAGAAGCTTTCTGAGAAACTGTTTAGTGTTCTGTTAATATATCTCACAGAGTTACAGCTTTCCCTTCAAGAAGCCTTTCACTAAGGCTGTTCTTGTGGAATTGGCAAAGTGATATTTGAAAGCCCATAGAGGGCTACAGTGAAAAAGGAAATATCTTCCGTTAAAAACTGGAAAGAAGCTTTCTGAGAAACTGCTTTGTTTTCTCTTAATACATCTCACAGAGTTACATCTTTCCCTTCAAGAAGCCTTTCGCTAACGCTGTTCTTGTGGAAGTGGCAAAGTGATATTTGGAAACCCTTAGAGGGCTAGGGTGAAAAAGGAAATATCTTCCGTTAAAAACTGGAATGAAGCTTTCTAAGAAACTCATTTGTGTTCTGTTTATACATCTCACAAAGTTACATCTTTCCCTTCAAGAAGCCTTTCGCTAAGGCTGTTCTTGTGGAATTGGCAAAGTGATATTTGGAAGCCCATAGAGGGCCATGTGAAAAAGGAAATATCTTCCGTGAAAAACTGGAAAGAAGCTTTCTGAGAAACTGCTTTGTTTTCTGTTAATACATCTCAGAGTGTTACAGCTTTCCCTTCGTGTAGCCTTTCGTTAAGGCGGTTCTTGAGGAATTGGAAAAGTGATATTTGGAAGCCCATAGAGGGCTATGGTGAAAAAGGAAATATCTTCCGTTAAAAACTGGAAAGAAGCTTTCTGAGTAACTGCTTAGTGTCTGTTATTACATCTCACAGAGTTAGAGCTTTCTCTTCAAGAAGCCATTCGCTAAGGCTGTTCTGCTGGAATTGGCAAAGTGATACTTGGAAGCCCATAGAGGGCTAGGGTGAAAAAGAAATATCTTTTTTTAAAAACTGGAAAGAAGCTTTCTGAGAAACTACTTAGTGTTTTGTTAATGCATCTCACAGAGTTACAGCTTTCCCTTCAAGAAGCCTTTCGCTAAAGCTGTTCTCGTGGAATTTAGAAAGTGATATTTGGAAGCCCATAGAGGGCTACGGTGAAAAAGGAAATATCTTCCTTTAAAAACGGGAAAGAAGTTTTCTGAGAAACTGCAGAGTGTTCTGTTAATACATCTCACAGAGTTACAGTTTTCCCTTCAAGAAGCGTTTCGCTAAAGCTGTTCTTGTGGAATTGGGAAAGTGATATTTGGAAGCCCATAGAGGGCTAAGGTGAAAAAGTAAATATCTTCCGTTCAAAACTGGAAAGAAGCTTTATGAGAAACTGCTTTGTGTTCTGTTAATACATCTCACAGAGTTACATCTTTCCCTTCAAGAAGCCTTTCTCTAAGGCTGTTCTTGTGGAATTGGCAAAGTGATATTTGGAAGCCCATAGATGGCTATTGTGAAAAACGAAATATCTTCCTTTAACAACTGGAAATAAGCTTTCTGAGAAACTGCTCTGTGTTCTGTTAATATATCTCACAGAGTTACATCTTTCCCTTAAAGAAGCCTTTCGCTAAGGCTGTTCTTGTGGAATTGTCAAAGTGATATTTGGAAGCCCTTAGAGGGCTATGGTGAAAAAGGAAATATCTTCCGTTACCAACTGGAAAGAAGCTTTCTGAGAAACTGGTTTGTCTTCTGTTAATACATCTCACAGTGTTACATCTTTCCCTTCAAGAAACCTTTCTCTACGGCTGTTCTTGTGGAATTTAGAAAGTGATATTTGGAAGCCCATAGAGAGCTATGCTGAAAAAGGAAATATCTTCCGTTAAAAACTGGAAAGAAGCTTTCTGAGAAACTGCTTTGTGTTCTGTTAATACATCTCACAGAGTTACAGCTTTCCCTTCAAGACGCCTTTCGTTAAAGCTGTTCTTGTGGAATTTAGAAAGTGATATTTGGAAGACCATAGAGGGCTATGGTGAAAAAAGGAAATACCTTCCTTTAAAAACTGGAAAGAAGCTTTCTGAGTAACTGCTTAGTGTTCTGTTAATACATATCACAGAGTTACAGCTTTGCCTTCAAGAATCCTTTCGCAAAAGCTGTTCTTGTGGAATTGGAAACGTGATATTTGGAAGCCCATAGAGGGCTATGGTGAAAAAGGAAATATCTTCCGTTAAAAACTGGAAAGAAGCGTTCTGAAAAACTGCTTAGTGTTCTGTTAATACATCTCACAGAGTTACATCTTTCCCTTCAGGAAGCCTTTCGCTAACGCTGTTGTTGTGGAATTGCAAGGTGATATTTGGAAGCCCATAGAGGGCTATTGTGAAAAAGGAAATATCTTCCGTGAAAAACTGGAAAGAAGCTTTCTGAGAAACTGCTTTGTGTTCTGTTAATACATCTCAGAGTGTTACAGGTTTCCCTTCGTGAAGCCTTTCGCTAAGGCTGTTCTTGTGGAATTGGAAAAGTGATATTTCAAAGCCCATAGAGGGCTATGGTGAAAAAGGGAATATCTTCCGTTAAATACTGGAACAAGCTTTCTGAGAAACTGCTTTGTGTTCTGTTAATACATCTCACAGAGTTACATCTTTCACTTTAAGAAGCCTTTTGCTAAGGCTGTTCTTGTGGAATTGGCAAAGTGATATTTGGAAGCCCAAGAGGACTATGGTGAAAAAGTAAATATCTTCCGTTAAAAACTGGAAAGAAGCCTTCTGAGAAACTGCTTTGTGTTCTGTAAATTCATCTCACAGAGTTACAGGTTTCTCTTCAAGAAGCCTTTCGCTAAGTCTGTTTTTGTGGAATTGGCAAAGTGATATTTGGAAGCCTGTAGAGGGCTATTGTGAAAAAGTAAATATCTTCCTTTAAAAACTGTAAAGAAGCTTTCTGAGAAACTGCTTAGTGTCTGTTATTACATCTCACAGAGATACAGCTTTCTCTTCAAGAAGACTTTCGCTAAGGCTGTTCTTCTGGAATTGGCAAAGTGATACTTGGAAGCCCCTAGATGGCTATGGTGAAAAACAAATATCTTTTTTTAAAAACTGGAAAGAAGCTTTCTGAGAAACTGCTATGTGTTCTGTTAATGCATCTCACAGAGTTACAGCTTTCCCTTCAAGAAGCCTTTCGCTAAGGCTGTTCTTGTGGAATTTAGAAAGTGATATTTGCAAGTCCATAGAGGGCTACGGTGAAAAAGGAAATATCTTCCGTTAAAAACTGGAAAGAAGATTTCTGAGAAACTGCTTTGTGCTCCGTTAATACATCTCACAGAGTTACATCTTTCCCTTCTGCAAGCCTTTCGTTAAGGCTGTTCTTGTGGAATTGGCAAAGTGATATTTGGAAGCCCATAGAAGGCTATGGTGAAAAAGGAAATATCTTCCGTTAAAAACTGGAAAGAAGCCTTCTGAGAAACTGCTTTGTGTTCTGAAAATTCATCTCACAGAGTTACTGCATTCCCTTCAAGAAGCCTTTCGCTAAAGCTCTTCTTGTGGAATGTAGAAAGTGTTATATGGAAGTCCATAGAGGGCTATGGTGAAAAAGGAAATATCTTCCATTAAAAACTGGAAAGAAGATTTCTGAGAAACTGCTTAGTGTCTGTTATTACATCTCACAGAGTTACATCTTTCCCCTCAAGAAACCTTTCGCTAAGGCTGTTCTTGTGGAATTGGCAAAGCGATATTTGGAAGTCCATAGAGGACTGTGGTGAAAAAGGAAATATCTTCCGTTAAAAACTGGAAAGAAGCTTTCTGAGAAACTGTTTTGTGTTCTGTTAATACATCTCACAGAGTTACATCTTTCCCTTCAAGAAGCCTTTCGCAAAGGCTCTTCTTGTGGAATTGGCAAAATCATATTTGGAAGCCCATAGAGGGCTATGGTGAAAAAGGAAATATCTTCTGTTAAAAACTGGAAACAAGCTTTCTGAGAAACTGCTTAGTGTTCTGTTAAGGCATCTCACAGAGTTACATCTTTCCCTTCAAGAAGCCTTTCGCTAAGGCTGTTCTTGTGGAATTGGCAAAGTGATATTTGGAAGCCCAAAGAGGGCTATGGTGAAAAAGGAAATATCTTCCGTTAAAAACTGGAAAGAAGCTTTCTGAGAAACTGCTTAGTGTTCTGTAAATTCATATCACAGAGTTACAGCTTTCTCTTCAAGAAGCCTTTCGCTAAGGCTGTTCTTGTGGAATTGGCAAAGTGATATTTGGAAGCCCATAGAGTGCTAGGGTGGAAAAGGAAATATCTTCCTTTTAAAACTGGAAGGAAGCTTTCTAAGAAACTCCTTTGTGTTCTATAAATACATCTCACAAAGTTACATCTTTCCCTTCAAGAAGCCTTTCGCTAAGGCTGTTCTTGTGGAATTTAGAAAGTGATATTTGGAAGCCCATAGAGGGCTATGGTGAAAAAGTAAATATCTTCCTTTAAAAACTGGAAAGAAGCTTTCTGAGAAACTGCTTAGTGTTCTGTTAATACATGTCCCAGAGTTAAAGCTTTCCCTTCAAGAATCGTTTCGCTAAGGCTGTTCTTGTGGAATTGGAAAAGTTATATTTTTAAGCTCATATAGGGCTATGGTGAATAAGGAAATATCTTCCATTAAAAACTGGAAAGAAGCTTTCTGAGAACCTGCTTAGTGTTCTGTTAATACATCTCACAGAGTTACATCTTTCCCTTCAAGAAGCCTTTCACTAAGGCTGTTCTTGTGGAATTGGAGAAGTGATATTTGGAAACCCTGAGAGGTCTATGGTGAAAAAGGAAATATCTTCTGTTAAATCCTGGAAAGAAGCTTTCTGAGAAACTGCTTTGTGTTCTGTTAATACATCTCACAGAGTTACATCTTTCCCTTCTAGAAGCCTTTCGCTAAGGCTGTTCTTGTGGAATTGGAAAAGTGATATTTGGAAGCCCATAGTGGGCTAAGGTGAAAAAGCAAATATCTTCCGTTAAAAACTGGAAAGAAGCTTTCTGAGAAACTGCTTTGTGTTCTGCTAATACATCGCACAGAGTTACATCTTTCCCTTCAAGAAGCCTTTCGCTAAGGCTGTTCTTGTGGAATTGGCAAAGGGATATTTGGAAGCCCATAGAGGGCTATGGTGAAAAAGGAAATATCTTCCTTTAAAAACTGGCAAGAAGCTTTCTGAGAAACTGCTTTGTGTTCTGTTAATACATCTCACAGAGTTACATCTTTCCCTTCAAGAAGCCTTTCGCTAAGGCTGCTCTTGTGGACTTGGCAAAGTGATATTTGGAAGCCTATAGAGGGCTATGGTGAAAAAGGAAATATCTTCCGATAAAAACTGCAAAGAAGCCTTCTGAGGAAATGCTTTGTGTTCTGTTAATTCATCTCACAGAGTTACATGATTTCCTTCAAGAAGCCTTTCGCTAAGGCAGTTCTTTTGGAATTTAGAAAGTGATATTTGGAAGCCCATAGAGGGCTATGGTGAAAAAGGAAATATCTTCTTTTAAAAACTGGAAAGAAGCTTTCTGAGAAACTTCTTAGTGTTCTGTTAATACATCTCACAGTGTTACAGCTTTCCCTTCAAGAAGCCTTTCGCTAAGGCTTTTCTTGTTTAATTGGCAAGGTGATATTTGGAAGCCCATAGAGGGCTACGGTGAAAAAGGAAATATCTTCCGTTAAAAACTGGAAAGAAGCCTTCTGAGAAACTGCTATGTGTTCTGTTAATACACTCACAGAGTTACATCTTTCCGTTCAAAAAGCCTTTCGCTAAGGCTGTTCTTGTGGAACTTAGAAAGTGATATTTGGAAGACCATAGAGGGCTATGGTGAAAAAGGAATGACCTTCCTTTAAAAACTGGAAAGAAGCTTTCTGAGTAACTGCTTAGTGTTCCGTTAATACATCTCACAGAGTTACAGCTTTCCCTTCAAGAATCCTTTCGCAAAAGCTGTTCTGGTGGAATTGGAAACGAGATATTTGGAAGCCCATAGAGGGCTATGGTGAAAAAGGAAATATCTTCCGTTAAGAACAGGAAAGAAGCTTTCTGAAAAACTGCTTAGTGTTCTGTTAATACATCTCACAGAGTTACATCTTTCCCTTCAGGAAGCCGTACGCTAAGGCTGTTGTTGTGGAATTGGCAAAGTGATATTTGGAAGCCCATAGAGGACTATGGTGAAAAAGGAAATATCTTCCGTTAAAAACTGGAAAGAAGCTTTCTGAGAAACTGCTTAGTGTTCTGTTAATACATCTCACAGAGTTACATCTTTCCCTTCAAGAAGCCTTTCGCTAAGGCTGATCATGTGGAATTGGCAAAGTGATATTTGGAAGGCCATAGAGGGCTATGGTGAAAAAGGAAATACCTTCCTTTAAAAACTGGAAAGAAGCTTTCTGAGAAACTGCTTAGTGTTCTGTAAATACATCTCACAGAGTTACAGCTTTCCCTTCAAGAATCCTTTCGCTAAGGCTGCTCTTGTTTAATTGGAATCGTGATATTTGGAAGCCCTTAGCGGGCTATGGTGAAAAAGGTAATATCTTCCTTTAAAAACTGGAAAGAAGCTTTCTGAGAAACTTCTTAGTGTTCTGTTAATACATCCAACACAGTTACAGCTTTCCCTTCAAGAAGCCTTTCGCTAAGGCTGTTCTTGTGGAATTGGCAAAGTGATATTTGGAAGCCCATAGAGGGCTATGGTGAAAAAGGAAATATCTTCCGTTAAAACCTGGAAAGAAGCTTTCTGAGAAACTGCTTAGTGTTCTGTTAATATATCTCACAGAGCTACATCTTTCCCTTCAAGAAGCTTTTCGCTAAGGCTGTTCTTGTGGAATTGGAAAAGTGATATTTGGAAACCCATAGAGGGATATGGTGAAAAAGGATATATCTTCCGTTAAATACTGGAAAGAAGCTTTCTGAGAAACTGCTTTGTGTTCTCTTAATACATCTCACAAAGTTACAGCTTTCCCTTCTAGAAGCCTTTCTCTAAGGCAGTTCTTGTGGAATTGGAAAAGTGATATATGGAAGCCCATAGAAGGCTATGGTGAAAAAGGAAATATCTTCCGTTAAAAACTGGAAAGAAGCCTTCTGAGTAACTGCTTTGTGTTCTGAAAATTCATCTCACAGAATTACTGCGTTCCCTTCAGGAAGCCTTTCGCTAAAGCTCTTCTTGTGGAATGTAGAAAGTGTTATATGGAAGTCAATAGAGGGCTATGGTGAAAAAGGAAATATCTTCCATTAAAAACTGGAAAGAAGCTTTCTGAGAAACTGTTTTGTGTTCTGTTAATACATCTCACAGAGTTATATCTTTCCCTTCAAGAAGACTTTCGCAAAGGCCCTTCTTGTGGAATTGGCAAAGGGATATTTGGAAGCCCATAGAGGGCTATGGTGAAAAAGGAAATATCTTCTGTTAAAAACTGGAAACAAGCTTTCTGAGAAACTGCTTAGTGTTCTGTTAAGGCATCTCACAGAGTTACATCTTTCCCTTCAAGAAGCCTTTCTCTAAGGCTGTTCTTGTGGAATTGGCAAAGTGATATTTGGAAGCCCAAAGAGGGCTATGGTGAAAAAGGAAATATCTTCTGTTAAAAACTGGAAAGAAGCTTTCTGAGAAACTGCTTAGTGTTCTGTTAATACATCTAACAGAGTTACATTTTTCCCTTAAAGAAGACTTTCGCTAAGGCTGTTCTTGTGGAATTGGCAAAGTGATATTCGGAAACCCATAGAGGGCTATGGTGAAATAGGAAATGTCTTCCGTAAAAAACTGGAAAGAAGCCTTCTGAGAAACTGCTTTGTGTTCTCTTAATTCATCTCACGGATTTACAGCTTTCCCTTCAAAAAGCCTTTCGCTAAGGCTGTACTCGTGGAATTTAGAAAGTGATATTTGGAAACCCATAGTGGGCTATGGTGAAAAAGGAAATATCTTCCTTTAAAAACCGGAAAGAAGCTTTCTGAGAAACTGCTTAGTGTTCTGTTAATACATCTCACAGAGTTACAGCTTTCCCTTCAAGAAGCCTTTCGCTAAGGCTGTTCTTTTGGAATTGGCAAAGTGATATTTGGAAGCCCATAGAAGGCTACGGTGAAAAAGGAAATATCTTCCTTTAAAAACTGGAAAGAAGCCTTCTGAGTAACTGCTTTGTGTTCTGTAAATTCATATCACAGAGTTACAGCTTTCTCTTCAAGAAGCCTTTTGCTAAGGCTGTTCTTGTGGAATTGGCAAAGTGATATTTGGAAGCCCATAGAGGGCTATGGTGAAAAAGGAAGTATCTTCCGTTAAAAACTGGAAAGAAGCTTTCTGAGAAACTGCTTTGTGTTCTGGTAATACATCTCACAGAGTTACATCTTTCCCTTCAAGAAGCCTATCTCTAAGGCTGTTCTTGTGGAATTGGCAAAGTGATATTTGGAAGCCAATTGAGGGCTATGTTGAAAAAGGAAATATCTTCCGTTAAAAACTGGAAAGAAGCCTTCTGAGAAACTGCTTTGTGTTCTGTTAATTCATCTCACAGAGTTACAGCTTTCCCTTCAAGAAGCCTTTCGCTAAGGCTGTTCTTGTGGAATTTAGAAAGTGATATTTGGAAGCCCATAGAGGGCTATGGTGAAAAAGGAAGTATCTTCCGTTAAACACTGGAAAGAAGCTTTCTGAGAAACTGCTTTGTGTTCTGTTAATACATCTCAGAGTGTTACAGCTTTCCCTTCGTGAAGCCTTTCGCTAAGGCTGTTCTTGTGGAATTGGAAAAGTGATATTTGGAACCCCTTAGAGGACTATGGTGAAAAAGGAAATATCTTCCGTTAAAAACTGGAAAGAATCTTTCTGAGAAACTGCTTTGTGTTCTGTTAATACATCTTACAGAGTTACATCTTTCACTTCAAGAAGCCTTTCGCTGAGGCTGTTCTTGTGGAAATTAGAAAGTGATATTTGGAAGCCCATAGAGGGACATGGTGAAAAAGAAAATATCTTCCGTTAAAAACTGGAAAGAATCTTTCTGAGAAACTGCATTGTGTTCTGTTAATACATCTAACAGAGCTACATCTTTTCCTTCAAGAAGCCTTTCGCTAAAGCTGTTCTTGTGGAATTGGCAAAGTGATATTTGGAAGCCCATAGAGGTCTCTGGTGAAAAAGGAAATATCCTCCGTTAAAAACTGGAAAGAAGCTTTCTGAGAAACTGCTTTGTGTTCTGTTAATACATCTCACAGAGTTACAACTTTCCCTTCAAGAAGCCTTTCGCTAAGGCTGTTCTTGTGGAATTGGCAAAGTGATATTTGGAAGCCCATAGAGGGCTATGGTGAAAAAGGAAATATCTTCTGTTAAAAACTGGAAAGAAGCTTTCTGAGAAACTGCTTTGTGTTCTGTTAATACATCTCACAGAGTTACATCTTTCCCTTCAAGAAGCCTTTCGCTGAGGCTGTTCTTGTGGAAATTAGAAAGTGATATTTGGAAGCCCTTAGAGGGCTATTGTGAAAAAGGTAATATCTTCCTTTAAAAACAGGAAAGAAGCTTTCTGAGAAACTGCTTTGGGTTCTGTTAATACATCTCAGAGTGTTACAGCTTTCCCTTCGTGAAGCCTTTCGCTAAGGCTGTTCTTGTGGAATTGGAAAAGTGATATTTGGAACCCCTTAGAGGACTATGGTGAAAAAGGAAATATCTTCCGTTAAAAACTGGAAAGAATCTTTCTGAGAAACTGCTTTGTGTTCTGTTAATACATCTTACAGAGTTACATCTTTCACTTCAAGAAGCCTTTCGCTACGGTTGTTCTTGTGGAATTGGCAAAGTGATATTTGGAAACCCATAGAGGGCTGTGGTGAAAAAGGAAATATCTTCCGTTAAAACCTGGAAGGAAGCTTTCTGAGAAACTCCTTTGTGTTCTGTTAATACAACACACAGAGTTACATCTTTCCCTTCAAGAAGCCTTTGGCTAAGGCTGTTCTTGTGGAATTGGCAAAGTAATATTTGGAAGCCCATAGAGGGCTACGGTGAAAAAGGAAATATCTTCCGTTAAAAACTGGAAAGAAGCCTTCTGAGAAACTGCTTTTTGTTCTGTTAACTCATCTCACAGAGTTACAGCTTTCCCTTCAAGAAGCCTTTCGCTGAGGCTGTTCTTGTGGAAATTAGAAAGTGATATTTGGAAGCCGTTAGAGGGCTCTTGTGAAAAAGGAAATATCTTCCTTTAAAAACAGGAAAGAAGCTTTCTGAGAAACTGCTTTGTGTTCTGTTAATACATCTCAGAGTGTTACAGCTTTCCCTTCGTGAAGCCTTTCGCTAAGGCTGTTCTTGTGGAATTGGAAAAGTGATATTTGGAAGCCCATAGAGGGATATGGTGAAAAAGAAAATATCTTCAGTTAAAAACTGGAAAGAAGCTTTCTGAGAAACTGCTTTGTGTTCTGTTAATATATCTAACAGAGCTACATCTTTTCCTTCAAGAAGTCTTTCGCTAAGGCTGTTCTTTTGTAATTGGCAAAGTGATATTTGGAAGCCCATAGAGGGCTCTGGTGAAAAAGGAAATATCTTCTGTTAAAAACTGGAAAGAAGCTTTCTGAGAAACTGCTTTGTGTTCTGTTAATACATCTCACAGAGCTACAACTTTCCCTTCAAGAAGCCTTTCGCTAAGGCTGTTCTTGTGGAATTGGCAAAGTGATATTTGGAAGCCCATAGAGGGCTATGCTGAAAAACGAAATATCTTCCGTTAAAAACTGGAAAGAAGCTTTCTGAGAAACTGCTTTGTGTTCTGTTAATACATCTCAAAGGGTTACATCTTTCCCTTCAAGAAGCCTTTCGCTAAGGCTGTTCTTGTGGAATTGGCAAAGTGCAATTTGGAAGCCCATAGAGGGCTATGGTGAAAGAGGAAATATCTTCCGTTAAAAAATGGAAAGAAGCTTGCTGAGAAACTGCTTTCTGTTTTGTTAATACATCTCACAGGCTTACATCTTTCCCTTCAAGAAGCCTTTCGCTAAGGCTATTCTTGTGGAATTGGCAAAGTGATATTTGGAAGCCCGTAGAGGATTATAGTTAAAAAGGAAATATCTTCCGTTAAAAACTGGAAAGAAGCTTTCGGAGAAACTGCTTTGTGTCCCGTTAATACATCTCACATAGTTACATCTTTCCCTTGAAGAAGCCTTTCACTAAGGCTGTTCTTGTGGAATTGGAAAAGTGATATTTGGAAGCCCATAGACGGCTATGGTGAAAAAGGAAATATCTTCCGTTAAAAACTGGAAAGAAGCTTTCTGAGAAACTGCTTTGTGTTCTGTTGATATATCTCACAGACTTACATCCTTCCCTTCAAGAAGCCTTTCTCGAAGGCTGTTCTTGTGGAATTAACAAAGTGATATTTGGAAGCCCATAGAGGGCTATGGTGAAAAAGGAAATATCTTCCGTTAAAAACTGGAAGGAAGCTTTCTGAGAAACTCCTTTGTGTTCTGTTAATACATCACACAGAGTTACATCTTTCCCTTCAAGAAGCCTATGGCTAACTCTGTTCTTGTGGAATTGGCAAAGTGATATTTGGAAGCCCGTTGAGGGCTACGGTGAAAAAGGAAATACCTTCCGTTAAAAACTGAAAAGAAGCCTTCTGAGAAACTGCTTTGTGTTCTGTTAATACATCTCACAGAGTTACATATTTCCCTTCAAGAAGCCTATCTCTAAGGCTGTTCTTGTGGAATTGGCAAAGTGATATTTGGAAGCCAATTGAGGGCTATGGTGAAAAAGGAAATATCTTCCGTTAAAAACTGGAAAGAAGCCTTCTGAGAAACTGCTTTGTGTTCTGTTAATTCATCTCACAGAGTTACAGCATTCCCTTCAAGAAGCCTTTCGCTAAGGCTGTTCTTGTGGAATTTAGAAAGTGATATTTGGAAGCCCATAGAGGGCTATGGTGAAAAAGGAAGTATCTTCCGTTAAAAACTGGAAAGAAGCTTTCTGAGAAACTGCATTGTGTTCTGTTACTACATCTCACAGAGTTACATCTTTCCCTTCAAGAAGCCTATCTCTAAGGCTGTTCTTGTGGAATTGGCAAAGTGATATTTGGAAGCCAATTGAGGGCTATGTTGAAAAAGGAAATATCTTCCGTTAAAAACTGAAAAGAAGCCTTCTGAGAAACTGCTTTGTGTTCTGTTAATTCATCTCACAGAGTTACAGCTTTCACTTCAAGAAGCCTTTCGCTAAGGCTGTTCTTGTGGAATTTAGAAAGTGATATTTGGAAGCCCATAGAGGGCTATGGTGAAAAAGGAAGTATCTTCCGTTAAACACTGGAAAGAAGCTTTCTGAGAAACTGCTTTGTGTTCTGTTAATACATCTCAGAGTGTTACAGCTTTCCCTTCGTGAAGCCTTTCGCTAAGGCTGTTCTTGTGGAATGGAAAAGTGATATTTGGAAGCCCATAGAGGGATATGGTGAAAAAGAAAATATCTTCCGTTAAAAACTGGAAAGAAGCTTTCTGAGAGACTGCATTGTGTTCTGTTAATACATCTAACAGAGCTACATCTTTTCCTTCAAGAAGCCTTTCGCTAAAGCTGTTCTTGTGGAATTGGCAAAGTGATATTTGGAAGGCCATAGAGGGCTCTGGTGAAAAAGGAAATATCCTCCGTTAAAAACTGGAAAGAAGCTTTCTGAGAAACTGCTTTATGTTCTGTTAATACGTCTCACAGAGTTACAACTTTCCCTTCAAGAAGCCTTTCGCTAAGGCTGTTCTTGTGGAATTGGCAATGTGATATTTGGAAGCCCATAGAGGGCTATGGTGAAAAAGGAAATATCTTCTGTTAAAAACTGGAAAGAAGCTTTCTGAGAAACTGCTTTGTGTTCTGTTAATACATCTCACAGAGTTACATCTTTCTCTTCAAGAAGCCTTTCGCTGAGGCTGTTCTTGTGGAAATTAGAAAGTGATATTTGGAAGCCCTTAGAGGGGTATTGTGAAAAAGGTAATATCTTCCTTTAAAAACAGGAAAGAAGCTTTCTGAGAAACTGCTTTGTGTTCTGTTAATACATCTCAGAGTGTTACAGCTTTCCCTTCGTGAAGCCTTTCGCTAAAGCTGTTCTTGTGGAATTGGAAAAGTGATATTTGGAACCCCTTAGAGGACTATGGTGAAAAAGGAAATATCTTCCGTTAAAAACTGGAAAGAATCTTTCTGAGAAACTGCTTTGTGTTCTGTTAATACATCTTACAGAGTTACATCTTTCACTTCAAGAAGCCTTTCGCTACGGTTGTTCTTGTGGAATTGGCAAAGTGATATTTGGAAACCCATAGAGGGCTGTGGTGAAAAAGGAAATATCTTCCGTTAAAACCTGGAAGGAAGCTTTCTGAGAAACTCCTTTGTGTTCTGTTAATACATCACACAGAGTTACATCTTTCCCTTCAAGAAGCCTTTGGCTAAGGCTGTTCTTGTGGAATTGGCAAAGTAATATTTGGAAGCCCATAGAGGGCTACGGTGAAAAAGGAAATATCTTCCGTTAAAAACTGGAAAGAAGCCTTCTGAGAAACTGCTTTTTGTTCTGTTAACTCATCTCACAGAGTTACAGCTTTCCCTTCAAGAAGCCTTTCGCTGAGGCTGTTCTTGTGGAAATTAGAAAGTGATATTTGGAAGCCGTTAGAGGGCTATTGTGAAAAAGGTAATATCTTCCTTTAAAAACAGGAAAGAAGCTTTCTGAGAAACTGCTTTGTGTTCTGTTAATACATCTCAGAGTGTTACAGCTTTCCCTTCGTGAAGCCTTTCGCTAAGGCTGTTCTTGTGGAATTGGAAAAGTGATATTTGGAAGCCCATAGAGGGATATGGTGAAAAAGAAAATATCTTCAGTTAAAAACTGGAAAGAAACTTTCTGAGAAACTGCTTTGTGTTCTGTTAATATATCTAACAGAGCTACATCTTTTCCTTCAAGAAGCCTTTCGCTAAGGCTGTTCTTTTGTAATTGGCAAAGTGATATTTGGAAGCCCATAGAGGGCTCTGGTGAAAAAGGAAATATCTTCTGTTAAAAACTGGAAAGAAGCTTTCTGAGAAACTGCTTTGTGTTCTGTTAATACATCTCACAGAGTTACAACTTTCCCTTCAAGAAGCCTTTCGCTAAGGCTGTTCTTGTGGAATTGGCAAAGTGATATTTGGAAGCCCATAGAGGGCTATGGTGAAAAACGAAATATATTCTGTTAAAAACTGGAAAGAAGCTTTCTGAGAAACTGCTTTGTGTTCTGTTAATACATCTCAAAGAGTTACATCTTTCCCTTCAAGAAGCCTTTCGCTAAGGCTGTTCTTGTGGAATTGGCAAAGGGCAATTTGGAAGCCCATAGAGGGCTATGGTGAAAGAGGAAATATCTTCCGTTAAAAAATGGAAAGAAGCTTGCTGAGAAACTGCTTTCTGTTTTGTTAATACATCTCACAGGCTTACATCTTTCCCTTCAAGAAGCCTTTCGCTAAGGCTATTCTTGTGGAATTGGCAAAGTGATATTTGGAAGCCCGTAGAGGATTATAGTTAAAAAGGAAATATCTTCCGTTAAAAACTGGAAAGAAGCTTTCGGAGAAACTGCTTTGTGTCCCGTTAATACATCTCACATAGTTACATCTTTCCCTTGAAGAAGCCTTTCACTAAGGCTGTTCTTGTGTAATTGGAAAAGTGATATTTGGAAGCCCATAGACGGCTATGGTGAAAAAGGAAATATCTTCCGTTAAAAACTGGAAAGAAGCTTTCTGAGAAACTGCTTTGTGTTCTGTTAATATATCTCACAGACTTACATCCTTCCCTTCAAGAAGCCTTTCTCGAAGGCTGTTCTTGTGGAATTAACAAAGTGATATTTGGAAGCCCATAGAGGGCTATGGTGAAAAAGGAAATATCTTCTGTTAAAAACTGGAAGGAAGCTTTCTGAGAAACTCCTTTGTGTTCTGTTAATACATCACACAGAGTTACATCTTTCCCTTCAAGAAGCCTATGGCTAAGTCTGTTCTTGTGGAATTGGCAAAGTGATATTTGGAAGCCCATAGAGGGCTACGGTGAAAACGGAAATATCTTCCGTTAAAAACTGAAAAGAAGCCTTCTGAGAAACTGCTTTTTGTTCCGTTAATTCATCTAACAGAGTTACAGTTTTCCCTTCAAGAAGTCTTTCGCTAAGGCTGTTCTTGTGAAATTTAGAAAGTGATATTTGGACGCCCATTGAGGGCTATTGTGAAAAAGGAATTATCTTTTTTAAAAACTGGAAAGTAGCTTTCTGAGAAACTGCTTAGCGTTCTGTTAATGCATCTCACAGAGTTACAGCTTTCCCTTCAAGAAGCCTTTACCTAAGGCTGTTCTTGTGGAATTGGCAAAGTGATATTTGGAAGCCCATAGAGGACTACGGTGAAAAAGAAAATATATTCCGTTAAAAACTGGAAAGAAGCTTTCTGAGAAACTGCTTTGTGTTCTGTTAATACATCTCACAGAGTTACATCTTTCCCTTCAAGAAGCCTTTAGCTAAAGCTGTTCTTGTGGAATTGGAAAAGTGATATTTGGAAACCCAGAGAGGAATATGGTGAAAAAGGAAATATCTTCCGTTAAAAAGTGGAAGGAAGCTTTCTGAGAAACTCCTTTGTGTTCTGTTAATACATCACACAGAGTTACATCTTTCTCTTCAAGAAGCCTTTCGCTAAGTCTGTTCTTGTTTAATTTAGAAAGTGATATTTGGAAGCCCATAGATGTTTATGGTAAAAAGGAAATATCGTCCTTTAAAAACTGGAAAGAAGCATTCTAAGAAACTGCTTTGAGTTCTGTTAATACATCTCACAGAGTTACAACTTTCCCTTCAAGAAGCCTTTCGCTGAGGCTGTTCTTGTGGAAATTAGAAAGTGATATTTGGAAGCCCTTAGAGGGCTATTGTGAAAAAGGTAATATCTTCCTTTAAAAACAGGAAAGAAGGTTCTGAGAAACTGCTTTGTGTTCTGTTAATGCATCTCAGTGTGTTACAGCTTTCCCTTCGTGAAGCCTTTCGCTAAGGCTGTTCTTGTGGAATTGGAAAAGTGATATTTGGAAGCCCATAGAGGGCTCTGGTGAAAAAGGAAATATCTTCTGTTAAAAACTGGAAAGAAGCTTTCTGAGAAACTGCTTTGTGTTCTGTTAATACATCTCACAGAGTTACAACTTTCCCTTCAAGAAGCCTTTCGCTAAGGCTGTTCTTGTGGAATTGGCAAAGTGATATTTCGGAGCCCATAGAGGGCTATGGTGAAAAAGGAAATATCTTCCGTTAAAAAATGCAAGAAGCCTTCTGAGAAAATGCTTAGTGTTCTGTTAATACATCTCACAGAGTTACAGCTTCCCTTCAAGAAGCCTTTCGCTAAGGCTGTTCTTGTGTAATTGGCAAAGTGATATTTGGAAGCCCAAAGAGGGCTATGGTGAAAAAGGAAGTATCTTCCGTTAAAAACTGGAAAGAAGCTTTCTGAGAAACTGCTTTGTGTTCTGTTAATACATCTCACAGAGTTACAAATTTCCCTTCAAGAAGCCTATCTCTAAGGCTGTTCTTGTGGAATTGGCAAAGTGATATTTGGAAGCCAATTGAGGGCTATGGTGAAAAAGGAAATATCTTCCGTTAAAAACTGGAAAGAAGCCTTCTGAGAAACTGCTTTGTGTTCTGTTAATTCATCTCACAGAGTTACAGCATTCCCTTCAAGAAGCCTTTCGCTAAGGCTGTTCTTGTGGAATTTAGAAAGTGATATTTGGAAGCCCATAGAGGGCTATGGTGAAAAAGAAGTATCTTCCGTTAAAAACTGGAAAGAAGCTTTCTGAGAAACTGCTTTGTGTTCTGTTAATACATCTCACAGAGTTACATATTTCCCTTCAAGAAGCCTATCTCTAAGGCTGTTCTTGTGGAATTGGCAAAGTGATATTTGGAAGCCAATTGAGGGCTATGGTGAAAAAGGAAATATCTTCCGTCAAAAAACTGGAAAGAAGCCTTCTGAGAAACTGCTTTGTGTTCTGTTAATTCATCTCACAGAGTTACAGCTTTCCCATCAAGAAGCCTTTCGCTAAGGCTGTTCTTGTGGAATTTAGAAAGTGATATTTGGAAGCCCATAGAGGGCTATGGTGAAAAAGGAAGTATCTTCCGTTAAACACTGGAAAGAAGCTTTCTGAGAAACTGCTTTGTGTTCTGTTAATACATCTCAGAGTGTTACAGCTTTCCCTTCGTGAAGCCTTTCGCTAAGGCTGTTCTTGTGGAATGGGAAAAGTGATATTTGGAAGCCCAAAGAGGGCTATGGTGAAAAAGGAAGTATATTCCGTTAAAAACTGGAAAGAAGCTTTCTGAGAAACTGCATTGTGTTCCGTTAATACATCTAACAGAGCTACATCTTTTCCTTCAAGAAGCCTTTCGCTAAAGCTGTTCTTGTGGAATTGGCAAAGTGATATTTGGAAGCCCATAGAGGGCTCTGGTGAAAAAGGAAATATCCTCCGTTAAAAACTGGAAAGAAGCTTTCTGAGAAACTGCTTTGTGTTCTGTTAATACATCTCACAGAGTTACAACTTTCCCTTCAAGAAGCCTTTCGCTAAGGCTGTTCTTGTGGAATTGGCAAAGTGATATTTGGAAGCCCATAGAGGGCTATGGTGAAAAAGGAAATATCTTCTGTTAAAAACTGGAAAGAAGCTTTCTGAGAAACTGCTTTGTGTTCTGTTAATACATCTCACAGAGTTACATCTTTCCCTTCAAGAAGCCTTTCGCTGAGGCTGTTCTTGTGGAAATTAGAAAGTGATATTTGGAAGCCCTTAGAGGGCTATTGTGAAAAAGGTAATATCTTCCTTTAAAAACAGGAAAGAAGCTTTCTGAGAAACTGCTTTGGGTTCTGTTAATACATCTCAGAGTGTTACAGCTTTCCCTTCGTGAAGCCTTTCGATAAGGCTGTTCTTGTGGAATTGGAAAAGTGATATTTGGAAGCCCATAGAGGGATATGATGAAAAAGAAAATATCTTCCGTTAAAAACTGGAAAGAAGCTTTCTGAGAAACTGCTTTGTGTTCTGTTAATACATCTCACCGAGTTACAGCTTTCCCTTCAAGAAGCCTTTCGCTAAGGTTGTTTTTGTGGAATTGGCAAAGTGATATTTGGAACCCCTTAGAGGACTATGGTGAAAAAGGAAATATCTTCCGTTAAAAACTGGAAAGAATCTTTCTGAGAAACTGCTTTGTGTTCTCTTAATACATCTTACAGAGTTACATCTTTCACTTCAAGAAGCCTTTCGCTACGGTTGTTCTTGTGGAATTGGCAAAGTGATATTTGGAAACCCATAGAGGGCTGTGGTGAAAAAGAAATATCTTCCCTTAAAACCTGGAAGGAAGCTTTCTGAGAAACTCCTTTGTGTTCTGTTAATACATCACACAGAGTTACATCTTTCCCTTCAAGAAGCCTTTGGCTAAGGCTGTTCTTGTGGAATTGGCAAAGTAATATTTGGAAGCCCATAGAGGGCTACGGTGAAAAAGGAAATATCTTCCGTTAAAACTGGAAAGAAGCCTTCTGAGAAACTGCTTTTTGTTCTGTTAACTCATCTCACAGAGTTACAGCTTTCCCTTCAAGAAGCCTTTCGCTGAGGCTGTTCTTGTGGAAATTAGAAAGTGATATTTGGAAGCCGTTAGATGGCTATTGTGAAAAAGGAAATATCTTCCTTTAAAAACAGGAAAGAAGCTTTCAGAGAAACTGCTTTGTGTTCTGTTAATTCATCTCACAGAGTTACAGCTTTCCTTTCAAGAAGCCTTTCGCTAAGGCTGTTCTTGTGAATTGGAAAAGTGATATTTGGAAGCCCATAGAGGGATATGGTGAAAAAGAAAATATCTTCCGTTAAAAACTGGAAAGAAGCTTTCTGAGAAACTGCTTTGTGTTCTGTTAATACACCTAACAGAGCTACATCTTTTCCTTCAAGAAGCCTTTCGCTAAGGCTGTTCTTGTGGAAATGGCAAAGTGATATTTGGAAGCCCATAGAGGGCTCTGGTGAAAAAGGAAATATCTTCTGTTAAAAACTGGAAAGAAGCTTTCTGAGAAACTGCTTTGTGTTCTGTTAATACATCTCACAGAGTTACAACTTTCCCTCCAAGAAGCCTTTCGCTAAGGCTGTTCTTGTGGAATTGGCAAAGTGATATTTGGAAGCCCATAGAGGGCTATGGTGAAAAAGGAAATATCTTCCTTTAAAAACTGGAAAGAAGTTTTCTGAGAAACTGCTTTGTGTTCTGTTAATACATCTCAAAGATTTACATCTTTCCCTTCAAGAAGCCTTTCGCTAAGGCTGTTCTTGTGGAATTTGCAAATTGCTATTTGGAAGACCATAGAGGGCTATGGTGAAAAAGGAAATATCTTCCGTTAAAAACTGGAAAGAAGCTTGCTGAGAAACTGCTTTCTGTTCTGTTAATACATCTCACAGACTTACATCTTTCCCTTCAAGAAGCCTTTCGCTAAGGCTGTTCTTGTGGAATTGGCAAAGTGATATTTGGAAGCCCGTAGCGGATTATAGTTAAAAAGGAAATATCTTCCGTTAAAAACTGGAAAGAAGCTTTCTGAGAAACTGCTTTGTGTTCTGTTAATATATCTCACAGACTTACATCCTTCCCTTCAAGAAGCCTTTCTCGAAGGCTGTTCTTGTGGAATTAACAAAGTGATATTTGGAAGCCCATAGAGGGCTATGGTGAAAAAGGAAATATCTTCCGTTAAAAACTGGAAGGAAGCTTTCTGAGAAACTCCTTTGTGTTCTGTTAATACATCACACAGAGTTACATCTTTCCCTTCAAGAAGCCTTTGGCTACGTCTGTTCTTGCGGAATTGGCAAAGTGATATTTGGAAGCCCATACAGGGCTACGGTGAAAAAGGAAATATCTTCCGATAAAAACTGAAAAGAAGCCTTCTGAGAAACTGCTTTGTGTTCTGTTAATTCATCTAACAGAGTTACAGTTTTCCCTTCAAGAAGTCTTTCGCTAAGGCTGTTCTTGTGGAATTTAGAAAGTGATATTTGGACGCCCATAGAGGGCTATTGTGAAAAAGGAAATATCTTTTTTTTAAAAACTGGAAAGAAACTTTCTGAGAACCTGCTTAGTGTTCTGTTAATGCATCTCACAGAGTTACAGCTTTCCCTTCAAGAAGCCTTTAGCTAAGGCTGTTCTTGTGGAATTGGCAAAGTGATATTTGGAAGCCCATAGAGGGCCATGGTGAAAAAGAAAATATCTTCCGTTAAAAACTGGAAAGAAGCTTTCTGAGAAACTGCTTTGTGTTCTGTTAATACATCTCACAGAGTTACATCTTTCCCTTCAAGAAGCCTTTCGCTAAAGCTGTTTTTGTGGAATTGGCAAAGTGATATTTGGAAGCCCATAGAGGGCTACGGTGAAAACGGAAATATCTTCCGTTAAAAACTGAAAAGAAGCCTTCTGAGAAACTTCTTTGTGTTCTGTTAATTCATCTAATAGAGTTACAGTTTTCCCTTCAAGAAGTCTTTCGCTCAGGCTGTTCTTGTGGAATTTAGAAAGTGATATTTGGACGCCCATAGAGGGCTATTGTGAAAAAGGAAATATCTTTTTTTAAAAACTGGAAAGAAGCTTTCTGAGAAACTGCTTAGCGTTCTGTTAATGCATCTCACAGAGTTACAGCTTTCCCTTCAAGAAGCCTTTAGCTAAGGCTGTTCTTGTGGAATTGGCAAAGTGATATTTGGAAGCCCATAGAGGACTATGGTGAAAAAGAAAATATCTTTTGTTAAAAACTGGAAAGAAGCTTTCTGAGAAACTGCTTTGTGTTCTGTTAATACATCTCACAAAGGTACATCTTTCCCTTCAAGAAGCCTTTCGCTAAAGCTGTTCTTGTGGAATTGGAAATGTGATATTTGGAAACCCATAGAGGAATATGGTGAAAAAGGAAATATCTTCCGTTAAAAAGTGGAAGGAAGCTTTCTGAGAAACTCCTTTGTGTTCTGTCAATACATCACACAGAGTTACATCGTTCCCTTCAAGAAGCCTTTCGCTAAGGCTGTTCTTGTGGAATTGGAAAAGTGATATTTGGAAGCCCATAGAGATCTATAGTGAAAAAGGAAATATCTCCCGTTAAAAACTGGAAAATAGCCTTATGAGAAACTGCTTTGTGTTCTGTTAATATATCTCACAGAGTTACAGCTTTCCCTTCAAGAAGCCTGTCGCTAAGTCTGTTCTTGTTTAATATAGAAAGTGATATTTGGAAGCCCATAGATGTTTATGGTGAAAAAGGAAATATCTTCCGTTAAAAAATGGAAGGAAGCTTTCTGAGAAACTCCTTTGTGTTCTGTAAATACATCACACAGAGTTACATCTTTCCCTTCAAGAAGCCTTTGGCTAAGGCT
The DNA here is from genome assembly GCF_047675955.1 of Chlorocebus sabaeus. NCBI lineage: Eukaryota > Metazoa > Chordata > Mammalia > Primates > Cercopithecidae > Chlorocebus > Chlorocebus sabaeus. The sequence continues at coordinate 36,006,052 of NC_132914.1, read as the reverse complement.
GTTCTTGTGGAATTGGCAAAGTGATATTTGGAAGCCCATAGAGGGCTACGGTGAAAAAGGAAATATCTTCCGTTAAAAACTGAAAAGAAGCCTTCTGAGAAACTGCTTTCTGTTCTGTTAATACATCTCACAGAGTTACAGCTTCCCTTCAAGAAGCCTTTCGCTAAGGCTGTTCTTGTGGAATTGGAAAAGTGATATTTGGAAGCCCAAAGAGGGCTATGGTGAAAAAGGAATTATCTTCCGTTAAAAACTGGAAAGAAGCCTTCTGAGAAACTGCTTTGTGTTCTGTTAATTCATCTCACAGAGTTACAGCTTTCCCTTCAAGAAGCCTTTCGCTAAGGCTGTTCTTGTGGAATTTAGAAAGTGATATTTGGAAGCCCATACGGAACTATTGTGAAAAAGTAAATATCTTTTTTTAAAAAGTGAAAAGAAGCTTTCTGAGAAACTGCTTAGTGTTCTGTTAATACATCTCACCGAGTTACAGCTTTCCCTTCAAGAAGCCTTTCGCTAAGGCTGTTTTTGTGGAATTGGCAAAGTGATATTGGGAACCCCTTAGAGGACTATGGTGAAAAAGAAAATATCTTCCGTTAAAAACTGGAAAGAAGCTTTCTGAGAAACTGCTTTGTGATCTGTTAATACATCTTACAGAGTTACATCTTTCACTTCAAGAAGCCTTTCGCTACGGTTGTTCTTGTGGAATTGGCAAAGTGATATTTGGAAACCCATAGAGGGCTGTGGTGAAAAAGGAAATTTCTTCCGTTAAAAACTGGAAGGAAGCTTTCTGAGAATCTGCTTTGTGTTCTGTTAATACATCTCAGAGTGTTACAGCTTTCCCTTCGTGAAGCCTTTCGCTAAAGCTGTTCTTGTGGAATTGGAAAAGTGATATTTGGAAGCCCATAGAAGGATATGGTGAAAAAGAAAATATCTTCCGTTAAAAACTGGAAAGAAGCTTTCTGAGAAACTGCTTTGTGTTCTGTTAATACATATAACAGAGTTACATCTTTTCCTTCAAGTAGCCTTTCGCTAAGGCTGTTCTTGTGGAATTGGCAAAGTGATATTTGGAAGCCCATAGAGTTCTATGGTGAAAAAGGAAATATCTTCCGTTAAAAAATGCAAGAAGCCTTCTGAGAAAATGCTTAGTGTTCTGTTAATACATCTCACAGAGTTACAGCTTCCCTTCAAGAAGCCTTTCGCTACGGCTGTTCTTGTGGAATTTAGAAAGTGATATTTGGAAGCCCATAGTGGGCTATGGTGAAAAAGGAAATATCTTCTTTTAAAAACTGGAAAGAAGCTTTCTGAGAAACTGCTTTGTGTTCTGTTAATACATCTCAAAGAGTTACATCTTTCCCATCAAGAAGCCTTTCGCTAAGGCTGTTCTTGTGGAATTGGCAAAGGGATATTTGGAAGCCCGTAGAGGATTACGGTGAAAAAGGAAATATCTTCCGTTAAAAACTGGAAAGAAGCTTTCGGAGAAACTTCTTTGTGTTCCGTTAATACATCTCACATAGTTATATCTTACCCTTGAAGAAGCCTTTCACTAAGGCTTTTCTTGTGGAATTGGAAAAGTGATATTTGGAAGCCCATAGAGGGCTATGGTGAAAAAGGAAATATCTTCCGTTAAAAACTGGAAAGAAGCCTTCTGAGAAACTGCTTTTTGTTCTGTTAATTCATCTCACAGAGTTACAGCTTTCCCTTCAAGAAGCCTTTCGCTAAGTCTGTTCTTGATTAATTTAGAAAGTGATATTTGGAAGCCCATAGATGTTTATGGTGAAAAAGGAAATATCTTCCTTTAAAAACTGGAAAGAATCTTTCGGAGAAACTGCTTTGTGTTCTGTTAATACATCTTACAGAGTTACATCTTTCCCTTCAAGAAGCCTTTCGCTAAGGCTGTTCTTGTGGAATTGGCAAAGTGATATTTGGAAGTCCATAGAGGGCTATGGTGAAAAAGGAAATATCTTCCGTTAAAAAATGCAAGAAGCCTTCTGAGAAAATACTTAGTGTTCTGTTAATACATCTCACAGAGTTACAGCTTCCCTTCAAGAAGCCTTTCGCTAAGGCTGTTCTTGTGGAATTGGCAAAGTGATATTTGGAAGCCCAAAGAGGGCTATGGTGAAAAAGGAAATATCTTCCTTTAAAAACTGGAAAGAAGCCTTCTGAGAAACTGCTTTGTGTTCTGTTAATTCATCTCACAGAGTTACACCTTTCCCTTCAAGAATCCTTTCGCTAAGGCTGTTCTTGTGGAATTTAGAAAGTGATATTTGGAAGCCCATACGGGGCTATTGTGAAAAAGTAAATATCTTTTTTTAAAAAGTGGAAAGAAGCTTTCTGAGAAACTGCTTAGTGTTCTGTTAACACATCTCACCGAGTTACAGCTTTCCCTTCAAGAAGCCTTTCGCTAAGGCTGTTTTTGTGGAATTGGCAAAGTGATATTGGGAACCCCTTAGAGGACTATGGTGAAAAAGAAAATATCTTCCGTTAAAAACTGGAAAGAAGCTTTCTGAGAAACTGCTTTGTGTTCTGTTAATATATCTTACAGAGTTACATCTTTCACTTCAAGAAGCCTTTCGCTACGGTTGTTCTTGTGGAATTGGCAAAGTGATATTTGGAAACCCATAGAGGGCTGTGGTGAAAAAGGAAATTTCTTCCGTTAAAAACTGGAAGGAAGCTTTCTGAGAAACTGCTTTGTGTTCTGTTAATACATCTCAGAGTGTTACAGCTTTCCCTTCGTGAAGCCTTTCGCTAAAGCTGTTCTTGTGGAATTGGAAAAGTGATATTTGGAAGCCCATAGAAGGATATGGTGAAAAAGAAAATATCTTCCGTTAAAAACTGGAAAGAAGCTTTCTGAGAAACTGCTTTGTGTTGTGTTAATACATCTAACAGAGTTACATCTTTTCCTTCAAGAAGCCTTTCGCTAAGGCTGTTCTTGTGGAATTGGAAAAGTGATATTTGTAAGCGCATTGAGGGCTATAGTGAAAAAGGAAATATCTTCCGTTAAAAACTGGAAAGAAGCCTTCTGAGAAACAGCTTTTTGTTCTGTTAATTCATCTCACCGAGTTACAGCTTTCCCTTCAAGAAGCTTTTCGCTAAGTCTGTTCTTGTTTAATTTAGAAAGTGATATTTGGAAGCCCATAGAGGTTTATGGTGAAAAAGGAAATATCTTCCTTTAAAAACTGGAAAGAAGTTTCGGAGAAACTGCTTTGTGTTCTGTTAATACATCTTACAGAGTTACATCTTTCCCTTCAAGAAGCCTTTCGCTAAGGCTGTTCTTGTGGAATTGGCAAAGTGCTATTTGGAAGCCCATAGAGGGCTATGGTGAAAAAGGAAATATCTTCCGTTAAAAACTGGAAAGAAGCTTGCTGAGAAACTGCTTTCTGTTCTGCTAATATATCTCACAGACTTACATCTTTCCTTTCAAGAAGCCTTTCGCTAAGGCTGTTCTTGTGGAATTGGCAAAGTGATATTTGGAAGCCCGTAGAGGATTATGGTGAAAAAGGAAATATCTTCCGTTAAAAACTGGAAAGGAGCTTTCGGAGAAACTGCTTTGTGTTCCGTTAATACATCTCACATAGTTACATCTTTCCCTTGAAGAAGCCTTTCACTAAGGCTGTTCTTGTGGAATTGGAAAAGTGATATTTGGAAGCCCATAGGGGGCTATGGTGAAAAAGGAAATATCTTCCGTTAAAAACTGGAAAGAAGCTTTCTGAGAAACTGCTTTGTGTTCTGTTAATATATCTCACAGACTTACATCCGTCCCTTCAAGAAGCCTTTCTCGAAGGCTGTTCTTGTGGAATTAACAAAGTGATATTTGGAAGCCCATAGTTGGCTATGGTGAAAAAGGAAATATCCTCCGTTAAAAACTGGAAAGACGCTTTCTGAGAAACTGCTATGTGTTCTGTTAATACATCTCACAGAGATACATCTTTCCGTTCAAGAAGCCTTTCGCTAAGGCTGTTCTTGTGGAATTGGAAAAGTGATATTTGGAAGCCCATAGAGGGCTATGGTGAAAAAGGAAATATCTTACGTTACAAACTGGAAAGAAGCTTTCTGAGAAACTGCTTTGTGTTCTGTTAATACATCTCACAGAGTTACAGCTTTCCCTTCAAGTAGCCTTTCTCTAAGGGTGTTATTGTGGAATTTAGAAAGTGATATTTGGAAGACCATAGAGGGCTATGGTGAAAAGGAAATACCTTCCTTTAAAAACTGGAAAAAAGCTTTCTGAGTAACTGCTTAGTGTTCTGTTAATACATCTCACAGAGTTACAGCATTCCCTTCAAGAATCCTTTCACAAAGGCTGTTCTTGTCTAATTGGAAACGTGATATTTGGAAGCCCATAGAGGGCTATGGTGAAAAAGGAAATATCTTCCGTTAAAAACTGGAGGGAAGCTTTCTGAAAACTGCTTAGTGTTCTGTTAATACATCTCACAGAGTTACATCTTTCCCTTCAGGAAGCCTTTCGCTAAGGCTGTTCTTGTGGAATTGGCAAAGTGATATTTGGAAGCCCATAGAGGGCTATGGTGAAAAATTAAATATCTTCCGTTAAAAACTGGAAAGGGGCTTTCTGAGAAAATGCTTTGTGTTCTTTTAATACATCTCACAGAGTTACATCCTTCGCTTCAAGAAGCCTTTCGCTAAGGCTGTTCTTGTGGAATTGGCAAAGCGATATTTGGAAGCCCATAGAGGACTATGGTGAAAAAGGAAATATCTTCCGTTAAAAACTGGAAAGAAGCCTTCTGAGAAACTGCTTTGTGTTTTGTTAATTCATCTCACAGAGTTACAGCTTTCCCCTCAAGAAGCCTTTCGCTAAGGCTGTTCTTGTGGAATTTAGACAGTGACATTTGGAAGCCCATAGAGGGCTATGTTGAAAAAGCAAATATCTTCCGTTAAAAACTGGCAAGAAGCCTTCTGAGAAACTGCTTTGTGTTCTGTTAATTCATCTCACACAGTTGCAGCTTTCCCTTCAAGAAGCCTTTCGCTAAGGCTGTTCTTGTGGAATTTAGAAAGTGATATTTGGAAGCCCATAGAAGGCTATGGTGAAAAAGGAAATACCTTCCTTTAAAAACTGGAAAGAAGTTTCGGAGAAACTGCTTTGTGTTCTGTTAATACATCTTACAGAGTTACATCTTTCCCTTCAAGAAGCCTTTCGCTAAGGCTGTTCTTGTGGAATTGGCAAAGTGATATTTGGAAGCCCATAGAGGGCTATGGTGAAAAAGGAAATATCTTCCGTTAAAAAATGCAAGAAGCATTCTGAGAAAATGCTTAGTGTTCTGTTAGTACATCTCACAGAGTTACATCTACCCTTCAAGACGCCTGTCGCTAAGGCTGTTCTTCTGGAATTGGCAAAGTGATATTTGGAAGCCCATAGAGGGCTTTGGTGAAAAAGGAAATATCTTCCGTTAAAAACTGGAAAGCAGCCTTCTGAGAAACTGCTTTGTGTTCTGTTAATTCATCTCACAGAGTTACAGTTTTCCCTTCAACAAGTCTTTCGCTAAGTCTGTTCTTGTGGAATTTATAAACTGATATTTGGAAGCCCATGGTGGGCTATTGTGAAAAAGGAAACATCTTTTTTTAAAAACTGGAAAGAAGCTTTCTGAGAAACTGCTTTGTGTTCTGTTAATACTTATAACAGAATTACATCTTTCACTTCAAGAATCCTTTCGCTAAGGCTGTTCTTGTGGAATTGGAAAAGTGATATTTGGAAGCCCATAGAGGGCTATGGTGAAAAAGGAAATATCTTCCGTTGAAAACTGGAAAGAAGCCTTCTGAGAAACTCCTTTGTTTTCTGTTAATTCATCTCACAGAGTTACAGCTTTCCCTTCAAAAAGCCTTTCGCTAAGTCTGTTCTTGTTTAATTTAGAAAGTGATATTTGGAAGCCCATAGAGTTTCAAGGTGAAAAAGGAAATATCTTCCTTTAAAAACTGGAAAGAAGCATTCTGAGAAACTGCCTTGTGTTCTGTTAATAAATCTCACAGAGTTACAGCTTCCCTTCAAGAAGCCTTTCGCTAAGGCTGTTCTTGTGGAATTGGCAAAGTGATATTTAGAAGCCCAAAGAGGGCTATGGTGAATACGGAAATATCTTCCGTTAAAAACTGGAAAGAAGATTTCTGAGAAACTGCTTAGTTTTCCGTTAATACATCTCACAGAGTTACAGCTTTCTCTTCAAGAAGCCTTTCCCTAAGGCTGTTCTGTGGAATTGGCAAAGCGATATTTCGAATCCCGCAGAGGGCTATTGTGAAAAAGGAAATATCTTTTTTTAAAAACTGGAAAGAAGCTTTCTGAGAAACTGCTTAGTGTTCTGTTAATGCATCTCACAGAGTTACAGCTTTCCCTTCAAGAAGCCTTTAGCTAAGGCTGTTCTTGTGGAATTGGCAAAGTGATATTGGGAAGCTCATAGAGGACTATGGGGAAAAAGAAAATATCTTCCGTTAAAAACTGGAAAGAAGCTTTCTGAGAAACTGATTTGTGTTCTGTTAATACATCTCACAGAGTTACATCTTTCCCTTCAAGAAGCCTTTCGCTAAAGCTGTTCTTGTGGAATTGGCAAAGTGATATTTGGAAGCCCATAGAGGGCTATGGTGAAAAAGGAAATATCTTCCATTAAAAACTGGAAGGAAGCTTTCTGAGAAACTCCTTTGTGTTCTGTTAATTCATCTCACAGAGTTACAGCTTTCCCTTCAAAAAGGCTTTCGCCAAGTCTGTTCTTCTTTAATTTAGAAAGTGATATTTGGAAGCCCATAGGGGTTTATGGTGAAAAAGGAAATATCGTTCTTTAAAAACTGGAAAGAAGCATTCTGAGAAACTGCTTTGTCTTCTGTTAATACATCTTACAGAGTTACATCGTTCCGTTCAAGAAGCCTTTGGATAAGGCTGTTCTTGTGGAATTGGCAAAGTGATATTTGGAAGCCGATAGAGGACTATGGTGAAAAAGTAAATATCTTCCGTTAAAAACTGCAAAGAAGCCTTCTGAGAAAATGCTTTGTGTTCTGTTAATTTATCTCACAGATTTACATGTTTCCCTTCAAGAAGCCTTTCGCTAAGGCTGTTCTTGTGGATTTGGCAAAGTGATATTTGGAAGCACATAGAGGGCTATGGTGAATAAGGAAATATCTTCCTTTAAAAACTGGAAAGAAGCTTTCTGCGAGACTGCTTTTAGTTCTGTTAATACATCTCCCAGAGTTACATCTTTCCCTTCAAGAAGCCTTTCACTAAGACTGTTCTTGTGGAATTGGCAAAGCGATATTTGGAAGCACATAGAGGGCTATGGTGAATAAGGAAATATCTTCCGTTACAAACTAGAAAGAAGATTTCTGAGAAACTGCTTTGTCTTCTGTTAATACATCTCACAGAGTTACATCTTTCTCTTCTGGAAGCCTTTCGCTAAGGCTGTTCTTGTGGAATTTAAAAAGTGATATTTGGAAGCCCGTAGAGGGCTACGGTGAAAAAGGAAATATCTGCCGTTAAAAACTGTAAAGAAGCTTTCTGAGAAACTGCTTTTTGTTCTGTTAATTCATCTCAAAGAGTTACAGCTTTCCCTTCAAGAAGCCTTTCGCTAAGGCTGTTCTTGTGGAATTTAGAAAGTGATATTTGGAAGCCCATAGAGGGCTATGGTGAAAAAGGAAATATCCTCCGTTAAAAACTGGAAAGAAGCTTTCTGAGAAACTGCTCTGTGTTCTGTTAATACATCTCACAGAGATATATCTTTCCGTTCATGAAGCCTTTCGCTAAGGCTGTTCTTTTGGAATTTAGAAAGTAATATTTGGAAGCCCATAGAGGGCTATGGTGAAAAAGGAAATACCTTCCGTGAAAAACTGGAAAGAAACTTTCTGAGAAAAAGCTTAGTGTTCTGTTAATACATCTCACAGAGTTACAGCTTTCCCTTCAAGAAGCCTTTCGCTAAGGCTGTTCTCGTGGAATTTAGAAAGTGATATTTGTAAGCCCATAGAGGGCTATGGTGAAAAAGGAAATACCTTCCTTTAAAAACTGGAAAGAAGCTTTCTGAGAAACTGCTTTGTGTTCTGTTAATACATCTCACAGAGTTACATCTTTCCCTTCAAGAAGCATTTCCCTAAGGCTATTCTTGTGGAATTGGCAAAGTGATATTTCGAATCCCGCAGAGGGCTATGGTGAAAAAGGAAATATCTTCCGTTAAAAACTGGAAAGAAGCCTTCTGAGAAACTGCTTTGTGTTCTGTTAATTCATCTCACAGAGTTACAGTTTTCCCTTCAAGAAGTCTTTCACTAAGGCTGTTCTTGTGGAATTTAGAAAGTGATATTTGGAAACCCATGGAGGGTTATTGTGAAAAAGGAAATATCTTTTTTAGAAAACTTGAAAGAAGCTTTCTGAAAAACTGCTTAGAGTTCTGTTAATACATCTCACAGAGTTACATCTTTCCCTTCAAGAAGCCTTCAGCTAAGGCTGTTCTTGTAAAATTGGCAAAGTGATATTTGGAAGCCCGTAAAGGACTATCGTGAAAAAGAAAATATCTTCCGTTAAAAACTGGAAAGAAGCTTTCTGAGAAACTGCTTTGTGTTCTGTTAATACATCAAACAGAGTTACATGTTTCCCTTCAAGAAGCCTTTCGCTAAGGCTGTTCTTGTGGAATTGGAAAAGTAATATTTGGAAGCCCTTAGAGGGCTATGGTGAAAAAGGAATTATCTTCCGTTAAAAATTGGAAAGAAGCCTTCTGAGAAACTGCTTTGTGTTCTGTTAATTCATCTCACAGAGTTACAGCTTTCCCTTCAAAAAGCCTTTGGCTAACTCTGTTCTTGGTGAATTGGCAAAGTGATATTTGGAAGCCCATAGAGGTTTATGGTGAAAAAGGAAATATCGTCCTTTAAAAACTGGAAAGAAGCCTTCTGAGAAAGTGCTTAGTGTTCTGTTAATACATCTCCCAGAATTAAAGCTTTCCCTTCAAGAATCGTTTCGCTAAGGCTGTTCTTGTGGAATTGGAAAAGTGATATTTGGAAGCCCTTAGAGGGCTATGGTGAAAAAGGAAATATCTTCAGTTAAACTGGAAAGAAGCTTTCTGAGAAACTGCTTTGTGTTCTGTTAATACATCTTACAGAGTTACATGTTTCAATTTAAGAAGCCTTTCGCTGAGGCTGTTTTTGTGGAATTTAGAAATTGATATTTGGAAGCCCTTAGGGGGCTATGGTGAAAAATTAAATATCTTCCTTTAAAAACTGGAAAGAAGCCTTCTGAGAAACTGCTTTTTTTTCTTTTAACTCATCTCACTGAGTTATAGCTTTCACTTCAAGAATCCTTTCGCTGAGGCTGTTTTTGTGGAATTTAGAAAGTGATATTTGGAAGCCCTTAGAGGGCTATGGTTAAAAAGGAAATATCTTCCTGTAAAAACTGGAAAGAAGCTTCCTGAGAAACTGTTTAGTGTTCTGTTAATGCATCTCACAGAGTTACATCTGTCCCGTCAAGAAGTCTTTCGCTAAGGTTGTTCTTGTGGACTTGGCAAAGTGATATTTTGAAGCCCATAGAGGACTAGGGTGAAAAAGGAAATATCTTCCGTTAAAAACTTTAAAGAAACTTTCTGAGAAACAACGTTGTGTTCTGTTAATACATCTCAGAGATACATCTTCCCCTTCAAGAAACCTTTCGCTAAGGCTGTTATTGTGGAAATGGCAAAGTGATATTTGGAAGCCCGTAGAGGTCTATGGTGAAAAAGGGAACATATTCCGATAAAAACTGGAAGGAAGCCTTCTGAGAAACTGCTTTGTGTTCTGTTAATTCATCTCACAGAGTTACAGCTTTCCATTCAAGAAGTCTTTCGCTAAGGCTGTTCTTGTGCAATTGGCAAAGTGATATTTGGAAGCCCCTAGAGGACTATGGTGAAAAAGGAAATAGCTTCTGTTAAAAACTGGAAATAAGCTTTCTGAGAAACTGCTTTGTGTTCTGTTAATACATCTCACAGAGTTACATCTCTCCCTTCAAGAAGCCTTTCGCTAAGGCTGGACATGTGTAATTGGCAAAGTGATATTTGGAAGCCCATAGAGGGCTATGGTGAAAAAGGAAATATCTTCCGTTAAAAACTGGAAAGAAGCTTTCTGAGAAACTGCTTTGTGTTCTGTTATTACATCTCACAGAGTTACAACTTTCCCTTCAAGAAGCCTTTCGCTAAGGCTGTTCTTGTGGAATTGGAAAAGTGGTATTTGGAAGCCCTTAGAGGTCTATGGTGAAAAAGGAAATATCTTCCGTTAAAAACTGGAAAGAAGCTTTCTGAGAAACTGCTTTCTGTTCTGTTAATACATTTCACGGAGTTACATCTTTCCCTTCAAGAAGCCTTTCGCTAAGGCTGTTCTTGTGGAATTTGCAAAGGGCTATTTGGAAGCCCATAGAGGGCTATGGTGAAAAAGGAAATATCTTCCGATAAAAACTGGAAAGAAGCTTTCTGAGAAACTGCTTTGTGTTCTGTTAATACATCTCAAAGAGTTACATCCTTCCCTTCAAGAAGCCTTTTGGTAAGGCTGTTCTTGTAGAATTGGCAAAGTGATATTTGGAAGCCCATAGAGGGCTATGGTGAAAAGGGAAATATCTTCCATTAAAACCTGGAAAGAAGACTTCTGAGAAACTGCCTTGTGTTCTGTTAATTCACTCACAGAGTTACAGCTTTCCCTTCAAGAAGCCTTTCGCTAAGGCTGTTCTTGTGGAATTTAGAAAGTGATATTTGGAATCCCATAGAGGGCTATTGTGAAAAAGGAAATATCTATTTTTAAAAACTGGAAAGAAGCTTTCTGAGAAACTGCTTAGTGTTCTGTTATGCATCTCACAGAGTTACATGTTTCCCTTCAAGAAGCCTTTTGCTAAAGCTGTTCTTTTGGAATTGGCAAAGTGATATTTGGAAGCCCATAGAGGGCTATGGTGAAAAAGCAAATATCTTCCGTTAAAAACTGGAAAGAAGCATTCTGAGAAACTGTTTTGTGTTCTGTTAATACATCTCACAGAGTTACATCTTTCCCTTCTAGAAGCCTTTCGCTAAGGCTGTTCTTGTGGAATTTAGAAGGTGATATTTGGAAGCACATAGAGGGCTATGTTGAAAAAGGAAATATCTTCCTTTAAAAACTGGAAAGAAGCCTTCTGAGAAACTGCTTTGTGTTCTGTTAGTTCATCTCACACAGTTATAGCTTTCCCTTCAAGAAGGCTTTCGCTAAGTCTGTTCTTGGGGAATTTAGAAAGTGATATATGGAAGCCCATAGAGGGCTATGGTGAAAAAGGAAATATCTTCCGTTAAACTGGCAAGAAGCTTTCTAAGAAACTGCTTTGTGTTCTGTTAATATATCTCACAGAGTTACATGTCTCCCTTTAAGAAGCCTTTCGCTAAAGCTGTTCTTGTGGAATTTGCAAAGTGATATTTGGAAGCCCATAGAGGGCTATGGTGAAAAAGGAAATATCTTCCGTTTAAAACTGGGGAGAAGCATTGATAGAAACTGCTTTGTGTTCTCTTAATTCATCTCACAGATTTACAGCTTTCCCTTCAAGAAGCCTTTCCCTAAGGCTGTTCTTGTGGAATTTAGAAAGTGATATTTCGAAGCCCATTGAGGGCTATGGTGAAAAAGGAAATAACTTCCGTTAAAATCTGGAAAGATGTTTTCTGAGAAACAGCTTTGTGTTCTGTTAATACATCTCACAGAGTTGTATTTTTCCATTCTACAAGCCTTTCGCTAAGGCTGTTCTTGTGGAATTGGCAAAGTGATATATATTTGGAAGCCCATAGAGGGCTATGGTTAAAAAAGGAAATATCTTTTTTTAAAAACTGGAAAGAAGCTTTCTGAGAAACTGCTTTGTGTTCTGTTAATACATCTCACACTGTTACATCCTGCCCTTCAAAAAGCCTTTCGCTAAGGCTGTTTTTGTGGAATTGGCAAAGTGATATTTGGAACCCCTAGAGGGCTATGGTGAAAAAGGAAATATCTTCCGTTAAAAACTGGAAAGAAGCTTTCTGAGAAACTTCTTTGTGTTCTGTTAATACATCTCACAGAGTTACATCATTCCCTTCAATAAACCTTTCGCTAAGGCTGTTCTTGTGGAATTGGCAAAGTGATATTTGGAAGCCCATAGAAGACAATGGTGAAAAAGGAAATATCTTCCGTTAAAAACTGGAAAGAAGCATTCTGAGAATCTGCTTTGTGTTCTCTTAATTCATCTTACAGATTTACAGCTTTCCATTTCAGAAGCCTTTCGCTAAGGCTGTTCTTGTGGAATTTAGAAACTGATATTTGGAAGCCCATAGAGGGCTATGGTGAAAAAGGAAATATCTTCCTTTAAAAACTGGAAAGAAGGTTTCTGAGAAACTGCTTTGTGTTCTGTTAATACAACTCACAGAGTTACATCTTTCCCTTTAAGAAGCCTTTCGCTAAGGCTGTTCTTGTGGAATTGGCAAAGTGATATTTGGAAGCACATAGAGGGCTACGGTGAAATAGGAAATATCTTCCGTTAAAAAGTGCAAAGAAGCCTTCTGAGAAAATGATTTGTGTTCTGTTAATTCATCTCATAGAGTTACATGTTTCCCTTCAAGAAGCCTTTCGCTAAGGCTGTTCTTGTGGAATTTAGAAAGTGATATTTGGAAGCCCATAGAGGGCTATGGTGAAAAAGGAAATATCTTCCTTTCAAAACTGGAAAGAAGCTTTCTGAGAAACTGCTTTGTGTTCTGTTAATACATCTCACAGAGTTACAGCTTTGCCTTCTACAAGCCTTTCGCTAAGCCTGTTCTTGTGGAATTGGCAAAGAGATATTTGCAAGCCCATAGAGGGCTATGGTGAAAAAGGAAATATCGTCCGTTTAAAACTCGAAATAAGCCGTCTGAGAAAATGCTTTGTGTTCTGTTAATTTATCTCACAGAGTTACAGCTTTCCCTTCAAGAAGCCTTTCGCTAAGACTGTTCATGTGGAATTTAGAAAGTGATATTTGTAAGCCCTTAGAGGGCTATGGTGAAAAAGGAAATATCTTCCTTTAAAAACTGGAAAGAAGCTTTCTGAGAAAATGCTTTGTGTTCTGTTAATACATCTCACAGAGTTACAGCTTTCCCTTCATGAAGCCTTTCGCTAAGGCTGTTCTTGTGGATTTGGCAAAGTGATATTTGGAAGCCCATAGAGGGCTACGGTGAAAAAGAAAATATCTTCCTTTAAAAACTGGAAAGAAGCTTTCTGAGAAACTGCTTTGCGTTCTGTTAATACACCTCAAAGAGTTACATGTTACCCTTCAAGAAGCCTTTCGCGGAGGCTATTCTTGTGGAATTGGCAAACTGATATTTTGAAGCCCATAGAGGGCTATGGTGAATAAGGAAATATCTTCCGTTAAAAACTGGAAAGAAGCTTTCTTAGAAACTGCTTTGTGTTCTCTTAATACATCTCACAGTGTTACATCTTTCCCTTCAAGAAGCCTTTCGCTAAGGCTGTCCTTGTGGAATTTAGAAGGTGATATTTGGAAGCCCATAGAGGGCTATGGTGAAAAACTCAATATCTTCCGTTAAAAACTGGAAAGAAGCCTTCTGAGAAACTGCTTTGTGTTCTGTTAACTCATCTCACAGAGTTACAGCTTTCACTTCAAGAAGCCTTTCGCTACGGCTGTTCATGTGGAATTTAGAAAGTGATATTTGGAAGCCCTTAGAGGGCTACGGTGAAAAAGGAAATATCTTCCTTTAAAAACTGGAAAGAAGCTTTCTGAGAAACTGCTTTGTGTTCTGTTAATACATCTCACAGAGTTATAGCTTTCCCTTCGTGAAGCCTTTGGCTAAGGCTGTTCTTGTGGAATTGTCAAAGTGATATTTGGAAGGCCTTAGAGGGCTATGGTGAAAAAGGAAATATCTTCCGTTAGAAACTGGAAAGAAGCTTTCTGAGAAACTGCTTTGTGTTTTGTTAATACATCTCACAGAGTTACATCTTTCCATTAAAGAAGCATATCACTAAGGGTGTTCTTGGTGAATTGGCAAAGTGATATGTGGAAACCCATAGATGGCTATGGTGAAAAAGGAAATATCTTCCCTTTAAAACTGGACAGAAGCATTGAGAGAATCTGCTTTGTGTTCTCTTAATTCATCTCACAGATTTACAGCTTTCCCTTCAAGAAGCCTTTCCCTAAGACTGTTCTTGTGGAATTTAGAAAGTGATACTTCGAAGCCCATAGAGGGCTATGGTGAAAAAGGAAATATCTTCCGTTAAAATCTGGAAAGAAGTTTTCTGAGAAACAGCTTTGTGTTCTGTTAATACATCTCACAGAGTTGTATTTTTCCCTTCTAGAAGCCTTTCGCTAAGGCTGTTGTTGTGGAATTGGCAAAGTGATATTTGGAAGCCCATAGAGGGCTATGGTTAAAAAAGGAAATATCTTTTTTTAAAAACAGGAAAGAAGCTTTCTGAGAAACTGCTTTGTGTTCTGTTAATACATCTCAGAGTGTTACATCCTTCCCTTCAAGAAGCCTTTCGCTAAGGCTGTTCTTGTGGAATTGGCAAAGTGATATTTTGAACCCCTAGAGGGCTATGGTGAAAAAGGAAATATCTTCCGTTACAAACTGGAAAGAAGCTTTTTGAGAAACTTCTTTGTGTTCTGTTAATACATCTCACAGAGTTACATTATTCCCTTCAATAAGCCTTTCGCTAAGGCTGTTCTTGTGGAATTGGCAAAGTGATATTTGGAAGCCCTTAGAAGGCAATGGTGAAAAAGGAAATATCTTCCGTTAAAAACTGGAAAGAAGCATTCTGAGAATCTGCTTTGTGTTCTCTTAATTCATCTCACAGATTTACAGCTTTCCCTTCAAGAAGCCTTTCGCTAAGGCAGTTCTTGTGGAATTTAGAAAGTGATATTTGGAAGCCCATAGAGGGCTATGGTGAAAAAGGAAATATCTTCCTTTAAAAACTGGAAAGAATCTTTCCGAGAAACTGCTTAGTGTTCTGTTAATGCATCTCACAGAGTTACATCTGTCCCTTCAAGAAGCCTTTCGCTAAGGCTATTCTTGTGGAATGGGCAAAATGATATTTGGAAGCCCATACAGTTCTATGGTGAAAAAGGAAATATCTTCAGTTAAAAACTGGAAAGAAGCATTCTGAGAATCTGCTTTGTGTTCCCTTAATTCATCTCACAGATTTACAGCTTTCTCTTCAAGAAGCCTTTCGCTAAGGCTGTTCTTGTGGAATTTAGAAAGTGATATTTGGAAGCCCTAGTGGGCTATGGTGAAAAAGGAAGAATCTTCCGTTAAAAACTGGAAAGAAGCTTTCTGAGAAACTGCTTTGTGTTCTCTTAATACATCTCACAGAGTTACATCTTTCCCTTCAAGAAGCCTTTCGCTAAGGCTGTCCTTGTGGAATTTAGAAGGTGATATTTGGAAGCACATAGAGGGCTATGATAAAAAAGGAAATATCTTCCGTTAAAAACTGCAAAGAAGCCTTCTGAGAAAATGCTTTGTGTTCTGTTAATTCATCTCACAGGGTTACATCTTTCCCTTCAAGAAGCCTTTAACTAAGGCTTTTCTTGTGTAATTGGCAAAGTGATATTTGGAAGCCCATAGAGGGCTATGGTGAAAAAGGAAATATCTTCCGTTAAATACTGGAAAGAAGCTTTCTGAGAAACTGCTTTGTGTTCTGTTAATACATCTGACAGAGTTACATCTTTCCCTTCAAGAATCCTTTCGATAAGGCTGTTTTTGTGGAATTGGCAAAGTGATATTTGGAACCCTATAGAGAACTATGGTGAAAAAGGAAATATCTTCCGTTAAAAACTGGAAAGAAGCTTTCTGAGAAACTGCTTAGTGCTCTGTTAATGCATCTCACAGATTTACATCTCTCCCTTCAAGAAGCCTTTCGCTAAGGCTGTTCTTGTGGAATTGGCAAAATGATATTTGGAAGCCCATAGAGGGCTATGGTGAAAAAGGAAATATCTTCCTTTAAAAACTGGGAAGAAGCTTTCTGAGAAACTGCTTTGTGTTCTGTTAATACGTCTCACAGAGTTACATCTTTCCCTTCTAGAAGCCTTTCGCTAAGGCTGTTCTTGTGGAATTGGCAAAGTGATATTTGGAAGCCCATAGAGGGCTATGGTGAAAAAGGAAATATCTTCTTTTAAAACATGGAAAGAAGCTTTCTGAGAAACTGCTTTGTGTTCTGTTAATACATCTCACAGAGTTACAGCTTTCCCTTTGTGAAGCCTTTGGCGAAGGCTGTTCTTGTGGAATTGGCAAAGTGATATTTGGAAGGCCTTAGAGGGCTATGGTGAAAAAGGAAATATCTTCCGTTAGAAACTGGAAAGAAGCTTTCTGTGAAACTGCTTTGTGTTTTGTTAATACAACTCACAGAGTTACATCTTTCCCTTCAAGAAGCCTTTCACTAAGGCTGTTCTTGGTGAATTGGCAAAGTGATATGTGGAAACCCATAGATGGCTATGGTGAAAAAGGAAATATCTTTCGTTTAAAAATGGACAGAAGGATTGAGAGAAACTGCTCTGTGTTCTCTTAATTCATCTCACAGGTTTACAGTTTTCCCTTAAGGAAGCCTTTCTATAAGGCTGTTCTTATTGAATTTAGAAAATGATATTTGGAAGCCCATAGAGGGCTATGGTGAAAAAGGAAATATCTTCCTTTTAAAACTGGAAAGAAGCTTTCTGAGAATCTGCTTAGTGTTCTGTTAATACAGCTCACAGAGTTACAGCTTTCCCTTCAAGAAGCCTTTCGTGAAAACCGTTCTTGTGGAATTGACAAAGTGATATTTGGAAGCCCATAGAGGGATATGGTGAAAAAGGAAATAACTTCCATTAAAAACTGGAAAGAAGCTTTCTGAGAAACTGCTTAGTGTTCTGCTAATGCATCGCACAGAGTTACAGCTTTCCGTTCAAGAAGCCTTTCGCTAAGTCTGTTCTTGTGGAATTGGCAAAGTGATATTTAGAAGCCCAGAGAGGGCTATGATAAAAAAGGAAATATCTTCCGTTAAAAACTGCAAAGAAGCCTTCTGAGAAAATGCTTTGTGTTCTGTTAATTCATCTCACAGAGTTACAGGTTTCCCTTCAAGAAGCCTTTCGCTAAGGCTGTTCCTGTGGAATTTAGAAAGTGACATTTGGAAGCCCATAGAGGGCTGTTGTGAAAAAGGAAATATGTTTTTTTAAAAACTGGAAAGAAGCTTTCTGAGGAACTACTTAGTGTTCTGTTATGCATCTCACAGAATTACAACTTTCCCTTCAAGAAGCCTTTCGCTAAGGCTGTTCTTGTGGAATTGGCAAAGTGATATTTGGAAGCCCTTAGAGGACTGTGGTGAAAAAATAAATAACTTCCGTTAAAAACTGGAAAGAAGCTTTCTGAGGAACTGCTTTGTGTTCTGTTAATACATCTCACAGAGTTACATCTTTTCCTTCTAGAAGCCTTTGGCTAAGGCTGTTCTTGTGGAATAGGCAAAATGATATTTGGAAGCCCATAGACGACTATGGTGAAAAAGGAAATATCTTCCGTTAAAAACTGGAAAGAAGCTTTCTGAGAAACAGCTTTGTGTTCTGTTAATACAGCTCACAGAGATACATCTTTCCCTTCAAGAAGCCTTTCTCTAAGGCTGTTCTTGTGGAATAGGCAAAGTGATATTTGGAAGCCCATAGAGGGCTATGGTGAGAAAGGGAATATCTTCCTTTAAAAACTGGAAAGAAGCTTTCTGAGAAACTGCTTAGTGTTCCGTTAATACATCTCACAGAGTTACATCCTTCCCTTCAAGAAGCCTTTCCCTAAGGCTGTTCTTGTGGAATTTAGTAAGTGATATTTGGAAGCCCATAGAGGGCTACTGTGAAAAAGGAAATATCTTTTTTAAAAAACTGGAAGGAAGCTTTCTGAGAAACTTCTTAGTGTTCTGTTATGCATCTCACAGAATTACAGCTTTCCCTTCATGAAGCCTTTCGCTAAGACTGTTCTTGTGGAATTGGCAAAGTGATATTTGGAAGCACCTAGAGGGCTATGTTGAAAAAGGAGTTATCTTCCTTTAAAAACTGGAAGGAAGCTTTCTGAGAAACTGCTTTGTGTTCTGTTAATACATCTCCCAGAGTTACATCTTTCCCTTCTAGAAGCCTTTCGGTGAGGCTGTTCTTGTGGTATTGGCAAAGTGATATTTGGAAGCATTTAGAGGGCTATGGTGAAAAAGGGGTTATCTTCCGTTAAAAACTGGAAAGTAGCCTTCTGAGAAATTGGTTTGTGGTCTGTTAATTCATCTCACAGAGTTACAGTTTCACTTCAAATAGTCTTTCGCTAAGGCAGTTCTTGTGGAATTGGCAAAATGATATTTGGAAGCCCATAGACGGCTATGGTGAAAAAGGAAATATCTTCCGTTAAAAACTGGAAAGAAGCTTTCTGAGAAACTGCTTTGTGTTCTGTTAATACATCTCACAGAGTTACATCTTTCCCTTCAAGAAGCCTTTCGCTAAGGCTGTTCTTGTGGAATTGGCAAAGTGATATTTGGAAGCCCATTGAGGGCTACGTTTAAAAACGAAACATCTTCAGTTAAAAACTGCAAAGAAGCCTTCTGAGAACATGCTTTCTGTTCTTTTAATTCATCTCACAGAGTTACAGCTTTCCCTTCAAGAAGACTTTCGCTAAGGCTGTTCTTGTAGAATTCAGAAAATGATATTTAGAAGCCAATAGAGGGCTATGGTGAAAAAGGAAATATCTTTCTTTCAAAACTGGAAAGAAGCTTTCTGAGAAACTGCTTAGTGTTCTGTTAATACATCTCACAGAGTTACATCTTTCCCTTCAAGAAGCCTTTCGCTAAGGCTGTTCTTGTGGAATTGGAAAAGTGATATTTGGTAGCCCATAAAGGGCTATGGTGAAAAAGGAAATATCTTCCGTTAAAAACTGGAAAGAAGCCTTCTGAGAAACTGTTTTGTTTTCTGTTAATTCATCTCACAGAGTTACAGCTTTCCCTTCAAGAAGCCTTTCGGTAAGGCTGTTCTTGTGGAATTGGCAAAGCGATATTTGGAAGCCCATTGAGGGCTATGGTGAAAAAGGAAATATCTTCCGTTAAAAACTGGAAAGAAGCTTTCTGAGAAACTGCTTTGTGTTCTGTTAATACATCTCACAGAGTTACATCCTTCGCTTCAAGAAGCCTTTCGGTAAGGCTGTTCTTGTGGAATTGGCAAAGCGATATTTGGAAGCCCATTGAGGGCTATGGTGAAAAAGGAAATATCTTACATTAAAAACTGGAAAGAAGCCCTCTGAGAAACTGCTTTGTGTTCTGTTAATTCATCTCACGGAGTTACAGCGTTCCCTTCAAGAAGCCTTTCGCTAAGGCTGTTCTTGTGGAATTTAGAAAGTGATATTTGGAAGCCCATAGAGGGCTATTGTGAAAAAGGAAATATCTTTTTTAAAAAATTGGAAGGAAGCTTTCTGAGAAACTGCTTTGTGTTCTGCTAATACAGCTCACAGAGATACATCTTTCCCTTCAAGAAGCCTTTCCGTAAGGCTGTTCTTGTGGAATTGGTAAAGTGATATTTGGAAGCCCATAGAGGGCTATGGTGAAAAAGGGAATATCTTCCGTTAAAAACTGGAAAGAAGCCTTATGAGAAACTGCTTTGTGTTCTGTTAATTCATCTCACAGTGTTACAGCTTACAATTCAAATAGTCTTTCGCTAAGCCTGTTCTTGTGGAATTGGCAAAGTGATATTTGGAAGCCCATAGACGGCTATGGTGAAAAAGGAATTATCTTCCTTTAAAAACTGGAAAGAAGATTTCTGAGAAACTCCTTTGTGTTCTGTTAACACATCTCACAGAGATACATCTTTCTCTTCAAGAAGCCTTCCGCTAAGCCTGTTGTTATGGAATTGGCAAAGCGATATTTGGAAGCCCATAGAGGGCTATGGTGAAAAAGGAAATATCTTCCGTTAAAAACCGGAAAGAAGCTTTCTGAGAAACTGCTTTGTGTTCTGTTAATACATCTCACAGAGATACATCCTTCCCTTCAAGACGCCTTTCGCTAAGGTTTTTCTTGTGGGATTGGCAAAGCGATATTTGGAAGCCCCTAGAGGGCTATGGTGAAAAAGGAAATATCTTCCATTAAAAACTGGAAAGAAGCCTCCTGAGAAACTGCTTTGTGTTCTGTTAATTCATCTCACAAAGTTACAGCGTTCC
Organism: Chlorocebus sabaeus; assembly: GCF_047675955.1. Taxonomy (NCBI): domain Eukaryota; kingdom Metazoa; phylum Chordata; class Mammalia; order Primates; family Cercopithecidae; genus Chlorocebus; species Chlorocebus sabaeus. The sequence continues at coordinate 35,985,974 of NC_132914.1, read as the reverse complement.
CTTCAAGAAGCCTTCCGCTAAGGCTGTTCTTGTGGAACTGGCAAAGTGATATTTGGAAGCACTTAGAGGACTGTGGTGAAAAAGGAAATATCTTCCTTTAAAAACTGGAAAGAAGCTTTCTGAGAAACTGCTTTGTGTTCTGTTAATACATCTCACAGAGTTACATCTTTCTCTTCAAGAAGCCTTTCGCTAAGCCTGTTCTTATGGAATTGGCAAAGCGATATTTGGAAGCCCTTAGAGGGCTATGGTGAAAAAGGAAATATCTTCCGTTAAAAACTGGAAAGAAACTTTCTGAGAAACTCCTTTGTGTTCTGTTAATACATCTCACAGAGTTACATCCTTCCCTTCAAGAAGCCTTTCGCTAAGGCTGTTCTTGTGGAATTTAGAAAGTGATATTTGGAAGCCCATAGAGGGCTACGGTGAAAAAGGAAATATCTTCCGTTAAAAACTGCAAAGAAGCCTTCTGTGAACATGCTTTCTGTTCTGTTAATTCATCTCACAGAGTTACAGCTTTCCCTTCAAGAAGCCTTTCGCTAAGGGTGTCTTGTGGAATTCAGAAAGTGATATTTGGAAGCCAATAGAGGGCTATGGTGAAAAAGGAAATATCTTCCTTTAAAAACTGGAAAGAAGCTTTCTGAGATACTGCTTAGTGTTCTGTTAATACATCTCACAGAGTTACAGCTTTCCCTTCAAGAATCCTTTCGCTAAGGCTCTTCTTGTGGAATTGGAAAAGTGATATTTGGAAGCTCATAGAGGACTGTGGTGAAAAAGGAAATATCTTCCGTTAAAAACTGGAAAGAAGCTTTCTGAGAAACTGCTTTGTGTTCTGTTAATACATCTCACAGAATTACATCTTTCCCTTCTAGAAGCCTTTCGCTAAGGCTGTTCTTGTGGAATTGGAAAAGTGATATTTGGAAGCCCATAAAGGGCTACGGTGAAAAAGGAAATATCTTCCGTTATAAACTGGAAAGAAGCCTTCTGAGAAACTGTTTTGTGTTCTGTTAGTTCATCTCACAGAATTACAGCTTTCCCTTCAAGAAGCCTTTCGCTAAGGCTGTTCTTCTGGAATTTAGAAAGTGATATTTGGAATCCCATAGAGGACTATGGTAAAAAACGAAATATCTTTTTTTAAAAACTGAAAAGAATCTTTCTGAGTAACTGTTTAGTGTTCTGTTAATACATCTCCCAGTGTTACAACTTTCCCTTCAAGAATCCTTACGTTAAGGCTGTTCTTGTGGATTTGGAAAAGTGATATTTGGAAGCTCATAGAGGGCTATGGTGAAAAAGGAAATATCTTTCGTTAAAAAACGTAAAGAAGCTTTCTGAGAAAATGCTAAGTGTTCTGTTAATACATCTCACAGAGTTACATCGTTCCTTTCAAGAAGCCTTTCGCTAAGGCTGTTATTGTGGAATTGGAAAAGTGATATTTGGAAACCCATAGAGGGCTATGTTGAAAAAGGAAATATCTTCCGTTAAATACTGGAAAGAAGCTTTCTGAGAAACTGCTTTGTGTTCTGTTAATACATCTCTCAGAGTTATATGTTTCCCTTCAAGAAACCTTTCGCTAAGGCTGTTCTTATTTAATTGGCAAAGCGATATTTGGAAGCCCATAGAGGGCTATGGTGAAAAAGGAAATATCTTCCGTTAAAAACTGGAAAGAAGCTTTCTGAGAAACTGCTTTGTGTTCTGTTAATACATCTCACAGAGTTACATCCTTCCCTTCAAGAAGCTTTTCGCTAAGGCTGTTCTTGTGGAATTTAGAATGTGATATTTGGAAGCCCATAGAGGGCTATTGTGAAAAAGGAAATATCTTTTTTTAAAAACTGGAAGGAAGCTTTCTGAGAAACTTCTTAGTGTTCTCTTATGCATCTCACAGAGTTACAGCTTTCCTTTCAAGAAGCCTTTCGCTAAGGCTGTTCTTGTGGAATTGGCAAAGTGATATTTGGTAGCCCCTAGAGGCCTATGTTGAAAAAGGAGATATCTTCCTTTAAAAACTGGAAAGAAGCTTTCTGAGAAACTGCTTTGTGTTCTGTTAATTCATCTAACAGAGTTACAGCTTTCCCTTTAAGAAGCCTTTCGCTAAGACTGTTCTTGTGGAATTTGCAAAGTGATATTTGGAAGCCCATAGAGGGCTACAGTGAAAATGGAACTATCGCGAGATAAAAACCTAAAAGAAGCTTTCTGAGAAACTGCTTTGTGTTCTGTAGTTCATCTCACAGAGTTACAGCTTTCCCCTCAAGAAGTCGTTCACTAAGACTGCTCTTGTGAAATTTGCAAAGTGATATTTTGAAGCCCATAGAGGGCTATCGTGAAAAAGGAAATATCTTCAGTTAAAAACTGGAAAGAAGCTTTCTGAGAAACTGCCGTGTGTTCTGTTAATATATCTGACCCAGTTACAGCTTTCCCCTCAAGAAGCCTTTCGCTAAGACTGTTCTTGTGAAATTTGAAAAGTGATATTTGGAAGCCCATAGAGGGCTATGGTGAAAAAAGAAATATCTTCCGTTAAAAACCAGAGGCAGATTAAGCCACAAAGATGGGGAAAAAGCAGGGCAGAAAAGCTGGAATTTCAAAAAATAAGAGCGCATGTCCTCCGGCATAGAAGCGCAGCTCATCGCCAGCAATGGATCCAAGCTGGATGGAGAATGACTTTGACGAGATGATAGAAGAAGGCTTCAGTCCATCAAACTTCTCAGAGCTAAAGGAGGAATTACGTACCCAGCGCAAAGAAACTAAAAGTCTTGAAAAAAAAGTGGAAGAATTGATGGCTTGAATAATTAATGCAGAGAAGGTCATAAACGAAATGAAAGAGATGAAAACCATGACACGAGAAATACGTGACAAATGCACAAGCTTCAGTAACCGACTCCATCAACTGGAAAAGAGTATCAGCGATTAAGGATCAAATGAACGAAATGAAGCGAGAAGAGAAATCAAAAGAAAAAAGAAGAAAAAGAAATGAACAAAGCCTGCAAGAAGTATGGGATTATGTAAAAAGACCAATCTACGGCTGATTGGGGTGCCTGAAAGTGAGGGGGAAAATGGAACCAAGTTGGAAAACACTCTTCAGTATATCATCCAGGAGAACTTCCCCAACCTAGTAGGGCAGGCCAACATTCAAATCCAGGAAATACAGAGAACACCACAAAGATACTCCTCGAGAAGAGCAACTCCAAGACACATAATTGCCAGATTCACCAAAGTTGAAATGAAGAAAAAAATCTTAAGGGCAGCCAGAGAGAAAGGTCGGGTTACCCACAAAGGGAAGCCCATCAGACTAACAGCAGATCTCTCGGCAGAAACTCTACAAGCCAGAAGAGAGTGGGGGCCAATATTCAACATTCTTAAAGAAAAGAATTTTCAACCCAGAATTTCATATCCAGCCAACTAAGTTTCATAAGTGAAGGAGAAATAAAATCCTTTACAGATAAGCAAATGCTTAGAGATTTTGTCACCACTACGCCTGCCTTACAAGAGACCCTGAAGGAAGCACTAAACATGGAAAAGAACAACCGGTACCAGCCATTGCAAAAACATGCCAAAATGTAAAGACCATCAAGGCTAGGAAGAAACTGCATCAACTAACGAGCAAAATAACCAGTTAATATCATAATGGTAGGATCAAGTTCACACATAACAATATTAACCTTAAATGTAAATGGACTAAATGCTCCAATTAAAAGACACAGATTGGCAAACTGGATAAAGAGTCAAGACCCATTAGTCTGCTGTATTCAGGAGACCCATCTCACACGCAGAGACATACATAGGCTCAAAATAAAGGGATGGAGGAAGATTTACCAAGCAAATGGAGAACAAAAAAAAACAGGGGTTGCAATACTAGTCTCTGATAAAACAGACTTTAAACCATCAAAGATCAAAAGAGACAAAGAAGGCCATTACATAATGGTAAAGGGATCAATTTAACAGAAAGAGCTAACTATCCTAAATATATATGCACCCAATACAGGAGCACCCAGAGTCATAAAGCAAGTCCTTTGAGCCTTACAAAGAGACTTAGACTCCCATACAATAATAATGGGAGACTTCAACACTCCACTGTCAACATTAGACAGATCAACGAGACAGAAAATTAACAAGGATATCCAGGAATTGAACTCATCTCTGCAGCAAGCAGACCTAATAGACATCTATAGAACTCTCCACCCCAAATCAACAGAATATACATTCTTCTCAGCACCACATCGCACTTATTCCAAAATTGACCACATAGTTGGAAGTAAAGCACTCCTCAGTAAATGTACAATAACAGAAATTGTAACAAACTGTCTCTCAGACCACACTGCAATCAAACTAGAACTCAGGACTAAGAAACTCAATCAAAACCGCTCAACTACATGGAAACTGAACAACCTGCTCCTGAATGACTACTGGGTACATGACGAAATGAAGGCAGAAATAAAGATGTTCTTTGAAACCAATGAGAACAAAGATACAACATACCAGAATCTCTGGGACACATTTAAAGCAGTGTGTAGAGGGAAATTTATAGCACTAAATGCCCACAAGAGAAAGCAGGAAAGATCTAAAATTGACACTCTAACATCACAATTAAAAGAACTAGAGAAGCAAGAGCAAACTCATTCAAAAGCTAGCAGAAGGCAAGAAATAACTAAGATCAGAGCAGAACTGAAGGAGATAGAGACACAAAAATCCCTCCAAAAAATCAATGAATCCAGGAGTTGGTTTTTTGAAAAGATCAACAAAATTGACAGACCACTAGCAAGACTAATAAAGAAGAAAAGGGAGAAGAATCAAATAGACGCAATAAAAAATGATAAAGGGGATATCACCACCGACCCCACAGAAATACAAACTACCATCAGAGAATACTATAAACACCTCTACGCAAATAAACTAGAAAATATAGAAGAAATGGATAATTTCCTGGACACTTACACTCTTCCAAGACTAAACCAGGAAGAAGTTGAATCCCTGAATAGACCAATAGCAGGCTCTGAAATTGAGGCAATAATTAATAGCCTACCAATGAAAAAAAGTCCAGGACCAGAAGGATTCACAGCTGAATTCTACCAGAGGTACAAGGAGGAGCTGGTACCATTCCTTCTGAAACTCTTCCAATCAATAGAAAAACAGGGAATCCTCCCTAACTCATCTTATGAGGCCAACATCATCCTGATGCTAAAGCCTGGCAGAGACACAACAAAAAAAGAGAATTTTAGACCAATATCCCTGATGAACATCGATGCAAAAGTCCTCAATAAAATACTGGCAAACCGTATTCAACAGCACATCAAAAAGCTTTTCCACCATGATCAAGTGGGCTTCATCCCTGGGATGCAAGGCTGGTTCAACATTCGCAAATCAATAAACATAATCCAGCATATACACAGAACCAAAGACAAGAACCACATGATTATCTCAATCGATGCAGAAAAGGCTTTTGACAAAATTCAACAGCCCTTCATGCTAAAAACGCTCAATAAATTCGGTATTGATGGAACATACCTCAAAATCATAAGAGCTATTTATGACAAACCCACAGCCAATATCATACTGAATGGGCAAAAACTGGAAAAATTCCCTTTGAAAACTGGCACAAGACAGGGATGCCCTCTCTCACCACTCCTATTCAACATAGTGTTGGAAGTCCTGGCTAGGGCAATCAGGCAAGAGAAAGAAATCAAGGGGATTCAGTTAGGAAAAGAAGAAGTCAAATTGTCCCTCTTTGCAGATGACATGATTGTATATTTAGAAAATCCCATTGTCTCAGCCCGAAATCTCCTTAAGCTGATAAGCAACTTCAGCAAAGTCTCAGGATACAAAATTAATGTGCAAAAATCCCAAGCATTCGTATACACCAGTAACAGACAAACAGAGAGCCAAATCATGAATGAACTTCCATTCACAATTGCTTCAAAGAGAATAAAACACCTAGGAATCCAACTTACAAGTGATGTAAAGGACCTCTTCTAGGAGAACTACAAACCACTGCTCAATGAAATAAAAGAGGACACAAACAAATGGAAGAACATACCATGCTCATGGATAGGAAGAATCAATATTGTGAAAATGGCCATACTGCCCAAGGTTATTTATAGATTCAATGCCATCCCCATCAAGCTACCAATGAGTTTCTTCACAGAATTGGAAAAAACTGCTTTAAAGTTCATATAGAACCAAAAAAGAGCCCGCATTTCCAAGACAATCCTATGTCAAAAGAACAAAGCTGGAGGCATCACGCTACCTGACTTCAAACTATACTACAAGGCTACAGTCACCAAAACAGCATGGTACTGGTACCAAAACAGAGATATAGACCAATGGAACAGAACAGAGTCCTCAGAAATAATACCACACATCTACAGCCATCTGATCTTTGACAAACCTGAGAGAAACAAGAAATGGGGAAAGGATTCCCTATTTAATAAATGGTGCTGGGAAAATTGGCTAGCCATAAGCAGAAAGCTGAAACTGGATCCTTTCCTTATTCCTTATACGAAAATTAATTCAAGATGAATTAGAGACTTAAACGTTAGACCTAATACCATAAAAACCCTAGAGGAAAACCTAGGTAGTACCATTCAGGACATAGGCATGGGCAAAGACTTCATGTCTAAAACACCAAAAGCAATGGCAGCAAAAGCCAAAATTGACAAATGGGATCTCATTAAACTAAAGAGCTTCTGCACGGCAAAAGAAACTACCATCAGAGTGAACATGCAACCTACAGAATGGGAGAAAAGTTTTGCAATCTACTCATCTGACAAAGGCTAATATCCAGAACCTACAAATACCTCAAACAAATTTACAAGAAAAAAACAAACAACCCCATCAAAAAGTGGGCAAAGGATATGAACAGACATTTCTCAAAAGAAGACATTCATACAGCCAACAGACACATGAAAAAATACTCATCATCACTGGCCATCAGAGAAATGCAAATCAAAACCACACTGAGATACCATCTCACACCAGTTAGAATGGCGATCATTAAAAAATCAGGAAACAACAGGTGCTGGAGAGGATGTGGAGAAATAGGAACACTTTTACACTGTTGGTGGGATTGTAAACTAGTTTAATCATTATGGAAAACAGTATGGCGATTCCTCAAGGATCTAGAACTAGACGTACCATATGACCCAGCCATCCCATTACTGGGTATATACCCAAAGGATTATAAATCATGCTGCTATAAAGACACATGCACACGTATGTTTATTGTGGCACTATTCACAATAGCAAAGACTTGGAATCAACCCAAATGTCCATCAGTGACAGACTGGATTAAGAAAATGTGGCACATATACACCATGGAATACTATGCAGCCATAAAAAAGGATGAGTTTGTGTCCTTTGTAGGGACATGGATGCAGCTGGAAACCATCATTCTTAGCAAACTATCACAAGAACAGAAAACCAAACACCACATGTTCTCACTCATAGGTGGGAACTGAACAATGAGATCACTTGGACTTGGGAAGGGGAACATCACACACCGGGGCCTATCATGGGGAGGGGGGAGGGGGGAGGGATTGCATTGGGAGTTATACCTGATGTAAATGACGAGTTGATGGGTGCTGACGAGTTGATGGGTGCAGCAGAGCAACAGGGCACAAGTATACATATGTAACAAACCTGCACGTTATGCACATGTACCCTAGAACTTAAAATATATATATATATATATATATATATATATATATATATATATATATATATAAAGAAGCAACCAACCACATCCCTCCTTCCCACTAGAGGCTTCCACGCTGAAACAGGTTGATACAGGGAGAGGAGGAGAAGATACGCAACTAAGTCACATTTTGAGATCTGTTTAATAATAATTCTAATTTCATGTTCTCACTTATCTGTGAGATCTAAAAATCAAAACAATTGAACTCATGGAGATAGAGAGTAGAAGCATGGTTACCAGAGGCTGGGAAGGGTAGTGGGGGTTTGAGGCAAAGCTGGAGATGGTTAATGGGTACAAAAAACCAGAAAGAATAAATAAGATCTTGTATTTGATAGCACAACAAGGCGACTATAGTCAGTAATAATTTAACTGTGCATTTTAAAATAACTAAAAGAGTCTAATTGGATTGCTTGTAACACGAAGGATAAATGCTTGAGAGAATGGATACCCCATTTTACATGATGTGATTATTATTCATTGCATGCCTGAATCAGAACAGCTCATGCACCCCATAAATACATACATCTACTATATACCCACAGAATTGAAATAAATAATTTAAAAAAATAAAAAATAAAAAATAAAAAATAATCTTCCACTTATTTTTTAGGAAAAGCACGTAACTAAATTGTTACAAAAGGATTGACCAAACAATCCTTTGAACGGTTTGAGTCAGCAGTTGTGGCAGGAATGCGGTTGGGGGAAATGGGGAGAAGTGAGTGAAGATAAAAGGAATTGGACAAGTGTTGATGTTGGTGAAATGAATGATGAGTACCTAGAGGTAATCCACTGTTGTATGCATTTGGAATTTATCATAAAAATATTTTTGAAAGAACATATTCACTACTGAAAATTCAAACAAGGGGAATAAATTAAAGACCACTTATCATCCTATAATTTCAAACATTAAAAAGATTTATTATTTTATGAGAAAATTATAGCATTATTATATAAATATGGTATATTAATTTTTAAATAGCATTATACCTGGGCATTTTGCTAAGTTATTGTAATGTATCAAATATATATTTTACTTATTTTTATAAAAGTGAGACATAAAGTAAGCCTAAAAGAGATATACTAGAATAATAAGTACTAGAAATATAAAATAATTCTATATAAAATGATTAAATATAAATATGAAAAGAATTATAATTTAATTGCACCAGGAAAAATCATACTTGATTTAAAAAAACTTGTAAAGTAAAATAGAATTCAAAAAGCTTTAATTATATTTGTATTTGACACTGTTATACTTAGTTTTTTAGCATGATATAATTATGAAAAATATTTAAAGCAATGTTATTACCTGTGGAAGACATCCGAGTTCTGGAGACATTGGCGGCGAATCTGTATAGGTTTGCAGCACCCTCCATTCTTGCTTCCTCAGAAGGAATTCCACTAAGGGGCATAAGGCAGAAAGTGAGACAGAGATAATTCTCAGAGCAGGAGTGAAGGTTTATTAAAAGGCTTTAAAACAGAAAGGAAAAGAAGGGAAGTACAACCTGGAAGAGGGCCAAGTGGGAGACTTGAGAAGCCAAGTGCACAGCTTGACTTCTTGACTTGGGGTTTTATACATTGGCATACTTCCGGGATCTTGCCTTACTTCTCCTCACTCCTGAGATCTCATTGGGAAGTTGCTAATCAGTTTCAGGTGTTTTCTATTAGAAGCCTGCCTTTCCTTGACACCAGGTATGACCAATTACTACTTTAGAGAAACAGTTAACAACCCCTTGATCATCACCTGAGGGTCATCCAACACATTTGGTGTGTGGAAGAGGGGAGCCCTCTCCTGCCCTGCTCATACTTGACTAGCTTTCTACTGCAACAATATTTCTTGAATATTCTTTATGTACTAAGTAATAAGAATTCTGATATTTCATGAGTCATTGCTACACAAAATTACATAAATAAAAAAGAAATTAAGCATGTAATATTAAAAAAAAAAAGTGGAAAGAAGCTTTCTGAGAAACTGCTTTGTGTTCTGCTAATTCATCTCAGAGAGTTACAGCTTTCCCCTCAAGAAGCCTTTCGCTAAGACTGTTCTTGTGGAATTTGCAAAGTGATATTTGGAAGCGCATAGCGGGCTATGGTGAAAAAGGAAATATCCTAAGATAAAAACTGAAAAGAAGCTTTCTGAGAAACTGATTTGTGTTCTGTTAATTCATCTCACAGAGTTACAGCTTTCCCCTCAAGAAGCCTTTCGCTAAGACTGTTCTTGCGGAATTTGCAAAGTGATATTTGGAAGACCATAGAGGGCTACGGTGAAAAAGGAAATAGCTTCCGTTAAAAACTGGAAAGAAGCTCTCTGAGAACCTGCTTTGTGGTCTGTTAATTCATCTCACAGAGTTACAGCTTTCCCCTCAAGAAGCCTGTCCCTAAGAGTGTTCTGGTGAAATTTGCAATGTGATATATGGAAGTCCATAGAGGGCTAGGGTAAAAAAGGAAATATCCTAAGATAAAAACTGAAAAGAAGTTTTCTGAGAAACTGCCTTGTGTTCTGTTAATTCATCTCACACGGTTACAGCTTTCTCCTCAAGAAGCCTTTCGCTAAGACTGTTCTTGTGGAATTTCAAAGTAATATTTGGAAAGCCTTAGAAGGATTTGGGGAAAAGGAAATATCTTATGTTAAAAACTGGAAAGAAGCTTTCTGAGAAACTTCTTTGTCTTCTGTTAATTCATCTCACAGAGTTACAGCTTTGCCCTCAAGAAGACTTTCGCTAAGACTGTTCTTGTGGAATTTGCAAAGTGATATTTGGAAGCCCATAGAGCCCCATGGTGAAAAAGGAACCATCCTAAGATAAAAACTGAAAAGTAGCTTTCTGAGAAACTGCTTTGTGTTCTGTTAATTCATCTCACACAGCTACAGCTTTCACCTCAAGAAGCCTTTCTCTAAGACTGTTCTTGTGGAGTTTGCAAAGAGACATTTGGGAGCCCATAGAGGGATATGGTGAAAAAGGAAATATCTTCCGTTAAAAACTGAAAAGAAGGTTTCTGAGAAACTACTTTGTGTTCTGCTAATTCAACTCACAGAGGTAAAACATTCCCCTGAAGAAACCGTTCACTGAGACTGTTCTTGTGGAATTTACAAAGTGATATTGGAAGACCATAGAGGGTTATGGCGAAAAAGAAAATATGCTAAGATAAAAACCGAAAGGAAGCTTTCTGAGAAACTGCATTGTGTTCTCTTAATTCATCTAACAGAGTTATAGCTCTCCTTTCAAGAAGCCGTTCACTAAGACTGTTCCTGTGGAATTTGCAAGGTGACATTTGGAAGCCCATAGAGGGCTATGGTGAAAAAGGAATTATCTTCCGTTAAAAACTGAAAAGAAGCTTTCTGAGAAACTGCTTTGTGTTCTGTTAATTCATCTCACAGAGTTACAGCTTTCCCCTTAAGAAACCTTTAGCTAAGGCTGTTCTTGTGGAATTTGCGAAGTGACATTTGGATCCCATAGATGGCTATGGTGAAAAAGGAAATATGCTAAGGTAAAAACTGAAAGAAGGTTTCTGAGAAACTGATTTGCGTTCTGTTAATTTATCTCACCTAGTTACATCTTTGCCCTCAAGAAGCCTTTCGCTAAGACTGTTCTTATGGAATTTGCAAAGTGATATTTCGAAGCCCATAGAGGGCTACGGTGAAAATGGAAGTATGCTAAGATAAAAACCGAAAAGAAGCTGTCTGAGAAACTGCTTTGCGTTCTGTTAATACGTCTCACAGAATTACAGCTTTCTCCTCAAAAGGTCTTTCGCTAAGACTGTTCCTGTGGAATTTGAAAAGAGTTATTTGGAGGACCTTAGAGGGCTATGGTGAAAAAGGAAATATATTCCGTTAAAAACTGCAAAGAATCTTTCTCATAAACCCCTTTGTGCTCTGTTAATTCATCTCACAGAGTTACAGCTTTCTCCTCAAGAAGCCTTTCGCTAAGACTGTTCTCGTGGAATTTGCAAAGTGATATTTGGAAGCACTTAGGGGGCTATGGTGAAAAAGGAAATATCCTAAGATAAAAACTCAAAAGAAGATTTCTGAGGAACAGCTTTCTGTTCTGTTAATTCATCTCAGAGATTTACAACTTTCCGTTCAAGAAGCCTTTTGAAAAGGCTCTTCTTTGGAATTGGCAAAGTGATATTTGGAAGCCCATAGAGAGCTATGGTGCAATTGGAAATATCCTAAGATAAAAACCGAAAAGAAATTTTCTGATAAACTGCTTTGTCTTCTGTTAATTCATCTCACAGAGTTACAGCTTTCCCCCCAAGAAGCCTTTCGCTAAGACTGTTCTTGTGGAATTTGTAAAGTGATATTAGAAAGCCCATCGAGGGCTAAGGTGAAAATGGAAATATCCTAAGATGAAAACCGAAAAGAAGCTTTCTGGGAAACTGTTTTGTGTTCTGTTAGTTCATCTCACAGAGTTACAGCTTTCCCCTCAAGAAGCCGTTCACTAAGACAGTTTTTGTGAAATTTGCAAACTGATATTGGAAGCCCATAGAGGGCTATGGTGAAAAAGGAAATAACCTGGGATAAAAACTGAAAAGAAGCTTCCTGAGAAACTGCTTTGTGTTCTGTTAATTCATCTCACAGAGTTACAGCTTTCCCCTCAAGAAGCCTTTCGCTAAGGTTGTTCTTGTGGAATTTGCAACGTGATATTTGGAAGCCCATAGAGGGCTATGGTGAAAAAGGAAACATCTTCCATTAAAAACTGGAAAGAAGCTTTCTGAGAAACTCTTTTGTGTTCTGTTAATTCATGTCACAGAGTTAGAGCTTTCTCCTCAAGAATCCTTTCGCTAAGACTTTTATTGGGGAATTTGCAAAGTGATATTTGGAAGCCCACAGAGGGCTAAGGTGAAAAAGGAAATATCTTCCGTTAAACACTGGAAAGAAGATTTCTGAGAAACTGCTTTGGGTTCTCTTAATTGATCTCACAGAGTTACAGCTTTCCCCTCAAGAAGACCTTTCCCTAAGACTCTTCTTGTGAAATTTGCAAGGTGATATTTGGAAGCCCGTAGAGAGGTATGGTGAAAATGGAAATATCCTAAAATAAAAACCCAAAGGAATCTTACTGAGAAACTGCTTTGTGTTCTGTTAATTCATCTCACAGAGTTACAGCTTTTCCCTTAAGAAACTTTTCTCTAAGGCTTTTCTTGTGGAATTTGCAAAGTGATATTTGGAAGCCCATAGAGGGCTACGGTGAAAAGGGATATAACTTCCGTTAAAAACTGGAAAGAATCGTTCTAAGAAACTGCTTTGTGTTTTTTAAATTCATCTCAGAGAGTTACAGCTTTTCCTCAAGAAGCCTTTCGCTAAGACTGTTGTATGGAATTTACAACGTGATATTTGGAAACCCATAGAGGGCTATAGTGAAAAAGGAAATATCCTAAAATAAATACTGAAAAGAAGCTTTCTGAGAAACTGCTTTGTGTTCTGTTAATTCATGTCAGAGAGTTACAGCTTTCCCCTCAAGAAGCCTTTCAATAACGCAGTTCTTGTGGAATTTGCAAAGTCATATTTTGAAGACTTTAGAGGGCTATGGTGAAAAAGGAAATATCTTCAGTTAAAAACTGGCAGGAAGCTTTCTGGAAACTGTGTTGTGTTCTGTTAATTCATCTCACAGTGATACAGCTTTCTCCTCAAGAAGCCTTTTGCAAAAACTGTTCTTGTGGAATTTGCAAAGTGATATTTGGAAGCCCATAGATGGCTGTGGTGAAAATGGAAATACCCTAAGATAAAAACCGAAAAGAAGCTTTCTGAGAAACTGCTTTGTGTTCTGTTAGTTCATCTCACAGAGTTACAGCTTTCCCCTCAAGAAGCCGTTCACTCAAACAGTTCTTTTGAAATTTGCAAAGTGATATTTGGAAGCCCATAGAGGGCTATGGTGAAAAAGGAATTATAATAAGATAAAAACCGAAAAGAAGCTTTATGATAAACTGCTTTGTGTTTTGTTAGTTCATCTCACAGTGTTACAGCTTTCCCCCCAAGAACCCGTTCACTAAGACTATTCTTGTGAAATTTGGAAAGTGATATTTGGAAGTCCATAGAGGGCTATGGCGAAAATTAAAATATCTTCCGTAAAAAACTGGAAAGAAGCTTTCTGAGAGACTGCTTTGTGTTCTGTTAATTCATCTCACAGTATTACAGCTTTCCCCTCAAGAAGCCTTTCCGTAAGACTGTTCTTGTGGGATTTGCAAACTGATATTTGGAAACCAATAGAGGTCTATAGTGAAAATGGAAATATCCTAAGATAAAAACAGAAAACAAGCTTTCTGAGAAACTGCTTTGCGTTCTGTTAGTTCATCTCACAGAGTTACAGCTTCCCTCTCAAGAAGCCTTTCACGAAGGCTGTTCTTGTTTTATTTGCAAAGTGATATTTGGAAGCCCTTAGAGGAATATGGTGAAAAAGGAAATATCTTCAGTTAAAATCTGTAAAGAAACTTTCTGAGAAACTGCTTTGTGTTCTGTTATTTGATGTCACAGAGTTACAGCTTTCCTCTCAAGAAGCCTTTCGCTAAGTCTGTTCTTGTGGATTTTGCAAAGAGATATTTGGAAGCCCATAAATGGCCATTTTGAAAAAGGAAATATCTTCAGTGAAAAACTGGAAAGAAGATTTCTGAGAGACTGCTTTGTGTTCTGTTAATTCATGTCACAGAGTTACAGCTTTCCCCTCAAGAAGCCTTTCGCTAAGTCTGTTCTTGTAGAATTTGCAATGTGATATTTCAAAGCCCAAAGAGGTCTAAGGTGAAAAAGGAAATATCTTCAGTTAAAAACTAGAAAGAAGTCTTCTGAGAAAACGCTTTGTGTTCTGTTAATTCATCTCACAGAGTTACAGCTTTCCCCTCAAGAAACCTTTCGCTAAGACTGTGCTTGTGGAATTTGCAAAGTGATATTTGGAAGCCCGTGGATCACTATGGTGAAAAAGGAAATATCCTAAGAAAAAAACTGAAAAGAAGCTTTCTGAGGAACTGCTTTCTGTTCTGTTAACTCATCTCAGAAATTTACAGCTTTCAGTTCTAGAAGCCTTTTGCTAAGTCTGTTCTTTTGGAATTGGAAAAGTGATATTTGGAAGCACATAGAGAGCAATGGTGCAAATGGAAACATCCTAAGATTAAAACCGAAAAGAAATTTTCTGAGAAACTGCTTTGTCTTCTGTTTATTCATCTCATAGAGTTACAGCTTTCCCCTCAAGAATCCTTTCTTTAAGACTGTTCTTGTGGAATATGCAAAGTGATATTTGGAAGCCCATAGAGGTCTAAGCTGAAAATGGCATTATGCTAAGGTAAAAACTGAAAAGAAGCTTTCTGGGAAATTGCTTTGTGTTCTGTTAGCTCATCTCACAGAGTTACAGCTTTCCCCTCAAGAAGCCGTTCACTAAGAGTTTTTGTGTAATTTGCAAACTGATATTTGGAAGCACATAGAGGGCTATGGTGAAAAAGGAAACATTCTAAGATAAAAACTGAAAAGTAGCTTTCTGAGAAACTGCTTTGTGTTCTGTTAATTCATGTCACAGAGTTACAGCTTTCCCCTCAAGAAGCCTTTCGCTAAGGCTGTTCTTGTGGAATTTGCAAAGTGAAATTTGGAAGCCCATAGAGGGATGTGGTGAAAAAGGAAATATTTTACTTTAAAAACTGGAAAGAAGCTTTCTGAGAAACTCTTTTGTGTTCTGTTAATTCATCTCAAAGAGTTACAACTTTCCCCACAAGAAGCCTTTCGCTAAGACTGTTCTTGTGGAATTTGCAAAGCGATATATGGGAGCCCATAGAGGGCTATGATGAACAAGGAAATATATTACGTTAAAAACTGGAAAGAAACTTTCTGCGAGACTGCTTTGTGTTCTGTTAATTCATCTCACAGGGATACAGCTTTCCTCTCAGGTAGCCTTTTGCTAAGACTGTTCTTGTGGAATCTGCAAAGTGATATTTGGAAGCCCATAGAGCCCTATAGTGAAAAAGGAAATATACTAAGATAACCACTGAAAAGAAGCTTTCTGAGAAACTGCTTTGTGTTCTGTTAATTCATCTCACAGAGTTACAGCTTTGCCCTCAAGAAGCCTTTCTCTAAGACTGTTCTTGTGGAGTTTGCAAAGAGATATTTGGGAACCCATAGAGGGCTACGGTGAAAAAGGAATTACCTTCAGTTAAAAACTGAAAAGAGTCTTTCAGAGAAACCCCTTTTTGTTCTGTTAATTCAACTCACAGAGTTACAGCTTTCTCCTCAAGAAGCCTTTCGCTAAGACTGTTCTTGTCGAATTTTCAATTTATATTTGGAAGCCCTTAGAGGGCTCTGGTGAAAAAGGAAATATCCTAAAATAAAAACTGAAAAGAATCTTTCTGAGAAACTGATTGTGTTCTGCTAATTCATCTCACAGAATTACAGCTTTCAAATTAAGAAGCCTTTCGCTAAGACTGTTCTTGTGGAATTTGCAAAGTGATATTTGGAAGCCTATAGAGGGCTATGGTGAAAATGGAAATATCCTAAGATAAAAACCGAAAAGAAGCCTTCTGAGAAACTGCTCTGTGTTCTGTTAGTTCATCTGACAGAGTTACAGTTTTCCCCTCAAGAAGCCGTTCACTAGACAGTTCTTGTGAAACTGGCAAAGTGATATTTGGAAGCCCATAGAGGGCTATGGAGAAAAAGGAAATATCTTCCGTTAAAAACTGAAAAGAAGCTTTCTGGAAACTGTTTTGTGTTCTGCTAATTCATCTCACAGAATTACAGCTTTCTCCTCAAGAAAACGTTCGCTAAGACTGTTCTTGTGGAATTTGCAAAGTGATATTTGGAAACCTATAGAGGTCTATTGTGAAAAAGAAAATATTTTCCGTTTAAAAATGAAAACAAGATTTCTGAAAAACTGCCTTGGGTTCTTTTAATTCATCTCACAGAATTACACCTTTCCCCTCAAGAAGCCTTTCCCTAAGACTGTTCTTGTGGAATTTGCAAAGTGATATTTGGAAGATCATAGAGGGCTACGGTGAAAAAGGAAATATCCTAAGATAAAAACTCAAAAGAAGTTTTCTGAGAAACTGCTTAATGTTCTGTTAATTCATCTCACAGAGTTACAGCTTTCCCCTCAAGAAGCCGTTCACTAAGTCTGTTCTTGTGGAATTTGCAAATTGATATTTGGAAGCCCATAGAGGGCTATGGTGAAAAAGGAAATATTCTGAGATAATAACTGAAAAGAAGCTTTCTGAGAAACTGCTTTTTATTCTGTTATTTCTTTTCACAGGGTTACAGCTTTCACCTCAAGAAGTCTTTCCCTAAGACTCCTATTGTGGAATTTGAAAAGTGATATTTGGAATCCCATAGAGGGCTAAGGTGAAACAAGAAATATCCTCCGTAAAAACTGGAAAGAATCTTTCTGAGAAACTGTTTTGTGTTCTGTTAATACATCTCACAGAGTTACAGCATTCCTCTCAAGAAGTCTTTCGCGAAGGCTGTTCTTGTTAAATTTGCAATGTGATATTTGGAAGCCCATAGAGGTCTACGGTGAAATAGGAAATATCTTCACTTAAAAACTGAAAAGAAGCATTCTGAGAAACTCCTTTTTGTTCTGTTAATTCATCTTAGAGACTTACAGCTTTCTCCTCAAGAAGCCTTTCGCTAGGACTGTTCTTGTGGAATTTGCAAAGTGATATTTGAAAGCCCATAGAGTGCTATGGTGAAAAAGGAAATATCTTCAGTTAAAAACTGTAAAGAATATTTCTGAGAAACTTTTTTGTGTTCTGTTCATTCACCTCACAGAGTTTCAGCTTTCTCCACAAGAAGCCTTTCGCTAGGACTGTTCTTGTGGAATTTGCAAAGTGATATTTGGAAGCCCTTAGATGGCTATGGTGAAAATGGAAATATCCTAAGATAAAAACCGAAAAGAAGCTTTCTGAGAAACTGGTTTGTGTTCTGTTAGTTCATTTCCCAGAGTTACAGCTTTCCCCTCAAGAAGTCGTTCAATAAGACAGTTTTTGTGAAATTTGCAAAGTGATATTAGGAAGCCCACAGGGAACTATGGTGAAAAAGGAAATATCTTCATTTAAAAATTGGAAAGAAGCTTTCTGAGAAACTACTTTGTGTTCTGTTAATTCATCTCAAAGAGTTACAGCTTTCCCCTCAAGAAGCCTTTCGCTAAGACTGTTCTTGTGGAATTTGCAAAGCGATATTTGGGAGCCCATAGAGGGTTATGATGAACAAGGAAATATCTTCCGTTTCAACCTGGAAAGAAACTTTCTGCGAGACTGCTTTGTGTTCTGTTAATTCATCTCACAGAGTTACAGCTATCCTCTCAGGAAGCCTTTTGCTACGACCGTTCTTGTGGAATTTGCAAAGTGATATTTGGAAGCCCATAGAGCCTTATAGTGAAAAAGGAAATATCCTAAGATAAAAACTGAAAAGAAGCTTTCTGAGTCTCTGCTACTTAATCTCACAGAGCTACAGCTTTCCCTTCAAGAAGCCTTTCGCTAAGACTGTTCTTGTGGAAGTTGCAAACTGATATTTGGAAGCCCAAAGAGGGATACGGTGAAAAAGGAAATACGTTTCGTTAAAATCTGGAAACAAGCTTTCTGATAAACTGCTTTGTGTTCTGTTAATTCAACTCACAGAGTTACAGCTTACCCCTAAAAAGCCTTACTCAAGAAGCCCTTCGCTAAGAGTGTTCTATTGGAATTTGCAAAGTGATATTTGGAAGCCCATAAAGGGATACGGTGAAAAAGGAAATATCTTCTGATATAAACTGGAAAGAAGCTTTCTGAGAAACTGCTTTGTGTTCTATTAATTCATCTCACAGAGTTACAGCTTTCCCCTCAAGAAGCCGTTCCCTAAGACTGTTCTTGTGGAATTTGCAAAGTGATATTTGGAAGCCCATAGAGGGCTAAGATGAAAAAGGAAATATCTTCCGTTAAAAACTGGAAAGAAGATTTCTGAGAAACTGCTGTGGGTTCTGTTAATTCATCTCACAGAGTTACAGCTTTCCCTTCAAGAAGCCTATCGCTAAGACTGTTCTTGTGGAATTTGCAAAGTGATATTCGGAAGCCCATAGAGGGCAATGGTGGAAAAGGAAATATCTTCCGTGAAAAACTGGAAAGAAGCTTTCTGAGAAACTGCTTTGTGTTCAGTTAGTTCATCTCACAGAGTTACAGCTTTACTCTCAAGAAGCCGTTCAGTAAGACTGTTCTTGTGATATTTGCAAAGTGATATTTGGAAGCCCATAGAGGGCTATGGTGAAAAAGGAAATATCTTCCGTTAAAAAGTGAAAAGAAGCTTTCTGAAAAACAGTTTTGTGTTTGTTAATTCATCTTACAGATTTAAGCTTTCTCCTCAGAAAGCCTTTCGCTAAGACTATTCTTGTGGAACTTGAAATGTGATATTTGCAAACCCATAGAGGGCTATGGTGTAAAAGGAAATATCTTACGTTAAAAACTTGAAAGAAGATTTCTGAGAAACTGCCTTTTTTTTTTGTTAATTGATCTCAGAGAGTTACAGATTTCCCCTCAAGAAGTCTTTCCCTAAGACTGTTCTTGTGGAATTTTCAAAGTGATATTTGGAAGCCCATAGGGGGCTCTGGCAAAAAAGAAAATATCCTAAGATAAAAACCGAAAGGAAGCTTTCTGAGAAACTGCGCTGTGTTCTCTTAATTCATCTCACAGAGTTATAGCTATCCCCTCAAGAAGCCATTCACTAAGACTGTTCTTGTGGAATTTGCAAAGTGATACTTGGAAGCCCATAGAGGGATATGGTGAAAAAGGAAATGTCTTCCCTTAAAAACTGGAAAGCAGCTTTCTGAGTAACTGCTTTGTGGCGTGTTAATTCATCTCACAGAGCTACAGCTTTCCACTCAAGAAGCCTTTCGCTAAGACTGTTCTTGATGAATTTGCAAAGTGACATTTGTAAGCCCATACAGGTCTATGCTGACAAAGGAAATATCCTAAGATAAAAACTGTAAAGAAGCTTTCTGAGATACTGCTTTGTGTTCTGTTAATTCATCTCACAGAGTTACAGCTTTCCCCTCAAGAAGCCTTTCGCTAAGACTGTTCTTGTGGAATTTGCAAAGTGATATTTGGAAGGCCATAAGTGTCTATGGTGAAAATGGAAATATCCTAATATAAAAACCGAAAAGAAGCTTTCTGAGTAACTGCTTTGTGTTCTGTTAATTCATCTCAGAGATTTACAGCTTTCTCCTCAAGAAGCCTTTCGCTAAGACTGTTCTTGTGAAATTTGCAAAGTTATATTTGGAATCCCATAGAGGGTTAAGGTGAAAAAGGAAATAACTTTCGTTAAAAACTGGAAAGAAGATTTCTGAGAAACTGCTTTGTGTTCTGTTAGTTCAACTCACAGAGTTACAGCTTTCCCCTCAAGAAGCTGTTCACTAAGACTGTTTTTGTGAAATTAGCAAAGTGATATTTGGAAGCCCATAGAGGGCTATGGTGAAAAAGGAAATATCCTAGGTTAAAAACTGAAAATAAGCTTTCTGAGAAACTGCTTTGTGTTCTGTTAATTCAACTCACAGAGTTAAAGTTTTTCCCTCAAGAAGCCTTTCGCTAAGACTGTTCTTGTGGAATATGCAAAGAGATAATTGGAAGCCCATAGAGGGCTATGGTGAAAAAGAAAATATCTTCCGTTAAAAACTGGAAAGAAGCTTTCTGAAGGACTGCTTTGTGTTCTGTTAATTCATGTCACAGAGTTACAGCTTTCCCCTCAAGAAGCCTTTCGCTAAGACTGTTCTGGTGGAATTTGCAAAGTTATATTTGGAAGCCCATAGAGGGCTATGGTGACAATGGAAATATCTTTTGTGAAAAACTGAAAAGAAGCTTTCTGAGAAACTGCTTTGTGTTCTGTTAATTCATCTCAGAGAGTTACAGCTTTCTCCTAAAGAAGCCGTTCACTGAGACTGTTCTTGTGGAATTTGCAAAGTGATATTGGAAGCCCATAGAGGATTATGGCGAAAAAGGTAATTTCCTAAGATAAACACCGAAAAGAAGCTTTCTGAGAAACTGCATTGTATTCTCCTAATTCGTCTCACAGAGTTATAGCTTTCGCCACAAGAAGCCGTTCACTAAGACTGTTCCTGTGGAATTTGCAATGTGATATTTGGAAGCCTTTAGAAGTCTAGGCAGAAAAAGGAAATATCTTCCGTTAAAAACTGGATAGAAGCTTTCTGAGAAACTGCTTTGTGTTTTGTTAATTCATCTCACAGAGTTACAGCTTTCCCCTCAAGAGTCCTTTCGCTAACACGGTTCTTGTGGAATTTGCAAAGTGATATTTGGAAGCCCATACAGGGCTATGGTGAAAAAGGGAATATGCTAAGATAAAAACTGAAAAGAAGCTCTCTGAGAAACTGCCTTACTTTCTGTTAATTGATCTCACAGAGTTACAGCTTTCCCCTCAAGGAGCCTTCCGCTAAGGCTATTCTTGTGGAATTTGCAATTTGATATTTGGAAGCCTATAGAGGGCTATGGGGAGAAAGGAAATACCTTCAGTTAAAAACTGGAAAGAGGCTTTCTGAGAAACTGCTTTGTGTTCTGCTAATTCATCTCACAGAGTCATAGCTGTCCCCTGAAAAAGCCTTTCGCTAAGACTGTTTTTGTGGAATATGCAAAGTGATATTTGGAAGCCCTTAGAAGGCTATGGGAAAAAGGAAATATCCTAAGATAAAACTGAAAAGAAGATTTCTGAGAAACTGCTTGTGTTCTGTTAATTCATCTCAAAGATTTACAGCTTTCCCCTCAAGAAGTCTTTCGCTAATACTTCTTGTTTTGGAATTTGCAAAGTGATATTTGGAAGCCCTTAGAGGGCTATGGTGAAAACTGAAATATCTTCAGTAAAAAACTGGAAAGAAGCTTTCTGAGAAACTGCTTTGTGTTGTGTTATTTCATCTCACAGAGTTACAGCTTTCCCCTGAAGAAGCCTTTTGCTAACTCTGTTCTTGTGGAATTTGCAAAGTGATATTTGGAACCCCATATAGGGCTATGGTGAAAAAAACATTGTCCTAAGATAAAAACTGAAAAGAAGCTTTCTGAGAAACTGCTTTGTCTGTTAATTCGTCTCACACAGTTACAGCTTTCCCGTCAAGAAGCCGTTTACTGAGACTGTTCTTGTGGAATTTGCAAAGTGATACTGGAAGCCGATAGAGGGTTATGGCAAAAAGGGAAATATCCTAAGATAAAAACCGAAAAGAAGCTTTCTGAGAAACTGCTTTGTGTTCTATTAAATCATCTTACAGATTTACAGTTTTCCCCTCATGAAGCCTTTCACAAAGTCTGTTCTTTTAGAATGAGCAAAGTGATGTTTTGAAGCAAGTTGAGGGCTATGGTGAAAAAGGAACTGTCTTCCGTTAAATACTGTAAAGAAGTATACTGAGAAGCTGCTTTGTGTTCTGTTAATTCATCTCACAGAGTTATAGCTTTCACACCAAGAAGCCTTTCGGTAAGACTGTTCTTGTGGAATTCGCAAAGTGATATTTGGAAACCCGTAGAGGGTTATGGTGAAAAAGGAAATATCCTAAGATAGAAACCGTAAAGAAGCTTTCTGAGAAATGCCTTGTGTTCTGTTAACTGATCTCACGGAGTTACAGCTTTCCCCTCAAGAAGCCTTTCGCTAAGGCTGTTCTTGTGGAATTTGCAAAGTGATATTTGGAAGCCTATAGAGGGCTATGGTAAAGAAGGAAATATCCTCAGTTAAAAACTGGAAAGAAGCTTTCTGAGAAACTCCTTTGCGTTCTCTTAATTCATCTCTCAGAGTTACAGCTTTCCCCTGGAGAAGCCTTTCGCTAAGACTGCTCTTGTGAAATTTGCAAAAAGATATTTAGAAGCCCTTAGAGGGCTATGAAAAAAGAAAATATCCTAAGATAAAAACTGAAAAGAAGCTTTTTGAGAAACTGCTTTGTGTTCTGTTAATTCATCTCACAGAGTTACAGCTTTCCCCTCAAGAGGCCTTTCGCTAAGACTGTTCTTGTGGAATTTGCAAAGTGATATTTGGGAGCCCATCGCGGGCTATGGTGAAAAACGAAAAAACTTTAGTTAAAAAGTGAAAAGAAGTTTCTGAGAAACTGCTTTGTGTTCTGTTAATTCATCTCACAGGGTTACAGCGTTCTCCTCAAGAAGCCTTTCGCTAAGGCTGTTCTTCTGGAATTTGCTAAGGAATATTTGGAAGCCCGTAGAGGGCAATGGTGAAGAAGGAAATATGCTAAGATAAAAACTGAAAAGAAGCTTTCTGAGAAACTGCTTTGCATTCTGTTAATTGATCTCACAGAGTTACAGCTTTCCCCTCAAGAAGCCTTCCCCTAAGGCTGTTCTTGTGGAATTTGCAAAGTGATATTTGGAAGCCTATAGAGGGCTATGGTGAGAAAGGAAATACCTTCAGTTTAAAACAGGAAAGAAGCTTTCTGAGAAACTGCTTTGTGTTCTGTTAATTCATCTCACAGAGTCACAGCTGTACCCTCAAGAACCTTTCGCTAAGACTGTTGTTTTGGAATTTGAAAAGTGATATTTGTAAGCCCTTAGAGGGCTATGGTGAAAACTGAAATATCTTCTGTTAAAAACTTGAAAGAGTCATTCTGAGAAGCTGCTTTGTGTTCTGTTAATTCATCTCACAGAGTTACCGCTTTACCCTGAAGAAGTCTTTCGCTGAGTCTGTTCTTGTGGAATTTGCAAAGTGATATTTGGAAGCCCATAGAGGGCTATAGTGAAAAAGGATATGTCCTAAGATAAAAACTGAAAAGAAGCTTTCTGAGAAACTGATTTGTGATCTGTTAATTCATCTCACACAGTTACAGCTTTCCCGTCGAGAAGTCATTCATTGAGACTGTTCTTGTGGAATTTGCAAAGTAATATTGCAAGCCGATAGAGGGTTGTGGCGAAAAGGGAAATATCCTAAGGTGAAAACCGAAAAGAAGCTTTCTGAGAAACTGCATTGTGTTCTCTTAATTCATCTCACAGAGTTATAGCTTTCCCCTCAAGAAGTCATTCACTAAGTCTGTTCCTGTGGAATTTGCAAGGTGATATTTCGAAGCCCTTATAGGGCTATTTTGAAAAAGGAAATATCTTCCGTTAAAAACTGGAAAGAATCATTTTGAGAATGCTTGATGCTCTGATAATTCAACTCACTGAGTTTCAGGTTTCCCCTCAAGAAGCCGTTCACTAAGACTGTTTCTGTGGAATCTTCAAAGTGATATATGGAAGGCAATAGAGGGCTATGGTGAAAAAGGAAATATCCTAGGATAAAAACTGAAAAGAAGCTTTCTGAGAAACAGCTTTGTGTTCTGTTAATTCAACTCACAGAGTTAAAGCTTTCTCCTCAAGAAGTGTTTCTCTAAGACTGTTCTTGTGGAATTTGCAAAGTGATATTTAGAAGCCCATAGAGGGCTATGGTGAAAATGGAAATATCCTAAGATAAAAACCGAAAAGAAGATTTCTGAGAAACTGCTTTGTGATCTGTTAATTCATCTTCAGAGTTACAGTTTTCACCTCAAGAAACCTTTCATGAAGACGGTTCTTGTGAAATTTGCAAAGTGATATTTGGAAGCCCATAGAGGGCTACGGTGAAAAAGGAAACATCTTCACATAAAAACTGGAAAGAAGCTTTCTGAGAAACTGCTTTGTGTTCTGTTAATTCATCTCACAGAGTTACAGCGTTCTCCTAAGGAAGCCTTTCACTAAGGTTGCTCTTGTGGAATTTGGTAAGTGATATTTGGAAGCCCGTAGAGGGCTATGGTCAAAAAAAAAAAATATCTTCAGTTAACTACTTGAAAGAAGCTTTCTGAGAAACTGCTTTGTGTTGTATTAATTCACCTCACAGAGTTACAGCATTCTCCTCAAGAAGCCTTTCGCTAAGGCTGTTCTTGTGGAATTTGCAAAGTGATATTTGGAAGCCCGTAGAGGTCTATGGTGGAAAAGGAAATATCTTCAAATAACTACTTGAAAGAAGCTTTCTGATCAAAGGGTTTTTGTTCTGTTAATTCATCTCAGAGAGTTACAGCATTCCCGTCAAGAAGCCTTTCGCTAAGACTGTTTTTGTGGAATTTGCAAAGTGATATTCGGAGGCCCTAAGAGGGCTATGGTGAAAATGGAGATATCCTAAGATAAAAACCGAAAAGAAGCTTTCTGAGAAACTGCTTTGTGTTCTGTTAATATTTATAACAGAATTACATCTTTCCCTTCAAGAAGCCTTTCGCTAAGGCTGTTCTTGTGGAATTGGAAAAGTGATATTTGGAAGTCCATAGAGGGCTATGGTGAAAAAGGAAATATCTTCCGTTAACAACAGGAAAGAAGCCTTCTGAGAAACTGCTTTGTGTTCTCTTAATTCATCTCACAGAGTTACATCTTTCCCTTCAAGAAGCCTTTCGCTAAGGCTGTTCTTGTGGAATTGGCAAAGTGATATTTGTAAGCCCATAGAGGGCTATGGTGAATACATCTCACAGAGTTACATCTTTCCCTTCAAGAAGACTTTCGCTAAGGCTGTTCTTGTGGAATTGGCAAAGTGATATTTGGAAGCCCATAGAGGGCGATGGTGAAAAAGGAAATATCTTCCGTCAAAAACAGGAAAGAAGCCTTCTGAGAAACTGCTTTGTGTTCTCTTAATTCATCTCACAGATTTACAGCTTTCCCTTCAAGAAGCCTTTCGCTAAGACTGTTCTCGTGGAATTGGAAGAGTGATATTTGGAAGCCCATAGAGGGCTGTGGTGAAAAAGTAAATATCTTCCGTGAAAAACTAGAAAGAAGCTTTCTGAGAAACTGCTTTGTGTTCTCTTAATTCATCGCACAGATTTACAGCTTTCCCTTCAAGAACGCTTTCGCTAAGGCTGTTCTCATGGAATTGGCAAAGTGATATTTGGAAGCCCACAGAGGGCTATGGTGAAAAAGGAAATATCTTCCGTTAAAAACTGGAAAGAAGCTTTCTGAGAAACTGCTTTGTGTTCTGTGAATACATCTCACAGAGTTACAGCTTTCCCTGCAAGAATACTTTTGCTCAGGCTGTTCTTGTGGAATTGGAAAAGTGATATTTGGAAGCCCATAGAGGGCTATGGTGAAAAAGGAAATATCTTCCGTGAAAAACTAGAAAGAAGCTTTCTGATAAACTGCTTTGTGTTCTGCTAATACATCTCACAGAGTTTCATCTTTCCCTTCAAGAAGCCTTTCGCTAAGGCTGTTCTTGTGGAATTGGCAAAGTGATATTTGGAAGCCCATAGAGGGCTATGGTGAAAAAGGAAATATCTTTCGTTAAAAATTGGAAAGAAGCTTTCTGAGAAACTGCTTTGTGTTCTGTTAATATATTTCTCAGAGTTATATGTTTCTCTTGAAGAAGTCTTTCGCTAAGGCTGTTCTTGTGCAAATGGCAAAGTGATATTTGGAAGCCCATAGAGGGATATGGTGAAAAAGGAAATATCTTCTGTTAAAAACTGGAAAGAAGACTTCTGAGAAACCGCTTTTTGTTCTTTTAATTCATCGCACAGAGTTACAGCTTTCCCTTTAAGAAGCCTTTCGCCAAGGCTGTTCTTAGGAATTTAGAAAGTGATATTTGGAAGCCCATAGAGGGCTATGGTGAAAAAGGAAATATCCTCCTTTAAAAACTGGAAAGAAGCTTTCTGAGAAACTGCTTAGTGTTCTGTTAATACATCTCCCAGAGTTACAGCTTTCCCTTCAAGAATCCTTTCGCTATCTGTTCTTGTGGAATTGAAAAAGTGATATTTGCAATCTCATAGAGGGCTATGGTGAAAAAGTAAATATCTTCCGTGAAAAACTGGAAAGAAGCCTTCTGCGAAACTGCTTTGTGTTCTCTTAATTCAACTCACAGATTTACAGCTTTCCCTTCAAGAAGCCTTTCGCTAAGGCTGTTCTTGTGGCATTTAGAAAGTGATATTTGGAAGCCCATAGACGGCTATGGTGTAAAAGGAAATATCTCCCTTTAAAAACTAGAAAGAAGCTTTCTGAGAAACTGCTATGTGTTCTGTTAATACATCTCACAGAGTTCCAGCTTTCCATTCAAGAAGCCTTTCGCTAAGGCTGTTCTTGTGGAATTGGAAAGTGATATTTGGAAGATCCTAGAGGGCTATGGTGAAAAAGGAAATATCTTCCGTCAAAAACTGGAAAGAAGCATTCTGAGAAACTCCTTTGTGTTCTGTTAATACATCTCACCGTGTTACATGTTTCCCTTCAAGAAGCCTTTAACTAAGTCTGTTCTTGTGGAATTGGCAAAGTGATATTTGTAAGCCCATAGAGGGCTATGGTGAAAAAGGAAATATCTTCCGTTAAAAACTGGAAAGAAGCTTTCTGAGAAACTGCTTTGTGTTCTGTTAATACATCTCACAGAGTTCCATCTTTCCCTTCAAGAAGACTTTCGCTAAGGCTGTACTTGTGGAATTGGCAAAGTGATATTTGGAAGCCCATAGAGGGCTATGGTGAAAAAGGAAATATCTTCCGTTAAAAATGGGAAAGAAGCTTTCTGAGAAACTGCTTTGTGTTCTGTTAATACATCTCACAGGGTTACATCTTTTCCTTCAAGAAGCCTTTCGCTAAGGCTGTTCTTGTGGAATTGGCAAAGTGATGTTTGGTAGCCCATGGGGGCTATGGTGAAAAAGGAAATATCTTCCGTTAAAAACGCTATAGAAGCCTTCTGAGAAACTGCTTTGTGTTCTATAAATTCATCTCACAGAGTTAAAGCTTTCCCTTCAAGAAGCCGTTCGCTCAGGCTGTTCTTGAGAATTTAGAATGTGATATTTGAAGCCCTTAAAGGGCTATGGTGAAAAAGGAAATATCTTCCGTTAAAAACTGGAAAGTAGCTTTCTGAGAAACTGCTTTGTGTTCTGTTAATACATTTCACAGGAATTTAGAAAGCAATGCTTGGAAGCCCATAGAGGGCTATGGTGAAAAAGGAAATATCTTCCTTTAAAAACTGGAAACAAGCTTTGTGAGAAACTGCTTAGTGTTCTGTTAATACATCTCACAGAGTTACATCTTTCCCTTCAAGAAGCCTTTCGTTAAGGCTGTTCTTGTGGAATTGGCAAAGTGATATTTGGAAGCCCATAGAGTGCTATTGTGAAAAAGGAAATATCTTCCGTTAAAAACTGGAAAGAAGACTTCTGAGAAACTGCTTTGTGTTCTCTTAATTCATCTCACAGATTTATAGCTTTCCCTACAAGAAGCCTTTCGCTAAGGCTATTCTTGTGGAATTTAGAAAGTGATATTTGGAAGCCCATAGAGGGCTATGGTGAAAAAGGAAATATCTTCCGTTAAAAACTGGAAAGAAGCTTTCTGAGAAACTGCTTTGTGTTCTGTTAATACATCTCAGAGAGTTACATCTTTCCCTTCAAGAAGCCTTTCGCTAAGGCTGTTCTTGTGGAATTGGCAAAGTAATATTTGGAAGCCCATAGAGGTCTATGGTGAAAAAGTAAATATCTTCCGTTAAAAACCGGAATGAAGCTTTCTGAGAAACTTCTTTGTGTTCTGTTAATACATCTGACAGAGTTACATCTTTACCTTCAAGAAGGCTTTCGCTAAGGCTGTTCTTGTGGAATTGGCAAACTGATATTTGGAAGCCCATAGAGGGCTATGGTGAAAAAGGAAATATCTTCCGTTAAAAACTGGAAAGAAGCTTTCTGAGAAACTGCTTTGTGTTCTGTTAATTCATCTCACAGAGTTACAGCTTTCCCTTTTAGAAGCCTTTCACTAAGGCTGTTCTTGTGGAATTTAGAAGGTGATATTTGAAGCCCTTAGAGGGCTATGTTGAAAAAGGAAATATCTTCCGTTAAAAACTGGGAAGAAACTTTCTGAGAAACTGCTTTGTCTTCTGTTAATACATCACACAGAGTTACATCTTTCCCTTCAAGAAGCCTTTCGCCAAGGCTGTTGTTGTGGAATTGGAAAAGTGATATTTGGAAGCCCATAGAGGGCTATGGTGAAAAAGGAAATATCTTTCGTTAAAAAGTGGAAAGAAGCTTTCTGGGAAACTGCTTTGAGTTCTGTTAATATATCTCACAGAGTTACATCTTTCTCTTCAAGAAGCCTTTCGCTAACGCTTTTCTTGTGCAATAGGAAAAGTGATATTTGGAAGCCCATAGAGGGATATGGTGAAAAAGGAAATATCTTCTGTGAAAAACTGGAAAGAAGACTTCTGAGAAACCGCTTTTTGTTCTGTTAATTCACCGCACAGAGTTACAGCTTTCCCTTTAAGAAGCCTTTCGCCAAGGCTGTTCTTAGGAATTTAGAAAGTGATATTTGGAAGCCCATAGAGGGCTATGGTGAAAAAGGAAATATCCTCCTTTAAAAACTGGAAAGAAGCTTTCTCAGAAACTGCTTAGTGTTCTGTTAATACATCTCCCAGAGTTACAGCTTTCCCTTCAAGAATCCTTTCGCTATCTGTTCTTGTGGAATTGAAAAAGTGATATTTGCAATCTCATAGAGGGCTAAGGTGAAAAAGTAAATATCTTCCGTGTAAAACTGGAAAGAAGCCTTCTGCGAAACTGCTTTGTGTTCTCTTAATTCATCTCACAGATTTACAGCTTTCCCTTCAAGAAGCCTTTCGCTAAGGCTGTTCTTGTGGCATTTAGAAAGTGATATTTGGAAGCCCATAGACGGCTATGGTGTAAAAGGAAATATCTCCCTTTAAAAACTGGAAAGAAACTTTCTGAGAAACTGCTATGTGTTCTGTTAATACATCTCACAGAGTTCCAGCTTTCCCTTCAAGAAGCCTTTCGCTAAGGCTGTTCTTGTGGAATTGGAAAGTGATATTTGGAAGATCCTAGAGGGCTATGGTGAAAAAGGAAATATCTTCCGTCAAAAACTGGAAAGAAGCATTCTGAGAAACTCGTTTGTGTTCTGTTAATACATCTCACCGAGTTACATGTTTCCCTTCAAGAAGCCTTTAACTAAGTCTGTTTTTGTGGAATTGGCAAAGTGATATTTGAAAGCCCATAGAGGGCTATGTTGAAAAAGGAAATATCTTCCGTTAAAAACTGGAAAGAAGCTTTCTGAGAAACTGCTTTGTGTTCTGTTAATACATCTCACAGAGTTACATCTTTTCCTTCAAGAAGCCTTTCGCTAAGGCTGTTCTTGTGGAATTGGCAAAGTGATATTAGGTAGCCCATGGGGGCTATGGTGAAAAAGGAAATATCTTCCGTTAAAAACGCTATAGAAGCCTTCTGAGAAACTGCTTTGTGTTCTATACATTCATCTCACAGAGTTAAAGCTTTCCCTTCAAGAAGCCGTTCGCTCAGGCTGTCCTTGAGAATTTAGAAAGTGATATTTGAAGCCCTTAAAGGGCTATGGTGAAAAAGGAAATATCTTCCGTTAAAAACTGGAAAATAGCTTTCTGAGAAACTGCTTTGTGTTCTGTTAATACATTTCACAGGAATTTAGAAAGTAATACTTGGAAGCCCATAGAGGGCTATGGTGAAAAAGGAAATATCTTCCTTTAAAAACTGGAAACAAGCTTTGTGAGAAACTGCTTAGTGTTCTGTTAATACATCTCACAGAGTTACATCTTTCCCTTCAAGAAGCCTTTCGTTAAGGCTGTTCTTGTGGAATTGGCAACGTGATATTTGGAAGCCCATAGAGGGCTATGGTGAAAAAGGAAATATCTTCCGTTAAAAACTGGAAAGAAGCCTTCTGAGAAACTGCTTTGTGTTCTCTTAATTCATCTCACAGATTTATAGCTTTCCCTAAAAGAAGCCTTTCGCTAAGGCTGTTCTTGTGGAATTTAGAAAGTGATATTTGGAAGCCCATAGAGGGCTATGGTGAAAAAGGAAATATCTTTCGTTAAAAAGTGGAAAGAAGCTTTCTGGGAAACTGCTTTGTGTTCTGTTAATATATCTCACAGAGTTATATCTTTCTCTTCAAGAAGCCTTTCGCTAAGGCTGTTCTTGTGGAATTGGCAAAGTGATATTTGGAAGCCCATAGAGGGCTATGGTGAAAAAGGAAATATCTTCCGTTAAAAACTGGAAAGAAGACTTCTGAGAAACTGCTTTGTGTTCTGTTAATTCATCTCACGGAATTACAGCTTTCCCTTCAAGAAGCCTTTTGCTAAGGCTGTTCTTGTGGAATTGGCAAAGTTATATTTGGAAGCCCATAGAGGGTTATGGTGAAAAAGGAAATATCTTCCTTTAAAAACTTTAAAGAAGCCTTCTGAGAAACTGCTTTGTGTTCTGTAAATTCATCTCACAGAGTTACAGCTTCCTTTCAAGAAGCCTTTCTCTAAGGCTGTTCTTGTGGAATTTAGAAAGTGATATTTGGAAGCCCATAGAGGGCTATGGTGAAAAAGGAAATATCTTCCGTTAAAAACTGGAAAGAAGCTTTCTGAGAAACTGCTATGTGTTCTGTTAATACATCTCACAGAGTTACAGCTTTCCCTTCTAGAAGCCTTCCGCTAAGGCTGTTCTTGTGGAATTGGCAAAGTGATATTTGGTAGCCCATGGGGGCTATGGTGAAAAAGGAAATATCTTCCGTTAAAAACTGGAAAGAAGCCTTCTGAGAAACTGCTTTGTGTTCTGTTAATACATCTCACAGAGTTACATCTTTCCCTTCAAGAAGCCTTTCGCTAAGGCTGTTCTTGTGGAATTGGAAAAGGGATATTTGGAAGCCCATAGAGGGCTATGGTGTAAAAGGAAATATCTTCAGTTAAAAACTGGAAAGAAGGTTTCGGAGAAACTCCTTTGTGTTCTGTTAATACATCTCAGAGAGTTACATCTTTCCCTTCAAGAAGCCTTTCGCTAAGGCTGTTCTTGTGGAATTGGCAAAGTAATATTTGGAAGCCCATAGAGGTCTATGGTGAAAAAGTAAATATCTTCCGTTAAAAACCGGAATGAAGCTTTCTGAGAAACTTCTTTGTGTTCTGTTAATACATCTCACAGAGTTACATCTTTACCTTCAAGAAGACTTTCGCTAAGGCTGTTCTTGTGGAATTGGCAAACTGATATTTGGAAGCCCATAGAGGGCGATGGTGAAAAAGGAAATATCTTCCGTCAAAAACTGGAAAGAAGCTTTCTGAGAAACTGCTTTGTGTTCTGTTAATACATCTCACAGAGTTACATCTTTTCCTTCAAGAAGCCTTTCCCTAATGCTGTTCTTGTGGAATTGGCAAAGTGATATTTGGAAGCCCATAGAGGGCTAAGGTGAAAAACGGAATATCTTCTGTTAAAAACTGGAAAGAAGCCTTCTGAGACACTGCTTTGTGTTTTGTTAATTCATCTCACAGAGTTACAGCTTTCCCTTCAAGAAGCCTTTCGCTAAGGCTGTTCTTGTGGAATTGGCAAAGTGATATTTGGAATCCCATAGAGGGCTATGGTAAAAAACGAAATATCTTTTTTTAAAAACTGGAAAGAAGCTTTCTGAGAAACTGTTTAGTGTTCTGTTAATGCATCTCACAGAGTTACAGCTTTCCCTTCAAGAAGCCTTTCGCTAAAGCTGTTCTTGTGGAACTGGCAAAGTGATATTTGGAAGCCCGTAGAGGGCTATGGTGAAAAAGGAAATATCTTCCGTTAAAAACTGGAAAGAAGCTTTCTGAGAAAGTGCTTTGTGTTCTGTTAATACATGTCACAGAGTTCCATGTTTCCCTTCAAGAAGCCTTTCGCTAAGGCTGTTCTTGTGGAATTGGAAAAGTGATATTTGGACACCCGTAGAGGGCTACGGTGAAAAAGGAAATATCTTCCGTTAAATACTGGAAAGAAGCTTTCTGAGAAACTGCTTTGTGTTATGTTAATACATCCAACAGAGTTACATCTTTCCCTTCTAGAATCCTTTCGCTAATGCTGTTCTTGTGTAATTGGCAAAGTGATATTTGGAAGCCCTTAGAGGGCTATGGTGAAAAGGAAATATCTTCCGTTAAAACCTGGATAGAAGCTTTCTGAGAAACTGCTTTGTGTTCTGTTAATACATCTCACAGAGTGACATCTTTCCCTTCAAGAAGCCTTTGGCTAAGGCTGTTCTTGTGGAATTGGCAAAGTGATATTTGGAATCACATAGAGGACTATGGTGAAAAAGGAAATATCATCCTTAAAAACTGGAAAGATGCCTTCTGAGAAACTGCATTTTTTTCTGTTAACTCATCTCACAGAGTTACAGCTTTCCCTTCATGAAACCTTTCGCTAAGGCTGTTTTTGTGAAATTTAGAAAGTGATATTTGGAAGCCCATAGAGGGCTATGGTGAAAAAGGAAATATCTTCCTTTAAAAACTGGAAAGAAGCTTTCTGAGAAACTGATTAGTGTTCTGTTAATACATCTCACAGGGTTACATCTTTCCCTTTTAGAAGCCTTTGGCTCAGGCTGTTCTTGTGGAATTGGCAAAATGATATTTGGAAGCCCATAGAGGGCTATAGTGAAAAAGGAAATATCTTCCGTTAAAAACTGGAAAGAAGCCTTCTGAGAAACTGCTTTGTGTTCTGTTAATTCATCTCACAGAGTTGCAGCTTTCCCTTCAAGAAGCCTTTCGCTAAAGCTGTTCTTGTGGAATTTAGAAAGTGATATTTGGAAGCCCAAAGAGGGCTATGGTGAAAAAGGAAATATCTTCCTTTAAAAACTGGAAAGAAGCTATCTGAGAAACTGCTTAGTGTTCTGTCAATACAATTCACAGAGTTACAGCTTTCCCTTCAAGAATCTTTTCGCTAAGGCTGTTCTTGTGGAATTGGCAAAGTGATATTTGGAAGCCCATAGAGGACTGTGGTGAAAAAGGAAATATCTTCCGTTAAAAACTGGAATGAAGCTTTCTGAGAAACTTCTTTGTGTTCTGTTAATACATCTCACAGAGTTACATCATTCTCTTCAAAAAGCCTTTCGCTAAGCCTGTTCTTATGGAATTGGCAAAGCGATATTTGGAAGAGCATAGTGGGCTATGGTGAAAAAGGAAGTATCTTCCGTTAAAAACCGGAAAGAAACTTTCTGAGAAACTGCTTTGTGTTCTGTTAACACATCTCACAGAGTTACATCCTTCCCTTCAAGACGCCTTTCGCTAAGGCTGTTCTTGTGGAATTGGAAAAGTGATATTTGGAAGCACTTAGAGGACTGTGGTGAAAAAGGAAATATCTTCCTTAAAAACTGGAAAGAAGCTTTCTGAGAAACTGCTTTGTGTTCTGTTAATACAGCTCACAGAGATACATCTTTTCCTTCAAGAAGCCTTTCCCTAATGCTGTTCTTGTGGAACTGGCAAAGTGATATTTTGAAGCCCATAGAAGGCTAAGGTGAAAAACGGAATATCTTCCGTTAAAAACTGGAAAGAAGCCTTCTGAGACACTGCTTTGTGTTTTTTTTAATTCATCTCACAGAGTTACAGCTTTCCCTTCAAGAAGCCTTTCGCTAAGGCTGTTCTTGTGGAATTGGCAAAGTGATATTTGGAATCCCATAGAGGGCTATGGTAAAAAACGAAATATCTTTTTTTAAAAACTGGAAAGAAGCTTTCTGAGAAACTGTTTAGTGTTCTGTTAATGCATCTCACAGAGTTACAGCTTTCCCTTCAAGAAGCCTTTCGCTAAAGCTGTTCTTGTGGAACTGGCAAAGTGATATTTGGAAGCCCGTAGAGGGCTATGGTGAAAAAGGAAATATCTTCCGTTAAAAACTGGAAAGAAGCTTTCTGAGAAAGTGCTTTGTGTTCTGTTAATACATGTCACAGAGTTACATCTTTCCGTTCAAGAAGCCTTTCGCTAAGGCTGTTCTTGTGGAATTGGCAAAGTGATATTTGGAAGCCCATAGAGGGCTATGGTGAAAAAGAAGATATATTCCTTTAAAAACTGGAAAGAAGCTTTCTGAAAAACTGCTTTGTGTTCTGTTAATACATCTCACAGTGTTACATCCTTCCCTTCAAGACGCCTTTCGCTAAGGCTGTTCTTGTGGAATTGGCAAAGCGATATTTGGAAGCCCATAGAGGGCTATGGTGAAAAAGGAAATATCCTCCGTTAAAAACTGGAAAGAAGACTTCTGAGAAACTGTTTTTTGTTCTGTTAATTCATCTCACAGAGTTACAGCTTTCCCTTCAAGAAGCCTTTCGCTAAAGCTGTTCTTGTGGAATTTAGAAAGTGATATTTGGAAGCCCGTAGAGGGCTATGGTGAAAAAGGAAATATCTTCCTTTAAAAACCGGAAAGAAGCTTTCTGAGAAACTGCTTTGTGTTCTGTTAACACATCTCACAGAGTTACATCCTTCCCTTCAAGACGCCTTTCGCTAAGGCTGTTCTTGTGGAATTGGAAAAGTGATATTTGGAAGCACTTAGAGGACTGTGGTGAAAAAGGAAATATCTTCCTTTAAAAACTGGAAAGAAGCTTTCTGAGAAACTGCTTTGTGTTCTGTTAATACAGCTCACAGAGATACATCTTTTCCTTCAAGAAGCCTTTCCCTAATGCTGTTCTTGTGGAATTGGCAAAGTGATATTTGGAAGCCCATAGAGGGCTAAGGTGAAAAACGGAATATCTTCCGTTAAAAACTGGAAAGAAGCCTTCTGAGACACTGCTTTGTGTTTTGTTAATTCATCTCACAGAGTTACAGCTTTCCCTTCAAGAAGCCTTTCGCTAAGGCTGTTCTTGTGGAATTGGCAAAGTGATATTTGGAATCCCATAGAGGGCTATGGTAAAAAACGAAATATCTTTTTTTAAAAACTGGAAAGAAGCTTTCTGAGAAACTGTTTAGTGTTCTGTTAATGCATCTCACAGAGTTACAGCTTTCCCTTCAAGAAGCCTTTCGCTAAAGCTGTTCTTGTGGAACTGGCAAAGTGATATTTGGAAGCCCGTAGAGGGCTATGGTGAAAAAGGAAATATCTTCCGTTAAAAACTGGAAAGAAGCTTTCTGAGAAAGTGCTTTGTGTTCTGTTAATACATGTCACGGAGTTCCATGTTTCCCTTCAAGAAGCCTTTCGCTAAGGCTGTTCTTGTGGAATTGGAAAAGTGATATTTGGACACCCATAGAGGGCTACGGTGAAAAAGGAAATATCTTCCGTTAAATACTAGAAAGAAGCTTTCTGAGAAACTGCTTTGTGTTCTGTTAATACATCCAACAGAGTTACATCTTTCCCTTCTAGAATCCTTTCGCTAAGGCTGTTCTTGTGTAATTGGAAAAGTGATATTTGGAAGCCCATAGAGGGCTATGGTGAAAAAGGAAATATCTTCCGTTAAAAACTGCAAAGAAGCCTTCTGAGAACATGCTTTCTGTTCTGTGAATTCATCTCACAGAGTTACAGCTTTCCCTTCAAGAAGCCTTTCGCTAAAACTGTTCTTTTGGAATTTAGAAAGTGATATTTGGAAGCCCATAGAGGGCTATTGTGAAAAAGGAAATATCTTCCTTTAAAAACTGGAAAGAAGCTTTCTGAGAAACTGGTTAGTGTTCTGTTAATACATCTCACAGAGTTACATCTTTCCCTTCAAGAAGCCTTTCGCTAAGGCTGTTCTTGTGGAATTTAGAAAGTGATATTTGGAAGCCCATAGAGGGCTATGGTGAAAAAGGAAATATCTTCTGTTAAAAACTTTAAAGAAGCTTTCTGAGAAACTGTTTGTGTTCTGTTAATACATCTCACAGAGTTACAGCTTTCCCTTCAAGAAGCCTTTCGCTAAGGCTGTTCTTGTGGAATTGGCAAAGCGATATTTGGAAGCCCATAGAGGGCTATGGTGAAAAAAGAAATATCTTTTTTTAAAAACTGGAAAGAAGCTTTCTCAGAAACTACTTAGTGTTCTGTTAATGTATCTCACAGAGTTACATCTTTCTCTTCAAGAAGCCTTTCGCTGAGGCTGTTCTTGTGGAATTGGCAAAGTGATATTTGGAACCCCATAGAGGGCTATGTTCACCATAGGAAATATCTTCCGTTAAAAACTGGAAAGAAGCTTTCTGAGAAAATGCTTTGTGTTCTGTTAATAACTCTCACAGAGTTACATCTTTTCCTTCAAGAAGCCTTTCTCTACGGCTCTTCTTGTGGAATTGGCAAAGTGATATTTGGAAGCCCATAGAGGGCGATGGTAAAAAAGGAAATATCTTGGGTTAAAAACTGGATAGAAGCTTTCTGAGAAACTGCTTTGTGTTCTTTTAATACATCTCACAGAGTTACATCTTTCCCTTGAAGACGCCTTTCGCTAAGGCTGTTCTTGTGGAGTTGGCAAAGTTATATTTGGAAGCCCATAGACGGCTATGGTGAATAGGGAAATATCTTCCGTTAAAAACCGGAAAGAAGCTTTCTGAGAAACTGCTTTGTGTTCTGTTAACACTTCTCACAGAGTTACATCCTTCCCTTCAAGACGCCTTTCGCTATGGCTGTTCTTGTGGAATTGGAAAAGTGATATTTGGAAGCCCTTAGAGGATTGTGGTGAAAAAGGAAATATCTTCCTTTAAGAACTGGAAAGAAACTTTCTGAGAAACTGCTTTGTGTTCTGTTAATACAGCTCACAGAGATACATCTTTTCATTCAAGAAGCCTTTCCCTAATGCTGTTCTTGTGGAATTGGCAAAGTGATATTTGGAAGCCCATAGAGGGCTAAGGTGAAAAACGGAATATCTTCCGTTAAAAACTGGAAAGAAGCCTTCTGAGACACTGCTTTGTGTTTTGTTAATTCATCTCACAGAGTTACAGCTTTCCCTTCAAGAAGCCTTTCGCTAAGGCTGTTCTTGTGGAATTGGCAAAGTGATATTTGGAATCCCATAGAGGGCTATGGTAAAAAACGAAATATCTTTTTTTAAAAACTGAAAAGAAGCTTTCTGAGAAACTGTTTAGTGTTCTGTTAATGCATCTCACAGAGTTACAGCTTTCCCTTCAAGAAGCCTTTCGCTAAAGCTGTTCTTGTGGAACTGGCAAAGTGATATTTGGAAGCCCGTAGAGGGCTATGGTGAAAAAGGAAATATCTTCCGTTAAAAACTGGAAAGAAGCTTTCTGAGAAAGTGCTTTGTGTTCTGCTAATACATGTCACAGAGTTACATCTTTCCGTTCAAGAAGCCTTTCGCTAAGGCTGTTCTTGTGGAATTGGCAAAGTGATATTTGGAAGCCCATAGAGGGCTATGGTGAAAAAGGAGATAACCTCCGTTAAAAACTGGAAAGAAGCCTTCTGAGAAACTCTTTTGTGTTCTGTTAATTCATCTCACAGAGTTACAGCGTTCCCTTCAAGAAGCCTTTTGCTAAGGTTGTTCTTGTGGAATTGGCAAAGTGAAATTTGGAAGCACTTAGAGGACTGTAGTGAAAAAGGAAATATCTTCCGTTAAAAACTGGAAAGAAGCTTTCTGAGAAACTGCTTTGTGTTCTGTTAATACATCCAACAGAGTTACATCTTTCCCTTCTAGAATGCCTTCGCTAAGGCTGTTCTTGTGTAATTGACAAAGTGATATTTGGAATCCCTTAGAGGGCTATGGTGAAAAGGAAATATCTTCCGTTAAGACCTGGATAGAAGCTTTCTGAGAAACTGCTTTGTGTTCTGTTAATACATCTCACAGAGTGACATCTTTCCCTTCAAGAAGCCTTTGGCTAAGGCTGTTCTTGTGGAATTGGCAAAGTGATATTTGGAATCACATAGAGGGCTATGGTGAAAAAGGAAATATATTCCGTTAAAAACTGCAAAGAAGCCTTCTGAGAACATGCTTTCTGTTCTGTTAATTCATCTCACAGAGTTACAGCTTTCCCTTCAAGAAGCCTTTCGCTAAAACTGTTCTTTTGGAATTTAGAAAGTGATATTTGGAAGCCCATAGAGGG
This sequence comes from Chlorocebus sabaeus, assembly GCF_047675955.1. Lineage (NCBI taxonomy): Eukaryota > Metazoa > Chordata > Mammalia > Primates > Cercopithecidae > Chlorocebus > Chlorocebus sabaeus. The sequence continues at coordinate 35,947,703 of NC_132914.1, read as the reverse complement.
TTATGGTGAAAAAGGAAATATATTCCTTTAAAAACTGGAAAGAAGCTTTCTAAGAAACTGCTTAGTGTTCTGTTAATACATCTCACAGAGTTACAGCTTTCCCTTCTAGAAGCCTTTCGCTAAGACTGTTCTTGTGGAATTGGAAATGTGATATTTGGAAGCCCATAGAGGGCTATGATGAAAAAGGAAATATCTTCCGTTAAAAACTTTAAAGAAGCCTTCTGAGAAACTGCTTTCTGTTCTGTTAATTCATCTCACAGAGTTACAGCTTTCCCTTCAAGACGCCTTGCGCTAAGGCTGTTCTTGTGGAATTGGCAAAATGTTATTTGGAAGCCCATAGAGGGTTATGGTGAAAAAGGAAATATCTTCCTTTAAAAACTTTAAAGAAGCCTTCTGAGAAACTGCTTTGTGCTCTGTAAATTCATCTCACAGAGTTACAGCTTCCTTTCAAGAAGCCTTTCTCTAAGACTGTTCTTGTGGAATTTAGAAAGTGATATTTGGAAGCCCATAGAGGGCTATGGTGAAAAAGGAAATATCTTCCGTTAAAAACTGGAAAGAAGCTTTTTGTGAAACTGCTATGTGTTCTGTTAATACATCTCACAGAGTTACAGCTTTCCCTTCTAGAAGCCTTCCGCTAAGGCTGTTCTTATGGAATTGGAAGTGTGATATTTGGAAGCCCATAGAGGGCTATGGTGAAAAAGGAAATATCTTCCGTTAAAAACTGGAAAGAAGCTTTCTGAGAAACTGCTTTGTGTTCTGTTAATACATCTCACAGAGTTACAGCTTTTCCTTCAAGAACCCTTTCGCTAAGGCTATTCTTGTGGAATTGGCAAAGTGATATTTGGAAGAACATAGAGTGCTATGGTGAAAAAGGAAATATCTGCCGTTAAAAACTTTAAAGAACCCTTCTGAGAAATTGCTTTGTGTTCTCTAAATTCATCTCACAGAGTTACAGCTTCCCTTCAAGAAGACTTTCGCTAAGGCTGTTGTTCTGGAATTTACAAAGTGATATTTGAAGCCCTTAAAGGGCTATGGTGAAAAAGGAAATATCTTCCGTTAAAAACTGGAAAGAAGCTTTCTGAGAAACTGCTTTGTGTTCTGTTAATACATCTCACAGAGTTACATCTTTCCCTTCAAGAATCCTTTCGCTAAGGCTGTTCTTGTGGAATAGGCAAAGTGATATTTGGAAGCCCATAGAGGGCTATGGTGAAAAAGGAAATATATTCCGTTAAAAACTGGAAGGAAGACTTCTGAGAAACTGCTTTGTGTTCTGTTAATTCATCTCACAGAGTTCCGGCTTTCCCTTCAAGAAGCCTTTCGTTAAGGCTGTTCTTGTGGAATTTAGAAAGTGATATTTGGAAGCCCATAGAGGACTATTGTGAAAAAGGAAATATCTTCCTTTAAAAACTGGAAAGAAGCTTTCTGAGAAACTGCTTAGTGTTCTGTTAATACATCTCACAGAGTTACATCTTTCCCTTCAAGAAGCCTTTCGCTAAGGCTGTTCTTGTGGAATTTAGAAAGTGATATTTGGAAGCCCATAAAGGGCTACGGTGAAAAAGGAAATATCTTCCTTTAAAAACTGGAAAGAAGCTTTCTGAGAAACTGCTTAGTGTTCTGTTAATACATCTAACAGAGTTACAGCTTTCCCTTCAAGAAGTCTTTCACTAAGGCAGTTCTTGTGGAATTGGCAAAGTGATATTACGAAGCCGATAGAGGGCTACGGTGAAAAAGGAAATATCTACCGTTAAAACCTGGAAAGAAGATTTCTGAGAAACTTCTTTGTGTTCTATTAATTCATTTCACAGAGTTACAGCTTTCCCTTCAAGAGGACTTTCACTAAGGCTGTTCTTGTGGAATTGGCAATGTGATATTTGGAAGCCCATGGAGTGCTATGGTGAAAAAGGAATTATCTTCCGTTAAAAACTGGAAAGAAGCTTTCTGAAAATCTGCTTTGTGTTCTGTTAATATATCTCACAGTGTTACATCTTTCCCTTCAAGAAGCCTTTCGATAAGGCCGTTCTTGTGGAATTTGCAAATTGATATTTGGAAGCCCTTAGAGGGCTATGGTGAAAAAGGAAATATCTTCCGTTAAAAACTGGAAAGAAGCCTTGTGAGAAACTGCTTTGTGTTCTGTAAATTCATCTCACAGAGTTACAGCTTTCCCTTCAAGAAGCCTTTCGCTAAGGCTCTTCTTTTGGAATTTAGAAAGTGATATATGGAAGCCCATAGAGGGCTATGGTGAAAAATTAAATATCTTCCATTAAAAACTGGAAGGAAGCTTTCTGAGAAACTGCTTAGTGTCTGTTATTACATCTCACAGAGTTACAGCTTTCCCTTCAAGAAGCCTTTCGCTAAGGCTGTTCTTGGGGAATTGGCAAAGCGATATTTGGAAGCCCATAGAGGGCTATGGTGAAAAAAGAAATGTCTTATTTTAAAAACTGGAAAGAAGCTTTCTCAGAAACTACTTAGTGTTCTGTTAATGTATCTCACAGAGTTACATCTTTCTCTTCAAGAAGCCTTTCGCTGAGGCTGTTCTTGTGGAATTGGCAAAGTGATATTTGGAACCCCATAGAGGGCTATGGTGAAAAAGGAAATATCTTCCGTTAAAAACTGGAAAGAAGCTTTCTGAGAAAATGCTTTGTGTTCTGTTAATAACTCTCACAGAGTTACATCTTTTCCTTCAAGAAGCCTTTCTCTACGGCTCTTCTTGTGGAATTGGCAAAGTGATATTTGGAAGCCCATAGAGGGCGATGGTAAAAAAGGAAATATCTTGGGTTAAAAACTGGATAGAAGCTTTCTGAGAAACTGCTTTGTGTTCTTTTAATACATCTCACAGAGTTACATCTTTCCCTTCAAGACGCCTTTCGCTAAGGCTGTTCTTGTGGAATTGGCAAAGTTATATTTGGAAGCCCATAGAGGGCTATGGTGAAAATGGAAATATCTTCCGTTAAAAACTTTAAAGAAGCTTTCTGAGAAACTGCTTTGTGTTCTGTACTTCATCTGACAGAGTTACAGCTTTCCCTTCAAGAAGCCTTTCGCCAAGGCTATTCTTGTGGAATTTAGAAAGTGATATTTGAAGCCCTTAAAGGGCTATGGTGAAAAAGGAAATATCTTCCTTTAAAAACTGGAAAGAAGCTTTCTGAGAAACTGCTTAGTGTTCTGTTAATACATCTCACAGAGTTACAGGTTTCCTTTCAAGAAGCCTTTCGCTAGGCTGTTCTTGTGGAATTGGCAAAGTGATATTAGGGAGCCGAGAGAGGGCTACGGTGAAAAAGGAAATATCTACCGTTGAAAACTGGAAAGAAGCTTTCTAAGAAACTGCTTTGTGTTCTGCTAATACATCTCACAGAGTTACAGCTTTTCCTTCAAGACGCCTTTCGCTAAGGCTATTCTTGTGGAATTGGCAAAGTGATACTTGGAAGCCCATAGAGGGCTATGGTGAAAATGGAAATATCTGCCGCTAAAAACTTTAAAGAAGCCTTCTGAGAAACTGCTTTGTATTCTGTAAATTCATCTCTCAGAGTTACAGCTTCCCTTCAAGAAGCCTTTCGCTAAGGTTGTTGTTCTGGAATTTACAAAGTGATATTTGCAGCCCTTAAAGGGCTATGGTGAAAAAGGAAATATCTTCCGTTAAAAACTGGAAAGGAGCTTTCTGAGAAACTGCTTTGTGTTCTGTTAATACATCTCACAGAGTTACATCTTTCCATTCAAGAAGCCTTTCGCTAAGACTGTTCTTGTGGAATTGGAATAGTGGTATTTGGAAGCCCATAGAGGGCTCTGCTGAAAAAGGAAATATCTTCCGCAAAAAACTGGAAAGAAGCTTTCTGAGAAACTGCTTTGTGTTCTGTTAATACATCTCACAGAGTTACATCTTTCTCTTCAAGAATCCTTTCTCTAAGGCTGTTCTTGTGGAATTGGCTAAATGATATTTGGAAGCCCATAGAGGGCTATGGTGAAAAAGGAAATATCTTTCGTTAAAAACTGGAACGAAGCTTTCTGAGAAACTGCTTTGTGTTCTGTTAATATATCTCACAGAGATATATCTTTCTCTTCAAGAAGCCTTTCGCTAAGGCTGTTCTTGTACAATTGGCAAAGTGATATTTGGAAGCCCATAGAAGGCTATGGTGAAAAAGAAAATATCTTCCGTTAAAAACTGGAAGGAAGACTTCTGAGAAACTGCTTTGTGTTCTGTTAATTCATCTCACAGAGTTACAGCTTTCCTTTCAAGGAGCCTTTCTCTAAGGCTGTTCTTGTGAAATTTAAAAAGTGGTGTTCGGAAGCCCATAGAGGGCTACGGTGAAAAAGGAAATATCTTCCTTCAAAAACTGGAAAGAAGCTTTCTGAGAAACTGCTTTGTGTTCTCTTAATACATCTGACCGAGTTACATCTTTCCCTTCAAGAAGCCTTTCGCTAAGGCTGTTCTTGTGGAATTGGCAAAGTGATATTTGGAAGCCCATAGAGTGCTATGGTGAAAAAGGAAATATCTTCCGTTAAAAACTGGAAAGAAGCCTTCTGAGAAACTGCTTTGAGTTCTGCTAATTCATCTCACAGAGTTACAGCTTTCCCTTCAAGAAGCCTTTCGCAAAGGCTGTTCTTGTGGAATTTAGAAAGTAATATTTGGAAGCCCATAGAGGGCTATGGTGAAAAAGGAAATATCTTCCTTTAAAAACTGGAAAGAAGCTTTCTGAAAAACTGCTTTGTGTTCTGTTAATCCATGTCACAGAGTTACAGGTTTCCCTTCAAGAAGTCTTTCGCTAAGGCTGTTGTTGTGGAATTTGGAGAGTGATATGTGGAAGCCCATAGAGGGCTATTGTGAAAAAGGAAATACCTTTTTTTAAAAACTGGCAAGAAGCTTTCTGAGAAACTGCTTTGTGTTCTGTTAATGCATCTCACAGAGTTACAGCTTTCTCTTCAAGAAGCCTTTCGCTACGGCTGTTCTTGTGGAATAGGAAAAGTGATATTTGGAAACCCCTAGAGGGCTATTGTGAAAAAGGAAATATCTTCCGTTAAAAAGTGGAAAGAAGCTTTCTGAAAAACTGCTTTGTGTTCTGTTAATACATCTCACAGAGTTACAGCTTTCCCTTCAACAAGCCTTTCGCTAATGCTGTTCTTGTGGAATTGGAAAAGTGATATTTGGATGCCCATAGAAGGCTATGGTGAAAAAGGAAATATCTTCCGTTAAAAACTGGAAAGAAGCCTTGTGAGAAACAGCTTTGTGTTCTGTAAATTCATCTCACAGAGTTACAGCTTTCCCTTCAAGAAGCCTTTCGCTAAGGCTGTTCTTGTGGAATTGGCAAAGTAATATTTGGAAGCCCATAGATGGCTATGGTGAAAAAGGAAATATCTTCCGTTAAAAACTGGAAAGAAGCCTTCTGAGAACCTGCTTTGTGTTCTCTTAATTCATCTCAGAGATTTACAGCTTTCCCTTTGAGAAGGCTTTCGCTAAGGCTGTTCTTGTGGAATTTAGAAAGTGATATTTGGAAGCCCATAGAGGGATATGGTGAAAAAGGAAGTATCTTCCTTTAAAAACTGGAAAGAAGCTTTCTGAAAATCTGCTTAGTGTTCTGTTAATACATCTCACAGAGTTACATGTTTCCCTTCAAGAAGCCTTTCGCTAAGGCTGTTCTTGTGGAATTGGCAAAGTGATATTTGGAAGCCCGTAGAGGGCTATGGTGAAAAAGGAAATATCTTCCTTTAAAAACTGGAAAGAAGCTTTCTGAGAAACTGCTTTGTGTTTTGTTAATACATCTAACAGAGTTACATCTTTCCCTTCAAGAAGCCTTTCGCTAAGGCTGTTCTCGTCGAATTTAGAAAGTGATATTTGGAAGCTCATAGAGGGCTATGGTGAAAAAGCAAATATCTTCCTTTAAAAACTGGAAAGAAGCTTTCTGAGAAACTGCTTAGTGTTCTGTTAATACATCTAACAGAGTTAGAGGTTTCCCTTCAAAAAGCCTTTCGCTAGGGCTCTTCTTGTGGAATTGGCAAAGTGATATTTGGAAGCCCATAGAGGGCGATGGTGAAAAAGGAAATATCTTCCGTTAAAAACTGTATAGAAGCTTTCTGAGAAACTGCTTTGTGTTCTTTTAATACATCTCACAGAGTTTCATCTTTCCCTTCAAGACGCCTTTCGCTAAGGCTATTCTTGTGGAATTGGCAAAGTGATATTTGGAAGCCCATAGAGGGCTATTGTGAAAAGGGAAATATCTGCCGTTAAAAACTTTAAAGAAGCTTTCTGAGAAACTGCTTTGTGTTCTGTAAATTCATGTCACAGAGTTACAGCTTTCCCTTCAAGAAGGCTTTCGCTAAGTCTGTTCTTGTGGAATTTAGAAAGTGATATTTGAAGCCCTTAAAGGGCTATGGTGAAAAAGGAAATATCTTCCTTTGAAAACTGGAAAGAAGCTTTCTGAGAAACTGCTTTGTGTTCTGTTAATACATCTCACAGAGTTACAGCTATCCCTTCTAGAAGCCTTTCGCTAAGACTGTTCTTGTGGAATTGGCAAAGTGATATTTGGAAGCCCTTAGAGGGCTATGGTGAAAAAGGAAATATCTTCCGTTAAAAACTGGAAAGAAACTTTCTGAGAAACTGCTTTGGGTTCTGTTAATTCATCTCACAGAGTTACAGCTTTCCCTTCTAGAAGCCTTTCGCTAAGGCTGTTCTTGTGGAATTGGAAAAGTGATATTTGGAAGCCCATAGAGGACTATGGTGAAAAAGAAAATATCTTCCTTTAAATACCGGAAAGAAGCCTTCTGAGAAACTGCTTTGTGTTCTGTTAATTCATCTCACAGAGTAACATCTTTCCCTTCAAGAACCCTTTCGCTAGGGCTGTTCTTGTGTAATTTAGAAAGTGATATTTGGAAGCCCATAGAGGGCTTTGGTGAAAAAGGAAATATCTTCCTTTAAAAACTGGAAAGAAGACTTCTGAGAAACTGCTTTGTGTTCTGTTAATTCACCTCACAGAGTTACAGCTTTCCCTTCTAGAAGCCTTTCGGTAAGGCTGTTCTTGTGGAATTTAGAAAGTGATATTTGGAAGCCCATAGAGGGCGATGGTGAAAAAGGAAATACCTTCCTTTAAAAACCGGACAGAAACTTTCTGAGAAACTGCTTAGTGTTCTGTTTATACATCTAACAGTGTTACAGCTTTCCCTTCAAGAAGCCTTTCGCTAAGGCTGTTCTTGTGGAATTGGCAAAGTGATATTTGGAAGCCCATAGAGGGCTATGGTGAAAAAGGAAATATCTTCCGTTAAAAACTGGAAAGAAGCCTTCTGAGAAACTGCTTTGTGTTCTGTTAATTCATCTCACAGAGTTACAGCTTTCCCTTCAAGAAGTCTTTCACTAAGGCTGTTCTTGTGGAATTTAGAAAGTGATATTTGAAGCCCTTAGAAGGCTATGGTCAAAAAGGAAATATCTTCCGTTAAAAACTGGAAAGAAGCTTTCTGAGAAACTGCTTTGTGTTCTGTTAATACATCTCACAGAGTTACATCTTTCCCTTCAAGAAGTCTTTCGCTAAGACTGTTCTTGTGGAATTGGATAAGTGATATTCTGAAGCCCATACAGGGCTATGGTGAAAAAGGAAATATCTTCCGTTCAAAACTGGAAAGAAGCCTTCTGAGAAACTGTTTTGTGTTCTGTTAATTTATCTCACGGAGTTACATCTTTCCCTTCAGGAAGCCTTCGCTAAGGCTGTTCTTGTGGAATTTAGAAAGTGATATTTGGAAGTCCATAGAGGGCTGTGGTGAAAAAGGAAATACCTTCGTTTAAAAACTCGAAAGAAGCTTTCTGAGAAACTGCTTTGTGTTCTGTTAATTCATCTCACAGAGTTACAGCTTTCCCTTCAAGAAGTCTTTCGCTAAGGCTTTTGTTGTGGAATTTGGAAAATGATATGTGGAAGTCCATAGAAGGCTATTGTGAAAAAGGAAATACCTTTTTTAAAAACTGGAAAGAAGCTTTCTGAGAAACTGCTTAGTGTTCTGTTAATGCATCTCGTAGAGTTACAGCTTTCCCTTCAAGAAGTCTTTTGCTAAGGCTGTTCTTGTGGAATTGGCAAACTGATATTTGGGAGCCCTTAGAGGACTATGGTGAAAAAGGAAATATCTTCCGTGAAAAACTTGAAGGAGGCTTTCTGAGAAACTCCTTTGTGTTCTGTTAATACATCTCACAAAGTTACATGTTTCCCTTCAAGAAGCCTTTCGCTAAGGCTGTTCTTGTGGAATTGGCAAAGTGATATTTGGAAGCCCTTAGATGGCTATTGTGAAAAAGGAAATATCTTCGTTTAAAAACTGGAAAGAAGCTTTCTGAGAAACTGATTTGTGTTCTGTTAATACATCCCAGAGTGTTACAGCTTTCCCTTCGTAAAGCCTTTCGCTAAGGCTGTTGTTGTGGAATTGGCAAAGTGATATTTGGAAGCCCATAGAGGGCTATGGTGAAAAAGGAAATATCTTCCGTTAAATACTGGAAACAAGCTTTCTGAGAAACTGCTTTGTGTTCTCTTAATACATCCCACAGAGTTACATCTTTCACTTCAAGAAGCCTTTCGCTACGTCTATTCTTTTGGAATTGGAAAAGTGATATTTGGAAGCCCATAGAGGGCTATGGTGAAAAAGTAAATATCCTCCTTTAAAAACTGGAAAGAAGACTCCTTAGAAACTGCTTTGTGTTCTGTTAATTCATCTCACAGAGTTACAGCTTTCCTTCTAGAAACCTTTCGCTATGGCTGTTCTTGTGGAATTTAGAAAGTGATATTTGGAAGCCCATAGAAGGCTATGGTGAAAAAGGAAATATCTTCCTTTAAAACTGGAAAGAAGCTTTCTGAGAAACTGCTTAGTGTTCTTTTAATACATCTAACAGAGTTACAGCTTTCCCTTCAAGAAGCCTTTCGCTAGGGCTCTTCTTGTGGAATTGGCAAAGTGATATTTGGAAGCCCATAGAGGGCGATGGTGAAAAAGGAAATATCTTCCGTTAAAAACTGGATAGAAGCTTTCTGAGAAACTGCTTTGTGTTCTTTTAATACATCTCAAAGAGTTACATCTTTCCCTTCAAGACGCCTTTCGCTAAGGCTATTCTTGTGGAATTGGCAAAGTGATATATGCAAGCCCATAGAGGGCTATGGTGAAAAGGGAAATATCTTCCGTTAAAAACTTTAAAGAAGCTTTCTGAGAAACTGCTTTGTGTTCTGTAAATTCATCTCACAGAGTTACATCTTTCCCTTCAAGAAGGCTTTCGCTAAGGCTGTTCTTGTGTAATTTAGAAAGTGATATTTGAAGCCCTTAAAGGGCTATGGTGAAAAAGGAAATACCTTCCCTCTGAAAACTTGAAAGAAGCTTTCTGAGAAACTGCTTTGTGTTCTGTTAATACATCTCACAGAGTTACATGTTTCCCTTCAAGAAGCCTTTCGCTAAGGCTGTTCTTGTGGAATTGGCAAAGTGATATTTGGAAGCCCGTAGAGGGCTATGGTGAAAAAGGAAATATCTTCCGTTAAAAACCGGAAAGAAGCTTTCTGAGAAACTGCTTTGTGTTCTGTTAATACATCTAACAGAGTTACATCTTTCCCTTCAAGAAGCCTTTCGCTAAGGCTGTTCTCGTCGAATTTAGACAGTGATATTTGGAAGCCAATAGAGGGCTATGGGGAAAAAGCAAATCTCTTCCTTTAAAAACAGGAAAGAAGCTTTCTGAGAAACTGCTTTGTCTTCTGTTAATCCATCTCACAGAGTTACATCTTTCCCTTCAAGAATCCTTTCGCTAAGGCTGTTCTTGTGGAATTGGATAAGTGATATTCTGAAGCCCTTAGAGGGCTATGGTGAAAAAGGAAATATCTTCCGTTCAAAACTGGAAAGAAGCCTTCTGAGAAACTGTTTTGTGTTCTGTTAATTCATCTCACAGAGTTACATCTTTCCCTTCAAGAAGCCTTTCACTAAGGCTGTTCTTGTGGAATTGGATAAGTGATATTCTGAAGCCCTTAGAGGGCTATGGTGAAAAAGGAAATATCTTCCGTTCAAAACTGGAAAGAAGCTTTCTGAGAAACTGCTTTGTGTTCTGTTAATACATCTCACAGAGTTACATCTTTCCCTTCAAAAAGCCTTTCGCTATGGCTCTTCTGGTGGAATTGGCAAAGTGATATTTGGAAGCCCATAGAGGGCTGTGGTGAAAAAGGAAATACCTTCCTTTAAAAACCGGACAGAAGCTTTCTGAGAAACTGCTTAGTGTTCTGTTAATACATCTAACAGTGGTGCAGCTTTCCCTTCAAGAAGCCTTTCGTTAAGGCTGTTCTTGTGGAATTGGCAAAGTGATATTTGGAAGCCCATAGAGGGCTATGGTGAAAAAGGAAATATCTTCCGTTAAAACTGGAAAGAAGCTTTCTGAGAAACTTCTTTGTGTTCTGTTAATACATCTCACAGAATTACATCTTTCCCTTCAAGAAGCCTTATGCTATGGCTGTTCTTGTGGAATTGGCAAAGTGATATTTGGAAGCCCATAGTGGGCTATGGTGAAAAAGGAAATATCTTCCGTTAAAAACTGGAAAGAAGCTTTCTGAGAAACTGCTTTGTGTTCTGTTAATACATCTCACAGAGTTACATGTTTCCCTTCTAGTAGCCTTTCGCTGAGGCTGTTCTTGTGGAATTGGCAAAGTGATATTTGGAAGCCCATAGAGGGCTATGGTGAAAAAGGAAATATCTTCCGTTAAAAACTGGAAAGAAGCTTTCTGAGAAACTGCTTTGTGTTCTGTTAATATATCTCACAGAGTTACATCCTTCCCTTCAAGAATCCTTTCGCTAAGTCTGTTCTTGTGGAATTGGCAATGTGATATTTGGAAGCCCGTAGAGGTCTATGGTGAAAAAGGAAATATCTTCCGTTAAAAACTGGAAAGAAGCCTTCTGAGAAACTGCTTTGTGTTCTATTAATTCATCTCACAGAGTTACAGCTTTCCCTTCAAGAAGTCTTTCACTAAGGCTGTTCTTGTGGAATTTAGAAAGTGATATTTGAAGCCCTTAGAGGGCTAAGGTCAAAAAGGAAATATCTTCCGTTAAAAACTGGAAAGAAGCTTTCTGAGAAACTGCTTTGTCTTCTGTTAATCCATCTCACAGAGTTACATCTTTCCCTTCAAGAAGCCTTTCGCTAAGGCTGTTCTTGTGGAATTGGATAAGTGATATTCTGAAGCCCTTAGAGGGCTATGGTGAAAAAGGAAATATCTTCCGTTCAAAACTGGAAAGAAGCCTTCTGAGAAACTGTTTTGTGTTCTGTTAATTTATCTCACAGAGTTACATCTTTCCCTTCAAGAAGCCTTTCGCTAAGGTTGATGTTGTGGAATTGGCAAAGTGATATTTGGAAGCCCATAGAGGGCTGTGGTGAAAAAGGTAATATCTTCCGTTAAAAACTGGAAAGAAGCTTACTGAGAAACTGCTTTGTGTTCTGTTAATTCATCTCACAGAGTTACAACTTTCCCTTCAAGAAGCCTTTCGCTAAGGCTGTTCTTGTGGAATTGGGAAACTGATATTTGGATGCCCTTAGAGGACTATGGTGAAACAGGAAATATCTTCCGTTAAAAACTGGAAAGAAGCTTTCTGAGAAACTGCTTTGTGTTCTGTTAATACATCTCACAGAGTTACATCTTTCACTTCCAGAAGCCTATCGCTAAGGCTGTTCTTGTGGAATTGGCAAAGTGATATTTGGAAGCCCATAGAGTGCTATGGTGAAAAAGGAAATATCTTCCTTTAAAAACTTGAAGGATTCTTTCAGAGAAACTCCTTTGTGTTCTGTTAATACATCTCACAAAGTTACATGTTTCCCTTCAAGAAGCCTTTCGCTAAGGCTGTTCTTGTGGAATTGGCAAAGTGATATTTGGAAGCCCTTAGATGGCTATTGTGAAAAAGGAAATATCTTCGTTTAAAAACTGGAAAGAAGCTTTCTGAGAAACTGCTTTGTGTTCTGTTAATACATCCCAGAATGTTACAGCTTTCCCTTCGTGAAGCCTTTCGCTAAGGCTGTTCTTGTGGAATTGGCAAAGTGATATTTGGAAGCCCATAGAGGGCTACGGTGGAAAAGGAAATATCTTCCGTTAAATACTGGAAACAAGCTTTCTGAGAAACTGCTTTGTGTTCTCTTAATACATCCCACAGAGTTACATCTTTCACTTCAAGAAGCCTTTCGCTAAGTCTGTTCTTCTGGAATTGGAAAAGTGATATTTGGAAGCCCATAGAGGGCTATGGTGAAGAAGGAATTATCTTCCGTTAAAAACTGAAAAGAACCTTTCTGAGAAACTGCTTAGTGTTCTGTTAATACATCTCACAGAGATACAGCTTTCCTTCTAGAAGCCTTTCGCTAAGGCTGTTCTTGTGGAATTTAGAAAGTGATATTTGAAGCCCTTAGAGGGCCATGGTGAATAAGGAATTATCTTCCGTTGAAAACTGGAAAGAAGCTTTCTGAGAAACTGCTTTGTCTTCTGTTAATACATCACACAGAGTTACATCTTTCCCTTCAAGAAGCCTTTCGCTAAGGCTGTTCCTGTGGAATTGGAAAAGTGATATTTTAAAGCCAATAGAGGGCTATGGTGAAAAGGGAAATATCTTCGGTTAAAAACTTTAAAGAAGCTTTCTGAGAAAGTGCTTTGTGTTCTGTAAATTCATCTCACACAGTTACAGCTTTCCCTTCAAGAAGCCTTTCGCTAAGGCTGTTCTTGTGGAATTTGCAAAGTGATATTCGTAAGCCAATAGAGGGCTATGGTGAAAAAGGAAATATCTTCCGTTAAAAACTGGATAGAAGCTTTCTGAGAAACTGCATTGTGTTCTGTTAATACATCTCACAGAGTTACATCTTTCCCTTCAGGAAGCCTTTCGCTAAGGCTGTTCTTGTGGAATTGGCAAAGTGATATTAGGAAGCCCACAGAGGGCTATGGTGAAAAAGGAAATATCTTTCGTTAAAAACTGGAAAGAAGCTTTCTGAGAAACTGCTTTGTGTTCTGTTAATATATCTCACAGAGTTATATCTTTCTCTTCAAGAAGCCTTTCGCTAAGGCTGTTCTTGTACAATTGGCAAAGTGATATTTGGAAGCCCATAGAAGGCTATGGTGAAAAAGAAAATATCTTCCGTTAAAAACTGGAAGGAAGACTTCTGAGAAACTGCTTTGTGTTCTGTTAATTCATCTCACAGAGTTTCGGCTTTCCCTTCAAGAAGCCTTTCGCTAAGGCTGTTCTTGTGGAATTTAGAAAGTGATATTTGGAAGCCCATAGAGGGCTATGGTGAAAAAGGAAATATCTTCCTTTAAAAACTGGAAAGAAGCTTTCTGAGAAACTGCTATGTGTTCTGTTAATTCATCTCACAGAGATACAGCTTTCCCTTTAAGAAGCATTTCGCTAAGGCTGTTCTTATGGAATTTAGAAAGTGGTATTTGGAAGCCCATAGAGGGCTATGGTGAAAAAGGAAATATCTTTCGTTAAAATCTGGAAAGAAGCTTTCTGAAAAACTGCTTTGTGTTCTGTTAATCCATGTCACAGAGTTACTGGTTTCCCTTCAAGAAGTCTTTCGCTAAGGCTGTTGTTGTGGAATTTGGAGGGTGATATGTGGAAACCCATAGAAGGCTATTGTGAAAAAGGAAATACCTTTTTTTAAAAACTGGCAAGAAGCTTTCTGAGAAACTGCTTAGTGTTCTGTTAATGCATCTCACAGGGTTACAGATTTCCCTTCAAGAAGCCTTTCGCTAAGGCTGTTCTTGTGGAATTGGCAAACTGATATTTGGAAGCCCTCAGAGGACTATAGTGAAAAAGGAAATATGTTTCGTTAAAAACTGGAAAGAAGCTTTATGAGAAACTGCTTTGTGTTCTGCTAATATATCTCACAGAGTTATATCTTTCTCTTCAAGTAGACTTTCGCTAAGGCTGTTCTTGTGCAATTGGCAAAGTGATATTTGGAAGCCCATAGAGGGCTACGGTGAAAAAGGAAATATCTTCCGTTAAAAAGTGGAAAGAAGACTTCTGAGAAACTGCTTTCTGTGCTGTTAATTCATCTCACAGATTTACAGCTTTCCCTTCAGGAAGCCTTTCGCTAAGGCTGTTCTTGTGGAATTTAGAAAGTGATATTTGGAAGCCCATAGAGGGCTATGGTGAAAAAGGAAATATCCTCCTTTAAAAACTGGAAAGAAGCTTCCTGAGAAACTGCTTATTGTGTTGTTAATACATCTCACAGAGTTACAGCTTTCCCTTCTAGAAGCCTTTCGCTAAGGCTGTTCTTGTGGAATTGGCAAAGTGATATTTGGAAGCCCATAGAGGGCTACGGTGAAAAAGGAAATATCTTCCGTTAAAAACTCTAAAGAAGCTTTCTGAGAAACTGCTTTGTGTTCTGTTAATTCATCTCACAGATTTACAGCTTTCCCTTCAAGAAGCTTTTCGCTAAGGCTGTTCTTGTGGAATTTAGAAAGTGATATTTGAAGCCCTTAGAGGGCTATGGTGAAAAAGGAAATATCTTCCGTTAAAAAGTGGAAAGAAGCTTTCTGAGAAACTGCTTTGTCTTCTGTTAATACATCACACAGAGTTACATCTTTCCCCTCAATAAGCCTTTCGCTAAGGCTGTTCTTGGGGAATTGGAAAAGTGATATTTTGAAGCACATAGAAGACTATGGTGAAAAAGGAAATATCTTCCGTTAAAAACTGGAAAGAAGCCTTCTGAGAAAATGGTTTGTGTTCTCTTAATTCATCTCACAGAGATACAGCTTTCCTTTCAAGGAGCCTTTCGCTAAGGCTGTTCTTGTGAAATTTAGAAAGTGGTATTCGGAAGCCCATAGAGGGCTATGGTGAAAAAGGTAATATCTTCCTTCAAAATCTGGAAAGAAGCTTTCTGAGAAACTGCTTTGTGTTCTCTTAATATATCTGACCGAGTTACATCTTTCCCTTCAAGAAGCCTTTCGCTAAGGCTGTTCTTGTGGAATTGGCAAAGTGATATTTGGATGCCCATAGAGTGCTATGGTGAAAAAGGAAATATCTTCCGCTAAAAACTGGAAGGAGGCTTTCTGAGAAACTCCTTTGTGTTCTGTTAATACATCTCACAGAGTTACATCTTTCCCTTCAAGAAGCCTTTCGCTAAGGCTCTTCTTGTGGAATTGGAAAAGTGATATTTGAAAACCCAGAGAGGAATATGGTTAAAAAGGAAATATCTTCCGTTAAATACTGGAAAGAAGCTTTCTGAGTAACTGCTTTGTGTTCTGTTAATACATCTCACAGAGTTACATCTTTCCCTTCTAGAAGCCTTCCGCTAAGGCTGTTCTTGTGGAATTGGAAAAGTGATATTTGGAAGCCCATAGAGGGCTATGGTGAAAAAGGAAATATCTGCCTTTAAAAACTGTAAGGAAGCTTTCTGAGAAACTGCTTTGTGTTCTCTTAATACATCTCACAGAGTTACATCTTTCCCTTCAAGAAGCCTTTCGCTAAGGCTGATCATGTGGAATTGGCAAAGTGATATTTGGAAGCCCATAGAGGGCTATGGTGAAAAAGGAAATATCTTCCATTAAAAACTGGAAAGAAGCAATCTGAGAAACTGCTTTGTGTTCTCTTAATTCATCTCACAGAGTTACAGCTTTCCCTTCAAGAAGCCTTTCACAAAGGCTCTTCTTGTGGAATTTAGAAAGTGATATTTGGAAGCCCATAGAGGGCTATGCTGACAAAGGAAATACCTTCCTTTAAAAACTGGAAAGAAGCTTTCTGAGAAACTGCTTAGTGTTCTGTTAATACATCTCACAGAGTTAGAGCTTTTCCTTCAAGAATCCTTTCGCTAAGGCTGTTCTTGTGGAATTGGAAACGTGATATTTGGAAGCCCATAGAGGGCTATGGTGAAAAAGGAAATATCTTTCTTTAAAAACTGGAAAGAAGCTTTCTTAGAAACTGCTTAGTGTTCTGTTAATACATCCAACATAGTTACAGCTTTCCCTTTAAGAAGCCTTTCGCTAAGGCTGTTCTTGTGGAATTGGAAAAGTGATATTTGGAAGCTCATAGAGGGCTATGGTGAAAAAGGAAATATCTTCCGTGAAAAACTGGAAAGAAGCTTTCTGGGAAACTGCTTTGTGTTCTGTTAATTCATCTCACAGAGTTACAGCTTTCCCTTCAGGAAGCCTTTCACTAAGGCTGTTCTTGTGGAATTTAGAAAGTGATCTTTGAAGCTCTTAGAGGGCTATTGTGAAAAAGGAAATATCTTCCATTAAAAACTGGAAAGAAGCTTTCTGAGAAACTGCTTTGTGTTCTATTAATTCATTTCACAGAGTTACAGCTTTCCCTTCAGGAAGCCTTTCGCTAAGGCTGTTCTTGTGGAATTGGAAAAGTGATATTTGGATGCCCATAGAAGGCTAGGGTGAAAAAGGAAATATCTTCGGTTAAAAACTGGAAAGAAGCCTTGTGAGAAACAGCTTTGTGTTCTGTAAATTCATCTCACAGAGTTACAGCTTTCCCTTCAAGAAGCGTTTCGCTAAGGCTGTTCTTGTGGAATTGGCAAAGTAATATTTGGAAGCCCATAGAGGGCTATGGTGAAAAAGGAAATATCTTCCGTTAAAAACTGGAAAGAAGCCTTCTGAGAACCTGCTTTGTGTTCTCTTAATTCATCTCACAGATTTACAGCTTTCCCTTCGAGAAGGCTTTCGCTAAGGCTGTTCTTGTGGAATTTAGAAAGTGATATTTGGAAGCCCATAGAGGGATATGGTGAAAAAGGAAGTATCTTCCTTTAAAAACTGGAAAGAAGCTTTCTGAAAAACTGCTTAGTGTTCTGTTAATACATCTCACAGAGTTACAGCTTTCCCTTCTAGAAGCCTTTTGCTAAGGCTGTTCTTGTGGAATTGGCAAAGTGATATTTGGAACCCCTAGAGGGCTATGGTGAAAAAGGAAATATCTGCCGTTAAAAACTGGAAATAAGCTTTCTGAGGAACTGCGTTGTGTTCTGTTAATTCACCTCACAGAGTTACAGCTTTCCCCTCAAGGGTCCTTTCACTTAGACTGTTCTCGTGGAATTTGCAAAATGATATTGGAAGCCCATACAGCGCTGAGGTGAAAAAGGAAATGCCTTCCGTTAAAAACTGGAAAGAAGCTTTCTGAGAAATTGCTTTGTGTTCTATTAATTCATTTCACAGAGTTACAGCTTTCCCTTCAAGAAGACTTTCGCTAAGGCTGTTCTTGTGGAATTGGCAATGTGATATTTGGAAGCCCATGGAGGGCTATGGTGAAAAAGGAAATATCTTCCGGTAAAAAGTGAAAAGAAGCTTTCTGAAAAACTGCTTTGTGTTCTGTTAATACATCTCACAGAGTTACATCTTTTCCTTCAAGAAGCCTTTCGCTAAGGCCGTTCTTGTGGAATTGGCAAAGTGATATTTGGAAGCCCATAGAAGGCTATGGTGAAAAAAGAAATATCTTCCGTTAAAAACTGGAAAGAAGATTTCTGAGAAACTGCTTTGTGTTCTGTAAATTCATCTCACAGAGTTACAGCTTTCCCTTCAAGAAGCCATTCGCTAAGTCTCTTCTTGTGGAATTTAGAAAGTGATATATGGAAGACCATAGAGGGCTATGGTGAAAAGGGAAATATCTTCTATTAAAAACTGGAAAGAAGCTTTCTGAGAAACTGCTTAGTGTCTGTTATTACATCTCACGGAGTTACAGCTTTCTCTTCAAGAAGCCTTTCGCTAAGGCTGTTCTTGTGGAATTGGAAAAGCGATATTTGGAAGCCCATAGAGGGCTATGTTGAAAAAAGAAATATCCTTTTTTAAAAACTGGAAAGAAGCTTTCTGAGAAACTACTTAGTGTTCTGTTAATGCATCTCACAGAGTTACATCTTTCTCTTCAAGAAGCCTTTCGCTGAGGCTGTTCTTGTGGAATTGGCAATGTGATATTTGGAACCCCATAGAGGGCTATGGTGAAAAAGGAAATATCTTCCGTTAAAAACTGGAAAGAAGCTTTCGGAGAAACTGCTTTGTGTTCTGTTAATACATCTCACAGAGTTACATCTTTCCCTTCAAGAAGCCTTTCCCTAAGGCTCTTCTTATGGAATTGGAAAAGTGATATTTGGAAGCCCATAGAGGGCGATGGTGAAAAAGGAAATATCTTCCGTCAAAAACTGGAAAGAAACTTTCTGAGAAACTGCTTAGTGTTCTGTTAATACATCTCACAGAGTGACATGTTTCCCTTCAAGAAGCCTTTCCCTAAGGCTGTTCTTGCGGGATTGGCAAAGTGATATTTGGAAACCCATAGAGGAATACGGTGAAAAAGGAAATACCTTCCGTTAAAACGTGGAAAGAAACTTTCTGAGAAATTGCTTGTGTTCTGTTAATACATCTCACAGAGTTACATCCTTCCCTTCAAGAATGCTTTCGCTAAGGCTGTTCTTGTGGAATTGGCAAAGTGATATTTGGAATCCCATAGAGGGCTATGGTGAAAAAGGAAATACCTTTTTTTAAAAACTGGAAAGAAGCCTTCTGAGAAACAGCTTTGTGTTCTGTTAATTCATCTCACAGAGTTACAGATTTCACTTCAAGAAGTCTTTCGCTAAGGCTGTTCTTGTGGAATTTGGAAAGTGATATGTGGAAGCCCTTAGAGGGCTATTGTGAAAAAGGAAATACCTTTTTTTAAAAACTGGAAAGAAGCTTTCTGAGAAACTGCTTAGTGTTGTGTTAATGGATCTCACAGAGTTACAGCTTTGCGTTCAAGAAGCCTTTCGCTAAGGCTGTTCTTGTGGAATTTAGAAAGTGATATTTGGAAGACCATAGAGGGCTATGGTGAAAAAGGAAATATCTTCCTTTAAAAACTGGAAAGAAGCTTTCTGAGTAACTGCTTAGTGTTCTGTTAATACATCTCACAGAGTTACAGCATTCCCTTCAAGAATCCTTTCGCTAAGGCTCTTCTTGTGGAATTGGAAAAGTGATATTTGGAAGCTCAGAGAGGGCTATAGCGAAAAATTAAATATCTTCCGTTAAAAACGGGATAGAAGCTTTTTGAGAAACTGCTTAGTGTTCTGTTAATACATCTCACAGTGTTACATCTTTCCCTTCAAGAAGCCTTTCGCTAAGGCTGTTCTTGTGGAATTGGAAAAGTGATATTTGGACACCCATAGAGGGCTACGGTGATAAAGGAAATATCTTCCGTTAAATACTGGAAAGAAGCTTTCTAAGAAACTGCTTTGTGTTCTGTTAATACATCCAACAGAGTTACATCTTTCCCTTCTAGAATCCTTTCGCTAGGGCTGTTCTTGTGTAATTGGCAAAGTGATATTTGGAAGCCCTTAGAGGGCTATGGTGAAAAGGAAATATCTTCCGTTAAAACCTGGATAGAAGCTTTCTAAGAAACTGCTTTGTGTTCTGTTAATACATCTCACAGAGTGACATCTTTCCCTTCAAGAAGCCTTTGGCTAAGGCTGTTCTTGAGGAATTGGCAAAGTGATATTTGGAATCACATAGAGGGCTATGGTGAAAAAGGAAATATCATCCTTAAAAACTGGAAAGAAGCCTTCTGAGAAACTGCATTTTTTTCTGTTAACTCATCTCACAGAGTTACAGCTTTCCCTTCATGAAACCTTTCGCTAAGGCTGTTTTTGTGAAATTTAGAAAGTGATATTTGGAAGCCCATAGAGGGCTGTGGTGAAAAAGGAAATATCTTCCTTTAAAAACTGGAAAGAAGCTTTCTGAGAAGCTGATTAGTGTTCTGTTAATATATCTCACAGAGTTACATCTTTCCCTTATAGAAGCCTTTGGCTAAGGCTGTTCTTGTGGAATTGGCAAAATGATATTTGGAAGCCCATAGAGGGCTATGGTGAAAAAGGAAATATCTTCCGTTAAAAACTGGAAAGAAGCCTTCTGAGAAACTGCTTTGTGTTCTGTTAATTCATCTCACAGAGTTACAGCTTTCCCTTCAAGAAGCCTTTCGCTAAAGCTGTTCTTGTGGAATTTAGAAAGTGATATTTGGAAGCCCATAGAGGGCTATGGTGAAAAAGGAAATATCTTCCTTTAAAAACTGGAAAGAAGATATCTGAGAAACTGCTTAGTGTTCTGTCAATACAATTCACAGAGTTACAGCTTTCCCTTCAAGAATCTTTTCGCTAAGGCTGTTCTTGTGGAATTGGCAAAGTGATATTTGGAAGCCCATAGAGGACTGTGGTGAAAAATGAAATATCTTCCGTTAGAAACTGGAAAGAAGCCTTCTGAGAAACTTTTTGTGTTCTGTTAATACATCTCACAGAGTTACATCTTTCTCTTCAAAAAGCCTTTCGCTAAGCCTGTTCTTATGGAATTGGCAAAGCGATATTTGGAAGCCCATAGTGGGCTATGGTGAAAAAGGAAATATCTTCCTTTAAAAACCGGAAAGAAGCTTTCTGAGAAACTGCTTTGTGTTCTGTTAACACATCTCACAGAGTTACATCCTTCCCTTCAAGACGACTTTCGCTAAGGCTGTTCTTGGGGAATTGGCAAAGTGATATTTGGAAGCCCATAGAGGGCTAAGGTGAAAAACGGAATATCTTCCGTTAAAAACTGGAAAGAAGCCTTCTGAGACACTACTTTGTGTTTTGTTAATTCATCTCACAGAGTTACAGCTTTCCCTTCAAGAAGCCTTTCGCTAAGGCTGTTCTTGTGGAATTGGCAAAGTGATATTTGGAAGCCCAAAGAGGGCTATGGTAAAAAACGAAATATCTTTTTTTAAAAACTGGAAAGAAGCTTTCTGAGAAACTGTTTAGTGTTCTGTTAATGCATCTCACAGAGTTACAGCTTTCCCTTCAAGAAGCCTTTCGCTAAAGCTGTTCTTGTGGAACTGGCAAAGTGATATTTGGAAGCCCGTAGAGCGCTATGGTGAAAAAGGAAATATCCTCCGTTAAAAACTGGAAAGAAGCTTTCTGAGAAAGTGCTTTGTCTTCTGTTAATACATGTCACGGAGTTCCATGTTTCCCTTCAAGAAGCCTTTCGCTAAGGCTGTTCTTGTGGAATTGGAAAAGTGATATTTGGACACCCATAGAGGGCTACGGTGAAAAAGGAAATATCTTCCGTTAAATACTAGAAAGAAGCTTTCTGAGAAACTGCTTTGTATTCTGTTAATACATCCAACAGAGTTACATCTTTCCCTTCTAGAATCCTTTCGCTAAGGCTGTTCTTGTGTAATTGGAAAAGTGATATTTGGAAGCCCATAGAGGGCTATGGTGAAAAAGGAAATATCTTCCGTTAAAAACTGCAAAGAAGCCTTCTGAGAACATGCTTTCTGTTCTGTTAATTCATCTCACAGAGTTACAGCTTTCCCTTCAAGAAGCCTTTCGCTAAAACTGTTCTTTTGTAATTTAGAGAGTGATATTTGGAAGCCCATAGAGGGCTATTGTGAAAAAGGAAATATCTTCCTTTAAAAACTGGAAAGAAGCTTTCTGAGAAACTGGTTAGTGTTCTGTTAATACATCTCACAGAGTTACATCTTTCCCTTCAAGAAGCCTTTCGCTAAGGCTGTTCTTGTGGAATTTAGAAAGTGATATTTGGAAGCCCATAGAGGGCTATGGTGAAAAAGGAAATATCTTCTGTTAAAAACTTTAAAGAAGCTTTCTGAGAAACTGTTTGTGTTCTGTTAATACATCTCACAGAGTTACAGCTTTCCCTACAAGAATCCTTTCGCTAAGGCCCTTCTTGTGGAATTTAGAAAGTGATATATGGAAGCCCATAGAGGGCTATGGTGAAAAAGGAAATATCTTCCATTAAAAACTGGAAGGAAGCTTTCTGAGAAACTGCTTAGTGTCTGTTATTACATCTCACAGAGTTACAGATTTCCCTTCAAGAAGCCTTTCGCTAAGGCTGTTCTTGTGGAATTGGCAAAGCGATATTTGGAAGCCCATAGAGGGCTATGGTGAAAAAAGAAATATCTTTTTTTAAAAACTGGAAAGAAGCTTTCTCAGAAACTACTTAGTGTTCTGTTAATGTATCTCACATAGTTACATCTTTCTCTTCAAGAAGCCTTTCGCTGAGGCTGTTCTTGTGGAATTGGCAAAGTGATATTTGGAACCCCATAGAGGGCTATGTTCACCACAGGAAATATCTTCCGTTAAAAACTGGAAAGAAGCTTTCTGAGAAAATGCTTTGTGTTCTGTTAATAACTCTCACAGAGTTACATCTTTACCTTCAAGAAGCCTTTCTCCACGGCTCTTCTTGTGGAATTGGCAAAGTGATATTTGGAAGCCCATAGAGGGCGATGGTAAAAAAGGAAATATCTTGGGTTAAAAACTGGATAGAAGCTTTCTGAGAAACTGCTTTGTGTTCTGTTAATACATCTCACAGAGTTATATCTTTCCCTTCAAGGCGCCTTTCGCTAAGGCTGTTCTTGTGGAATTGGCAAAGTTATATTTGGAAGCCCATAGAGGGCTATGGTGAAAAGGGAAATATCTTCCGTTAAAAACTTTAAAGAAGCTTTCTGAGAAACTGCTTTGTGTTCTGTAAATTCATCTCACAGAGTTACAGCTTTCCCTTCAAGAAGCCTTTCGCCAAGGCTGTTCTTGTGGAATTTAGAAAGTGATATTTGAAGCCCTTAAAGGGCTATGGTGAAAAAGGAAATATCTTCCTTTGAAAACTGGAAAGAAGCTTTCTGAGAAACTGCTTTGTGTTCTGTTAATACATCTCACAGAGTTACATGTTTCCCTTCAAGAAGCCTTTCGCTAAGGCTGTTCTTGTGGAATTGGCAAAGTGATATTTGGAAGCCCGTAGAGGGCTATGGTGAAAAAGGAAATAACTTACGTGACAAAATGGAAAGAAGCTTTCTGAGAAACTGCTTTATGTTCCGTTAATACATCTCACACAGTTACAGCTTTCCCTTCAAGAATCCTTTCGCTAAGCCTGTTCTTCTGGAATTGGAGAAGTGATATTTGGAAGCTCTTAGAGGGCTATGGTGAAAAAGGAAATATCTTCCGTAAAAAACTGGAAAGAAGCTTTCTGAGAAACTGCTTTGTGTTCTGTTAATTCATCTCAGAGTTACATCTTTCCCTTCAAGAAGCCTTTCAGTAAGGCTGTTCTTGTGGAATTTAGAAAGTGATATTTGAAGCTCTTAGAGGGCTATGGTGAAAAAGGAAATGCCTTCCTTTAAGAACTGGAAAGAAACTTTCTGAGAAACTGCTTTGTGTTCTGTTAATACAGCTCACAGGGATACATCTTTTCCTTCAAGAAGCCTTTCCCTAATGCTGTTCTTGTGGAATTGGCAAAGTGATATTTGGAAGCCCATAGAGGGCTAAGGTGAAAAACGGAATATCTTCCGTTAAAAACTGGAAAGAAGCCTTCTGAGACACTGCTTTGTGTTTTGTTAATTCATCTCACAGAGTTACAGCTTTCCCTTCAAGAAGCCTTTCGCTAAGGCTGTTCTTGTGGAATTGGCAAAGTGATATTTGGAATCCCATAGAGGGCTATGGTAAAAAACGAAATATCTTTTTTTAAAAACTGGAAAGAAGCTTTCTGAGAAACTGTTTAGTGTTCTGTTAATGCATCTCACAGAGTTACAGCTTTCCCTTCAAGAAACCTTTCGCTAAAGCTGTTCTTGTGGAACTGGCAAAGTGATATTTGGAAGTCCGTAGAGGGCTATGGTGAAAAAGGAAATATCTTCCGTTAAAAACTGGAAAGAAGCTTTCTGAGAAAGTGCTTTGTGTTCTGTTAATATATGTCACAGAGTTATATCTTTCCGTTCAAGAAGCCTTTCGCTAAGGCTGTTCTTGTGGAATTGGCAAAGTGATATTTGGAAGGCCATAGAGGGCTATGGTGAAAAAGGAGATATCTTCCTTTAAAAACTGGAAAGAAGCTTTCTGAAAAACTGCTTTGTGTTCTGTTAATACATCTCACAGTGTTACATCCTTCCCTTCAAGACGCCTTTCGCTTAGGCTGTTCTTGTGGAATTGGCAAAGGGATATTTGGAAGCCCATAGAGGGCTATGGTGAAAAAGGAAATATCCTCCGTTAAAAACTGGAAAGAAGCCTTCTGAGAAACTGTTTTGTGTTCTGTTAATTCATCTCACAGAGTTACAGCGTTCCCTTAAAGAAGCCTTTTGCTAAGGTTGTTCTTGTGGAATTGGCAAAGTGAAATTTGGAAGCACTTAGAGGACTGTAGTGAAAAAGGAAATATCTTCCGTTAAAAACTGGAAAGAAGCCTTCTGAGAAACTGCTTTGTGTTCTCTAAATTCATCTCACTGATTTTCAGCTTTCCCTTCAAGAAGCCTTTCGCTAAGGCTGTTCTGGTGGAATTTAGAAAGTGATATATGGAAGCCCAAAGAGGGCTATTGTGAAAAAGGAAATACCTTATTTTAAAAACTGGAAAGAAGCTTTCTGAGAAACTGGTTAGTGTTCTCTTAATACATCTCACAGAGTTACATCTTTCCCTTCAAGAAGCCTTTCGCTAAGGCTGATCTTGTGGAATTGGGAAAGTGATATTTGGAAGCCCATAGAGGGCTATGGTGAAAAAGGAAATATCTTCCATTAAAAACTGGAAAGAAGCATTCTGAGAAACTGCTTAGTGTTCTGTTAATTCATCTCACAGAGTTACAGCTTTCCCTTCAAGAAGCCTTTCACAAAGGCTGTTCTTGTGGAATTTAGAAAGTGATATTTGGAAGCCCATAGAGGGCTATGCTGACAAAGGAAATACCTTCCTTTAAAAACTGGAAAGAAGCTTTCTGAGAAACTGCTTAGTGTTCTGTTAATACATCTCACAGAGTTAGAGCTTTTCCTTCAAGAATCCTTTCGCTAAGGCTGTTCTTGTGGAATTGGAAACGTGATCTTTGGAAGCCCATAGAGGGCTATGGTGAAAAAGGAAATATCTTTCTTTAAAAACTGGAAAGAAGCTTTCTGAGTAACTGCTTAGTGTTCTGTTAATACATCCAACAGAGTTACAGCTTTCCCTTCAAGAAGACTTTCGCTAAGGCTGTTCTTGTGGAATGGCAAATTGATATTTGGAAGCCCATAGAGGGCTATGGTGAAAAAGGAAATATCTTCCGTTAAAAACTGGAAAGAAGCTTTCTGAGATACTGCTATGTGTTCTCTTAATACCTCTCACAGAATTACAGCTTTACCTTCAAGAATCCTTTCGCTAAGGATGTTCTTGTGGAATTGGAAAAGTGATATTTGGAAGCTCATAGAGGGCTATGGTGAAAAAGGAAATATCTTCCGTGAAAAACTGGAAAGAAGCATTCTGAGAAACTGCTTTGTGTTCTGTTAATTCATCTCACAGAGTTACAGCTTTCCCTTCAGGAAGCCTTTCACTAATGCTGTTCTTGTGGAATTTAGAAAGTGATCTTTGAAGCTCTTAGAGAGCTATTGTGAAAAAGGAAATATCTTCCATTAAAAACTGGAAAGAAGCTTTCTGAGAAACTGCTTTGTGTTCTATTAATTCATTTCAGAGAGTTACAGCTTTCCCTTCAAGAAGGCTTTCGATAAGGCTGTTCTTGTGGAACTGGCAATGTGATATTTGGAAGCCCATACAGGGCTATTGTGAAAAAGGAAATATCTTCCGTTAAAAAGTGGAAAGAAGCTTTCTGAAAAACTGCTTTGTGTTCTGTTAATACATCTCACAGTGTTACAGCTTTCCCTTCAACAAGCCTTTCGCTAAGGCTGTTCTTGTGGAATTGGAAAAGTGATATTTGGATGCCCATAGAAGGCTATGGTGAAAAAGGAAATATCTTCCGTTAAAAACTGGAAAGAAGCCTTGTGCGAAACAGCTTTGTGTTCTGTAAATTCATCTCACAGAGTTACAGCTTTCCCTTCAAGAAGCCTTTCGCTAAGGCTGTTCTTGTGGAATTGGCAAAGTAATATTTGGAAGCCCATAGAGGGCTATGGTGAAAAAGGAAATATCTTCCGTTAAAAACTGGAAAGAAGCCTTCTGAGAACCTGCTTTGTGTTCTCTTAATTCATCTCACAGATTTACAGCTTTCCCTTCGAGAAGGCTTTCGCTAAGGCTGTTCTTGTGGAATTTAGAAAGTGATATTTGGAAGCCCATAGAGGGATATGGTGAAAAAGGAAGTATCTTCCTTTAAAAACTGGAAAGAAGCTTTCTGAAAAACTGCTTAGTGTTCTGTTAATACATCTCACAGAGTTACATGTTTCCCATCAAGAAGCCTTTCGCTAAGGCTGTTCTTGTGGAATTGGCAAAGTGATATTTGGAAGCCCGTAGAGGGCTATGGTGAAAAAGGAAATATCTTCCGTTAAAAACTGGAAAGAGGCTTTTTGAGAAACTGCTTTGTGTTGTGATAATACATCTCACAGAGTTACATCTTTAACTTCAAGAAGCCTTTCGCTAAGGCTGTTCTTGTGGAATTGGCAAAGTGATATTTGGAAGCCCATAGAGGACTATGGTGAAAAAGGAAATACCTTCCTTTAAAAACTGGAAAGAAGCTTTCTGAGAAACTGCTTAGTGTTCTGTTAATACATCTAACAGATTTACAGCTTTCCCTTCAAGAAGCCTTTCGCTAAGGCTGTTCTTGTGCAATTGGCAAAGTGATATTTGGAAGCCCATAGAGGGCTATGGTGAAAAAGGAAATATCTTCCGTTAAAAACTGGAAAGAAGACTTCTGAGAAACTGCTTTGTGTTCTGTTAATTCATCTCACAGAGTTACAGCTTTCCCTTCAAGAATCCTTTCGCTAAGGCTGTTCTTGTGGAATTTAGAAAGTGATATTTGGAAGCCTATAGAGGGCTATTTTGAAAAAGGAACTATCTTCCTTTAAAAACTGGAAAGAAGCTTTCTGAGAAACTGCTTAGTGTTCTATTAATACATCTCACAGAGTTAC
This sequence comes from Chlorocebus sabaeus, assembly GCF_047675955.1. NCBI lineage: Eukaryota > Metazoa > Chordata > Mammalia > Primates > Cercopithecidae > Chlorocebus > Chlorocebus sabaeus. The sequence goes on along the minus strand of NC_132914.1, from coordinate 35,920,984 downwards.
ATCTTTAACTTCAAGAAGCCTTTCACTAAGGCTGTTCTTGTGGAATTGGCAAAGTGATATTTGGAAGCCCATAGAGGACTATGGTGAAAAAGGAAATACCTTCCTTTAAAAACTGGAAAGAAGCTTTCTGAGAAACTGGTTAGTGTTCTGTTAATACATCTCACAGAGTTACAGCTTTCCCTTCAAGAATCCTTTCGCTAAGGCTGTTCTTGTGTAGTTGGAAACGTGATATTTGGAAGCCCTTAGAGGGCTATGTTGAAAAAGGAAATATCTTCCTTTAAAAACTGGAAAGAAGCTTTCTGAGAAACTGCTTAGTGTTCTGTTAATATATCCAACAGAGTTACAGCTTTCCCTTCAAGAATCCTTCCGCTAAGGCTGTTCTTGTGGAATTGGCAAAGTGATATTTGGAAGCTCATAGAGGGCTATGGTGAAAAAGGAAATATCTTCCGTTAAAAACTGGAAAAAAGCTTTCTGAGATACTGCTATGTGTTTTCTTAATACATCTCACAGAGTTACATCTTATCCCTTCAAGAGCCTTTCGCTAAGGCTGTTCTTGTGGAATTGGAAAAGTGATATTTGGAAGCCCATAGAGGACTATGGTGAAAAAGGAAATATCTTCCTTTAAAAACTGGAAAGAAGCTTTCTGAGAAACTGCTTAGAGTTCTGTTAATATATCTCACAGAGTTACATCTTTCCCTTCAAGAAGCCTTTCGCTAAGGCTGTTCTTCTGGAATTTGCAAAGTGATATTTGAAGCCCTTAAAGGGCTATGGTGAAAAAGGAAATATCTTTCGTTAAAAAATGGAAAGAAGCTTTCTGAGAAACTGCTTTGTGTTCTGTTAATACATCTCACAGAGTTACAGCTTTCCCTTCAAGAAGCCTTTCGCTAAGGCTGTTCTTGTGGAATTGGAATAGTGATATTTGGAAGCCCATAGAGGGCTATGGTGAAAAGGAAATATTTTCCGTTAAAACCTGGAAAGAAAACTTCTGAGAAACTGCTTTGTGTTCTGTTAATTCATCTCACAGAGTTACATCTTTCCCTTCAAGAAGACTTTTGCTCAGGCTGTTCTTGTGGAATTGGAAAAGTGATATTTGGAAGCACATAGAGGGCTATGGTGAAAAGGAAGTATCTTCCGTGAAAAAGTGGAAAGAAGCTTTCTGAGAAACTGCTTTCGGTTCTGTTAATACATCTCACAGAGTTACATCTTTCCCTTCAAGAAGCCTTTCGCTAAGATTGTTCTTGTGGATTTGGCAGAGTGTTATTTGGAAGCCCAAAAAGCGCTATGGTGAAAAAGGATATATCTTCCGTTAAAAACTGTAAAGAAGCTTTCTGAGAAACTGCTTAGTGTTCTGTTAATATATCTCACCGAGTTACATCTTTCCATACTAGAAGCCTTTAGCTAACGCTGTTCTTGTGGAATTGAAAAAGTGATATTTGGAAGCCATTGAGCGCTATGGTGAAAAAGGAAATATCTTCCGTTAAAAATTGGAAAGAAACTTTCTGAGAAACTACTTTGTGTTCTGTAAATTCATCGCTGAGAGTTACAGTTTTCCCTTCAAGAGGCCTTTCCCTAAGGCTGTTCTTGTGGAATTTAGAAAGTGATATTTGAAGCACTTAAAGGGCTATGGTGAAAAAGGAAATATCTTCCTTTAAAAACTGGAAGGAAGCTTTCTGAGAAACTGCTTTGTGTTCTGTTAATACATCTCACAGAGTTACATCTTTCTCTTCAAGAAGACTTTCGCTAAGGCTGTTCTTGTAGATTTGGCAAAGTGATATTTGGAAGCCTGTAGAGGGCTTCGGTGAAAAAGGAAATATCTTCCGTTAAAAACTGCAAAGAATCTTTCTGAGGAACTGCTTTTATGTTCTGTTGATATATCTCACAGAGTTACATCTTTCCCTTCAAGAAGCCTTTCGCTAAGGCTCTTCTTGTGGAATTGGCACAGTGATATTTGGAAGCCAATAGAGGGCTATGGTGAAAAAGGAAATATCTTCCGTTAATAACTCGGAAGAAGGTTTCTGAGAAACTGCTTTGTGTTCTGTTAATACATCTCACAGAGTAACATCTTTCCCTTCATGAAGCCTTTCGCTAAGGCTGTTCTTGTGGAATTGGCAAAATGATATTTGGAAGCCCATAGAGGGCTATGGTGAAAAATTAAATACCTTCCTTTAAAAACTGGAAAGAAGCTTTCTGAGAAACTGCTTAGTGTTCTGTTAATACATCTCACAGAGTTACAGCTTTCCCTTCAAGAATCCTTTTGATAAGGCTGTTCTTGTGGAAGTGGAAACGTGATATTTGGAAGCCCATAGAGGGCTATGGTGAAAAAGGAAATATCTTCCTTTAAAAACTGGAAAGAAGCTTTCTGAGAAACTGCTTAGTGTTCCGTTAATACATCCAACAGAGTTACATCTTTCCCTTCAAGAAGCCTTTCGCTAAGGCTGTTCTTGTGGAATTGGTAAAGTGATATTTGGAAGCCCATAGAGGGTTATGGTGAAAAAGGAAATATCTTCCGTTAAAAACTGGAAAGAAGCTTTCTGAGATACCGCTATGTGTTCTCTTAATACATCTCACAGAGTTACATCTTATCCCTTTAAGAAGCGTTTAGCTAAAGCTGTTCTTGTGGAATTGGAAAAATGATATTTGGAAGCCCATAGAGGACTATGGTGAAAAAGGAAATATCTTCCGTAAAAAACTGGAAAGAAGCCTTTTGAGAAAGTGCTTTGTGTTCTGTTAATTCATCTCACCGAATTACAGTTTTCCCTTCAAGAATCCTTTCGCTAAGACTGTTTTTGTGGAATTTAGAAAGTGATATTTGGAAGCCCATAGAGGGCTATGGTGAAAAAGGAAATATCTTACGTTACAAACTGGAAAGAAGCTTTCTGAGAGACTGCTTTGTCTTCTCTTAATACATCTCACAGTGTTACATCTTTGCCTTCAAGAAGAATTTCTCTAAGGCTGTTCTTGTGGAATTGGCAAAGTGATATTTGGAAGCCCATAGAGGGTTATGCTGAAAAAGGAAATATCTTCCGTTAAAAACTGGAAAGAAGCTTTCTGAGAAACTGCTTCATGTTCTGTGAATACATCTCACAGAGATACAGATTTCCCTTCAAGAAGCCTTTCGCTAAGGCTTTTCTTGTGGAATTTAGAAAGTGATATTTGAAGCACTTAAAGGGCTATAGTGAAAAAGGAAATATCTTCATTTAAAAACTGGAAAGAAGCTTTCTGAGAAACTGCTTTGTGTTCTGTTAATACATCTCACAGAGTTACATCTTTCTCTTCAAGAAGACTTTCGCAAAGGCTGTTGTTGTGGAATTGGCAAAGTGATATTTGGAAGCGTGTAGAGGGCTATGGTGAAAAAGGAAATATCTTCTGTTAAAAACTGGAAAGAAGCTTTCTGAGAAACTGCTTTGTGTTCTGTTGATACATCTCACAGAGTTACGTCTTTCCGTTCAAGAAGCCTTTCGCTAAGGATGTTCTTGGGGAATTGGAAAAGTGATATTTGAAAGCCAATAGAGGGCGATTGTGAAAAAGGAAATATCTTCCGTTAAAAACTCGGAAGAAGCTTTCTGAGAAACTGCTTTGTGTTCTGTTAATACATCTCAGAGAGTAACATCTTTCCCTTCAAGACGCCTTTCGCTAATTCTGTTCTTGTGGAATTGGAAAAGTGATATTTGGAGGCCCATAGAGGGCTATGGTGAAAAAGGAAATATCTTCCGTTAAAAACTGGAAAGAAGCTTTCTGAAAATCTGCTTAGTGTTCTGTTAATACATGTCACAGAGTTACAACTTTCACTTCAAGAAGCCTTTCGCTAACGTTGTTCTTGTGGATTTGGCAAAGTGATATTTGGAAGCCCTTAGAGGGCTATGGTGAAAAAGGAAATATCTTCCGTTAAAACTGGAAGGAAGCTTTCTAAGAAACTCCTTTGTGTTCTGTTAATACATCTCACAAAGTTACATCTTTCCCTTCAAGAAGCCTTTCGCTAAGGCTGTTCTTGCTTAATTGGCAAAGTGATATTTGGAAGCCCTTAGATGGCTATTGTGAAAAAGGAAATATCTTCCGTGAACATCTCACAGAGTTACAGCTTTCCCTTCAAGAATCTTTTCGCTAAGGCTGTTCTTGTGGAATTGGCAAAGTGATATTTGGAAGCCCATAGAGGACTGTGGTGAAAAATGAAATATCTTCCGTTAGAAACTGGAAAGAAGCCTTCTGAGAAACTTTTTGTGTTCTGTTAATACATCTCACAGAGTTACATCTTTCTCTTCAAAAAGCCTTTCGCTAAGCCTGTTCTTATGGAATTGGCAAAGCGATATTTGGAAGCCCATAGTGCGCTATGGTGAAAAAGGAAATATCTTCCTTTAAAAACCGGAAAGAAGTTTTCTGAGAAACTGCTTTGTGTTCTGTTAACACATCTCACAGAGTTACATCCTTCCCTTCAAGACGACTTTCGCTAAGGCTGTTCTTGGGGAATTGGCAAAGTGATATTTGGAAGCCCATAGAGGGCTAAGGTGAAAAACGGAATATCTTCCGTTAAAAACTGGAAAGAAGCCTTCTGAGACACTACTTTGTGTTTTGTTAATTCATCTCACAGAGTTACAGCTTTCCCTTCAAGAAGCCTTTCGCTAAGGCTGTTCTTGTGGAATTGGCAAAGTGATATTTGGAAGCCCAAAGAGGGCTATGGTAAAAAACGAAATATCTTTTTTTAAAAACTGGAAAGAAGCTTTCTGAGAAACTGTTTAGTGTTCTGTTAATGCATCTCACAGAGTTACAGCTTTCCCTTCAAGAAGCCTTTCGCTAAAGCTGTTCTTGTGGAACTGGCAAAGTGATATTTGGAAGCCCGTAGAGCGCTATGGTGAAAAAGGAAATATCCTCCGTTAAAAACTGGAAAGAAGCTTTCTGAGAAAGTGCTTTGTCTTCTGTTAATACATGTCACGGAGTTCCATGTTTCCCTTCAAGAAGCCTTTCGCTAAGGCTGTTCTTGTGGAATTGGAAAAGTGATATTTGGACACCCATAGAGGGCTACGGTGAAAAAGGAAATATCTTCCGTTAAATACTAGAAAGAAGCTTTCTGAGAAACTGCTTTGTATTCTGTTAATACATCCAACAGAGTTACATCTTTCCCTTCTAGAATCCTTTCGCTAAGGCTGTTCTTGTGTAATTGGAAAAGTGATATTTGGAAGCCCATAGAGGGCTATGGTGAAAAAGGAAATATCTTCCGTTAAAAACTGCAAAGAAGCCTTCTGAGAACATGCTTTCTGTTCTGTTAATTCATCTCACAGAGTTACAGCTTTCCCTTCAAGAAGCCTTTCGCTAAAACTGTTCTTTTGTAATTTAGAGAGTGATATTTGGAAGCCCATAGAGGGCTATTGTGAAAAAGGAAATATCTTCCTTTAAAAACTGGAAAGAAGCTTTCTGAGAAACTGGTTAGTGTTCTGTTAATACATCTCACAGAGTTACATCTTTCCCTTCAAGAAGCCTTTCGCTAAGGCTGTTCTTGTGGAATTTAGAAAGTGATATTTGGAAGCCCATAGAGGGCTATGGTGAAAAAGGAAATATCTTCTGTTAAAAACTTTAAAGAAGCTTTCTGAGAAACTGTTTGTGTTCTGTTAATACATCTCACAGAGTTACAGCTTTCCCTACAAGAATCCTTTCGCTAAGGCCCTTCTTGTGGAATTTAGAAAGTGATATATGGAAGCCCATAGAGGGCTATGGTGAAAAAGGAAATATCTTCCATTAAAAACTGGAAGGAAGCTTTCTGAGAAACTGCTTAGTGTCTGTTATTACATCTCACAGAGTTACAGATTTCCCTTCAAGAAGCCTTTCGCTAAGGCTGTTCTTGTGGAATTGGCAAAGCGATATTTGGAAGCCCATAGAGGGCTATGGTGAAAAAAGAAATATCTTTTTTTAAAAACTGGAAAGAAGCTTTCTCAGAAACTACTTAGTGTTCTGTTAATGTATCTCACATAGTTACATCTTTCTCTTCAAGAAGCCTTTCGCTGAGGCTGTTCTTGTGGAATTGGCAAAGTGATATTTGGAACCCCATAGAGGGCTATGTTCACCACAGGAAATATCTTCCGTTAAAAACTGGAAAGAAGCTTTCTGAGAAAATGCTTTGTGTTCTGTTAATAACTCTCACAGAGTTACATCTTTACCTTCAAGAAGCCTTTCTCCACGGCTCTTCTTGTGGAATTGGCAAAGTGATATTTGGAAGCCCATAGAGGGCGATGGTAAAAAAGGAAATATCTTGGGTTAAAAACTGGATAGAAGCTTTCTGAGAAACTGCTTTGTGTTCTGTTAATACATCTCACAGAGTTATATCTTTCCCTTCAAGGCGCCTTTCGCTAAGGCTGTTCTTGTGGAATTGGCAAAGTTATATTTGGAAGCCCATAGAGGGCTATGGTGAAAAGGGAAATATCTTCCGTTAAAAACTTTAAAGAAGCTTTCTGAGAAACTGCTTTGTGTTCTGTAAATTCATCTCACAGAGTTACAGCTTTCCCTTCAAGAAGCCTTTCGCCAAGGCTGTTCTTGTGGAATTTAGAAAGTGATATTTGAAGCCCTTAAAGGGCTATGGTGAAAAAGGAAATATCTTCCTTTGAAAACTGGAAAGAAGCTTTCTGAGAAACTGCTTTGTGTTCTGTTAATACATCTCACAGAGTTACATGTTTCCCTTCAAGAAGCCTTTCGCTAAGGCTGTTCTTGTGGAATTGGCAAAGTGATATTTGGAAGCCCGTAGAGGGCTATGGTGAAAAAGGAAATAACTTACGTGACAAAATGGAAAGAAGCTTTCTGAGAAACTGCTTTATGTTCCGTTAATACATCTCACACAGTTACAGCTTTCCCTTCAAGAATCCTTTCGCTAAGCCTGTTCTTCTGGAATTGGAGAAGTGATATTTGGAAGCTCTTAGAGGGCTATGGTGAAAAAGGAAATATCTTCCGTAAAAAACTGGAAAGAAGCTTTCTGAGAAACTGCTTTGTGTTCTGTTAATTCATCTCAGAGTTACATCTTTCCCTTCAAGAAGCCTTTCAGTAAGGCTGTTCTTGTGGAATTTAGAAAGTGATATTTGAAGCTCTTAGAGGGCTATGGTGAAAAAGGAAATGCCTTCCTTTAAGAACTGGAAAGAAACTTTCTGAGAAACTGCTTTGTGTTCTGTTAATACAGCTCACAGAGATACATCTTTTCCTTCAAGAAGCCTTTCCCTAATGCTGTTCTTGTGGAATTGGCAAAGTGATATTTGGAAGCCCATAGAGGGCTAAGGTGAAAAACGGAATATCTTCCGTTAAAAACTGGAAAGAAGCCTTCTGAGACACTGCTTTGTGTTTTGTTAATTCATCTCACAGAGTTACAGCTTTCCCTTCAAGAAGCCTTTCGCTAAGGCTGTTCTTGTGGAATTGGCAAAGTGATATTTGGAATCCCATAGAGGGCTATGGTAAAAAACGAAATATCTTTTTTTAAAAACTGGAAAGAAGCTTTCTGAGAAACTGTTTAGTGTTCTGTTAATGCATCTCACAGAGTTACAGCTTTCCCTTCAAGAAACCTTTCGCTAAAGCTGTTCTTGTGGAACTGGCAAAGTGATATTTGGAAGTCCGTAGAGGGCTATGGTGAAAAAGGAAATATCTTCCGTTAAAAACTGGAAAGAAGCTTTCTGAGAAAGTGCTTTGTGTTCTGTTAATATATGTCACAGAGTTATATCTTTCCGTTCAAGAAGCCTTTCGCTAAGGCTGTTCTTGTGGAATTGGCAAAGTGATATTTGGAAGGCCATAGAGGGCTATGGTGAAAAAGGAGATATCTTCCTTTAAAAACTGGAAAGAAGCTTTCTGAAAAACTGCTTTGTGTTCTGTTAATACATCTCACAGTGTTACATCCTTCCCTTCAAGACGCCTTTCGCTTAGGCTGTTCTTGTGGAATTGGCAAAGGGATATTTGGAAGCCCATAGAGGGCTATGGTGAAAAAGGAAATATCCTCCGTTAAAAACTGGAAAGAAGCCTTCTGAGAAACTGTTTTGTGTTCTGTTAATTCATCTCACAGAGTTACAGCGTTCCCTTAAAGAAGCCTTTTGCTAAGGTTGTTCTTGTGGAATTGGCAAAGTGAAATTTGGAAGCACTTAGAGGACTGTAGTGAAAAAGGAAATATCTTCCGTTAAAAACTGGAAAGAAGCCTTCTGAGAAACTGCTTTGTGTTCTCTAAATTCATCTCACTGATTTTCAGCTTTCCCTTCAAGAAGCCTTTCGCTAAGGCTGTTCTGGTGGAATTTAGAAAGTGATATATGGAAGCCCAAAGAGGGCTATTGTGAAAAAGGAAATACCTTATTTTAAAAACTGGAAAGAAGCTTTCTGAGAAACTGGTTAGTGTTCTCTTAATACATCTCACAGAGTTACATCTTTCCCTTCAAGAAGCCTTTCGCTAAGGCTGATCTTGTGGAATTGGCAAAGTGATATTTGGAAGCCCATAGAGGGCTATGGTGAAAAAGGAAATATCTTCCATTAAAAACTGGAAAGAAGCATTCTGAGAAACTGCTTAGTGTTCTGTTAATTCATCTCACAGAGTTACAGCTTTCCCTTCAAGAAGCCTTTCACAAAGGCTGTTCTTGTGGAATTTAGAAAGTGATATTTGGAAGCCCATAGAGGGCTATGCTGACAAAGGAAATACCTTCCTTTAAAAACTGGAAAGAAGCTTTCTGAGAAACTGCTTAGTGTTCTGTTAATACATCTCACAGAGTTAGAGCTTTTCCTTCAAGAATCCTTTCGCTAAGGCTGTTCTTGTGGAATTGGAAACGTGATCTTTGGAAGCCCATAGAGGGCTATGGTGAAAAAGGAAATATCTTTCTTTAAAAACTGGAAAGAAGCTTTCTGAGTAACTGCTTAGTGTTCTGTTAATACATCCAACAGAGTTACAGCTTTCCCTTCAAGAAGACTTTCGCTAAGGCTGTTCTTGTGGAATGGCAAATTGATATTTGGAAGCCCATAGAGGGCTATGGTGAAAAAGGAAATATCTTCCGTTAAAAACTGGAAAGAAGCTTTCTGAGATACTGCTATGTGTTCTCTTAATACCTCTCACAGAATTACAGCTTTACCTTCAAGAATCCTTTCGCTAAGGATGTTCTTGTGGAATTGGAAAAGTGATATTTGGAAGCTCATAGAGGGCTATGGTGAAAAAGGAAATATCTTCCGTGAAAAACTGGAAAGAAGCATTCTGAGAAACTGCTTTGTGTTCTGTTAATTCATCTCACAGAGTTACAGCTTTCCCTTCAGGAAGCCTTTCACTAATGCTGTTCTTGTGGAATTTAGAAAGTGATCTTTGAAGCTCTTAGAGAGCTATTGTGAAAAAGGAAATATCTTCCATTAAAAACTGGAAAGAAGCTTTCTGAGAAACTGCTTTGTGTTCTATTAATTCATTTCAGAGAGTTACAGCTTTCCCTTCAAGAAGACTTTCGATAAGGCTGTTCTTGTGGAACTGGCAATGTGATATTTGGAAGCCCATACAGGGCTATTGTGAAAAAGGAAATATCTTCCGTTAAAAAGTGGAAAGAAGCTTTCTGAAAAACTGCTTTGTGTTCTGTTAATACATCTCACAGTGTTACAGCTTTCCCTTCAACAAGCCTTTCGCTAAGGCTGTTCTTGTGGAATTGGAAAAGTGATATTTGGATGCCCATAGAAGGCTATGGTGAAAAAGGAAATATCTTCCGTTAAAAACTGGAAAGAAGCCTTGTGCGAAACAGCTTTGTGTTCTGTAAATTCATCTCACAGAGTTACAGCTTTCCCTTCAAGAAGCCTTTCGCTAAGGCTGTTCTTGTGGAATTGGCAAAGTAATATTTGGAAGCCCATAGAGGGCTATGGTGAAAAAGGAAATATCTTCCGTTAAAAACTGGAAAGAAGCCTTCTGAGAACCTGCTTTGTGTTCTCTTAATTCATCTCACAGATTTACAGCTTTCCCTTCGAGAAGGCTTTCGCTAAGGCTGTTCTTGTGGAATTTAGAATGTGATATTTGGAAGCCCATAGAGGGATATGGTGAAAAAGGAAGTATCTTCCTTTAAAAACTGGAAAGAAGCTTTCTGAAAAACTGCTTAGTGTTCTGTTAATACATCTCACAGAGTTACATGATTCCCGTCAAGAAGCCTTTCGCTAAGGCTGTTCTTGTGGAATTGGCAAAGTGATATTTGGAAGCCCGTAGAGGGCTATGGTGAAAAAGGAAATATCTTCCGTTAAAAACTGGAAAGAGGCTTTTTGAGAAACTGCTTTGTGTTGTGATAATACATCTCACAGAGTTACATCTTTAACTTCAAGAAGCCTTTCGCTAAGGCTGTTCTTGTGGAATTGGCAAAGTGATATTTGGAAGCCCATAGAGGACTATGGTGAAAAAGGAAATACCTTCCTTTAAAAACTGGAAAGAAGCTTTCTGAGAAACTGCTTAGTGTTCTGTTAATACATCTAACAGATTTACAGCTTTCCCTTCAAGAAGCCTTTCGCTAAGGCTGTTCTTGTGCAATTGGCAAAGTGATATTTGGAAGCCCATAGAGGGCTATGGTGAAAAAGGAAATATCTTCCGTTAAAAACTGGAAAGAAGACTTCTGAGAAACTGCTTTGTGTTCTGTTAATTCATCTCACAGAGTTACAGCTTTCCCTTCAAGAATCCTTTCGCTAAGGCTGTTCTTGTGGAATTTAGAAAGTGATATTTGGAAGCCTATAGAGGGCTATTTTGAAAAAGGAACTATCTTCCTTTAAAAACTGGAAAGAAGCTTTCTGAGAAACTGCTTAGTGTTCTATTAATACATCTCACAGAGTTACATCTTTAACTTCAAGAAGCCTTTCACTAAGGCTGTTCTTGTGGAATTGGCAAAGTGATATTTGGAAGCCCATAGAGGACTATGGTGAAAAAGGAAATACCTTCCTTTAAAAACTGGAAAGAAGCTTTCTGAGAAACTGGTTAGTGTTCTGTTAATACATCTCACAGAGTTACAGCTTTCCCTTCAAGAATCCTTTCGCTAAGGCTGTTCTTGTGTAGTTGGAAATGTGATATTTGGAAGCCCTTAGAGGGCTATGTTGAAAAAGGAAATATCTTCCTTTAAAAACTGGAAAGAAGCTTTCTGAGAAACTGCTTAGTGTTCTGTTAATATATCCAACAGAGTTACAGCTTTCCCTTCAAGAATCCTTCCGCTAAGGCTGTTCTTGTGGAATTGGCAAAGTGATATTTGGAAGCTCATAGAGGGCTATGGTGAAAAAGGAAATATCTTCCGTTAAAAACTGGAAAAAAGCTTTCTGAGATACTGCTATGTGTTTTCTTAATACATCTCACAGAGTTACATCTTATCCCTTCAAGAGCCTTTCGCTAAGGCTGTTCTTGTGGAATTGGAAAAGTGATATTTGGAAGCCCATAGAGGACTATGGTGAAAAAGGAAATATCTTCCTTTAAAAACTGCAAAGAAGCTTTCTGAGAAACTGCTTAGAGTTCTGTTAATATATCTCACAGAGTTACATCTTTCCCTTCAAGAAGCCTTTCGCTAAGGCTGTTCTTCTGGAATTTGCAAAGTGATATTTGAAGCCCTTAAAGGGCTATGGTGAAAAAGGAAATATCTTTCGTTAAAAAATGGAAAGAAGCTTTCTGAGAAACTGCTTTGTGTTCTGTTAATACATCTCACAGAGTTACAGCTTTCCCTTCAAGAAGCCTTTCGCTAAGGCTGTTCTTGTGGAATTGGAATAGTGATATTTGGAAGCCCATAGAGGGCTATGGTGAAAAGGAAATATTTTCCGTTAAAACCTGGAAAGAAAACTTCTGAGAAACTGCTTTGTGTTCTGTTAATTCATCTCACAGAGTTACATCTTTCCCTTCAAGAAGACTTTTGCTCAGGCTGTTCTTGTGGAATTGGAAAAGTGATATTTGGAAGCACATAGAGGGCTATGGTGAAAAGGAAGTATCTTCCGTGAAAAAGTGGAAAGAAGCTTTCTGAGAAACTGCTTTCGGTTCTGTTAATACATCTCACAGAGTTACATCTTTCCCTTCAAGAAGCCTTTCGCTAAGATTGTTCTTGTGGATTTGGCAGAGTGTTATTTGGAAGCCCAAAAAGCGCTATGGTGAAAAAGGATATATCTTCCGTTAAAAACTGTAAAGAAGCTTTCTGAGAAACTGCTTAGTGTTCTGTTAATATATCTCACCGAGTTACATCTTTCCATACTAGAAGCCTTTAGCTAACGCTGTTCTTGTGGAATTGAAAAAGTGATATTTGGAAGCCATTGAGCGCTATGGTGAAAAAGGAAATATCTTCCGTTAAAAATTGGAAAGAAACTTTCTGAGAAACTACTTTGTGTTCTGTAAATTCATCGCTGAGAGTTACAGTTTTCCCTTCAAGAGGCCTTTCCCTAAGGCTGTTCTTGTGGAATTTAGAAAGTGATATTTGAAGCACTTAAAGGGCTATGGTGAAAAAGGAAATATCTTCCTTTAAAAACTGGAAGGAAGCTTTCTGAGAAACTGCTTTGTGTTCTGTTAATACATCTCACAGAGTTACATCTTTCTCTTCAAGAAGACTTTCGCTAAGGCTGTTCTTGTAGATTTGGCAAAGTGATATTTGGAAGCCTGTAGAGGGCTTCGGTGAAAAAGGAAATATCTTCCGTTAAAAACTGCAAAGAATCTTTCTGAGGAACTGCTTTTATGTTCTGTTGATATATCTCACAGAGTTACATCTTTCCCTTCAAGAAGCCTTTCGCTAAGGCTCTTCTTGTGGAATTGGCACAGTGATATTTGGAAGCCAATAGAGGGCTATGGTGAAAAAGGAAATATCTTCCGTTAATAACTCGGAAGAAGGTTTCTGAGAAACTGCTTTGTGTTCTGTTAATACATCTCACAGAGTAACATCTTTCCCTTCATGAAGCCTTTCGCTAAGGCTGTTCTTGTGGAATTGGCAAAATGATATTTGGAAGCCCATAGAGGGCTATGGTGAAAAATTAAATACCTTCCTTTAAAAACTGGAAAGAAGCTTTCTGAGAAACTGCTTAGTGTTCTGTTAATACATCTCACAGAGTTACAGCTTTCCCTTCAAGAATCCTTTTGATAAGGCTGTTCTTGTGGAAGTGGAAACGTGATATTTGGAAGCCCATAGAGGGCTATGGTGAAAAAGGAAATATCTTCCTTTAAAAACTGGAAAGAAGCTTTCTGAGAAACTGCTTAGTGTTCCGTTAATACATCCAACAGAGTTACATCTTTCCCTTCAAGAAGCCTTTCGCTAAGGCTGTTCTTGTGGAATTGGTAAAGTGATATTTGGAAGCCCATAGAGGGTTATGGTGAAAAAGGAAATATCTTCCGTTAAAAACTGGAAAGAAGCTTTCTGAGATACCGCTATGTGTTCTCTTAATACATCTCACAGAGTTACATCTTATCCCTTTAAGAAGCGTTTAGCTAAAGCTGTTCTTGTGGAATTGGAAAAATGATATTTGGAAGCCCATAGAGGACTATGGTGAAAAAGGAAATATCTTCCGTAAAAAACTGGAAAGAAGCCTTTTGAGAAAGTGCTTTGTGTTCTGTTAATTCATCTCACCGAATTACAGTTTTCCCTTCAAGAATCCTTTCGCTAAGACTGTTTTTGTGGAATTTAGAAAGTGATATTTGGAAGCCCATAGAGGGCTATGGTGAAAAAGGAAATATCTTACGTTACAAACTGGAAAGAAGCTTTCTGAGAGACTGCTTTGTCTTCTCTTAATACATCTCACAGTGTTACATCTTTGCCTTCAAGAAGAATTTCTCTAAGGCTGTTCTTGTGGAATTGGCAAAGTGATATTTGGAAGCCCATAGAGGGTTATGCTGAAAAAGGAAATATCTTCCGTTAAAAACTGGAAAGAAGCTTTCTGAGAAACTGCTTCATGTTCTGTGAATACATCTCACAGAGATACAGATTTCCCTTCAAGAAGCCTTTCGCTAAGGCTTTTCTTGTGGAATTTAGAAAGTGATATTTGAAGCACTTAAAGGGCTATAGTGAAAAAGGAAATATCTTCATTTAAAAACTGGAAAGAAGCTTTCTGAGAAACTGCTTTGTGTTCTGTTAATACATCTCACAGAGTTACATCTTTCTCTTCAAGAAGACTTTCGCAAAGGCTGTTGTTGTGGAATTGGCAAAGTGATATTTGGAAGCGTGTAGAGGGCTATGGTGAAAAAGGAAATATCTTCTGTTAAAAACTGGAAAGAAGCTTTCTGAGAAACTGCTTTGTGTTCTGTTGATACATCTCACAGAGTTACGTCTTTCCGTTCAAGAAGCCTTTCGCTAAGGATGTTCTTGGGGAATTGGAAAAGTGATATTTGAAAGCCAATAGAGGGCGATTGTGAAAAAGGAAATATCTTCCGTTAAAAACTCGGAAGAAGCTTTCTGAGAAACTGCTTTGTGTTCTGTTAATACATCTCAGAGAGTAACATCTTTCCCTTCAAGACGCCTTTCGCTAATTCTGTTCTTGTGGAATTGGAAAAGTGATATTTGGAGGCCCATAGAGGGCTATGGTGAAAAAGGAAATATCTTCCGTTAA